>NC_061512.1:17431044-17490234 GCF_022539505.1 Lolium rigidum | reverse complement strand
CAAGAGCCTCATCTTTTAGGCTTTGGAATCTCTTCAAGGGTGAGACTCGATACCCCCTCATTGCTACCGTCTTCTAGATTGCATCTTGGCTTGGATTGCGTGTTCACGGTAGGAAAATTTTTGTTTTCTATGCAACGTTATCCTACAAGAGTTAATATGGAGGCATCCAAGAGGGCAGATTTTGTGCGAAAAATCCATGTGAAGACTAAAGAGTTGATAGAGAAGAAAGGCAAGAGCAATGCTGCAAGGATGAATAAGAAGCGCAAAGAGATGTTGTTCAAGCCTGGTGATATGGTCGCGGGTACATTTTCGCAAGGATAGGTTCCCGAAGGCTGCGGAAGTCTAAGTTGAAGCCTCGTGGTGCTGGTCCTTACAAAGTGCTTGCCAAGATCAATGATAATGCATACTCGATAGATCTTCCAGTTGATGAGTTTGGTGTCAGTAATTCTTTCAATGTTGCTGATTTGACATCATATGATGGAGAAGACCTTGGAGCGTCGAGGTCGACGCCTTTTGAAAGGGGGGGGGAGATGATGAGGACATCCCTACTACACCACTACCTTCGTCATTGATAAATGAAGATGAGCCTGCTGTGAAGCTCAAGTCCAATGAAGTTCGGATTGGACCAATTACAAGGGCTCGTGCGAAGCTACTTAAACAACAGGTGAACTTGTTTCTAAACGGTACTTTGATTGATGAGAACTTTATACTGCCTAAGTCCTATTACTTATGTATCATCAGGTATCGAGAGGAGACGAGCATCGCACGAGGAGTAGAGGAGCAGCTGGACATGAAGACGGACGTCAAGATGGACGTGAAGCTGGACATGGAGCTGTACATGAAGATATCTCATGGACGCGCGAGGGAGGAGCGGGAGGCATACGCGAAAGGAGAAGTCGACGTTCAGGCCGGTCCAGCGCCCGGTTAGACCGGCCTCCAGACCGGCCAGTCCGGTCCCTGGCCCGGTTGACCGGTCGCCAACCGGATGCATCGTACCGGAACACAACCGGACGAATTTTGCGAACTTCCCGGTTGCCGACCGGTTGACCGGATGCCAGACCGGCCGACCCGGTCCCTGGCCCGGTTGACCGGATTCCGGACCGGATTCGTCCGAGTCTGTCTCGACCAGATCTATTCTGGGTCGGTTATTCTTGTATCTTTTCGACCAGAAGTCGTCCCAGACGCCTATATAAGTGCCCAGGACGCCCCCCTAGTTGCTTTAGACCACGTTTAAGATAAACTCTAGTTCTTAGTTGTTTGCTCTAGCAAAACTATTGAATCCCTACACCATATTGCTTGATATTGTCTAGATCCTGAAAAAGTCTTGTGTGATCTGCTGTTCCATTGGGAATTAGACGGTTGCAACTTACCGCTTCGTGGTCGGCGGCTACGTGCGCAAGTGTGTGGAGTTGCGAATATCTTGCAGGGTTGAGAGCTGTTGCATTGGCGACAGGGACCAATCGAGAGATCTCGTTGCGTCATACAAGTTATCATCCACTTCATCGCCGTGTTCCTCCGCTGCCATCACCCCGTGATCATCATCACCGCTGTTGCTTACTGAGAAGATCGGGCCACCCCGTATCAAAAATATAAAATTAATTTGGCCCCCTTTTCCCGATGTGTGATGCTTCTTGCGTTCTTGTGCCCTCCCTCCTGCTAAAGGCATGTGACATGCTAGTTAGAAAATACTATGTGTTTTGTTAATTTATATCATTTTCAGTACTTTAGATAAACAATTTGTACATATCACAAGAATGTATACTCCATGCTACATGTAGTTTTTTTTAACAAAATCTTTTTTAGAAATAAAATGGTAGAAAACTGATGCTCTGATGGTTTTGAAAACTAATAATCAAATAAATTATACATGGATGAACAAAATATGATATTGCATAGGATTTATATAAAGTAACATAAACGAACTATGCATCAGAACCACCAATAAAGTAGAAGTAAATCGAACAAAATGAAAAATAACCTCCCCGCGAAAAGTTAGACCCCATCTAAGCAATGAAGAATGTGTTGGCACTTCAGCACTTGGCATAGATCTCAAAGTCTCTCATCTTATAACAATATATACTTTCACTAGTTTATAATTGAGGTCATAATCTTGTTTAGCTCAAACTTGGATTTGGCTTTAGTGGGATAGGTTTAGGCATAAGGTCTATAGTAACACTCCTTTGGTGACAAGGGTACTACGACGATGGCTTGGGTTTAGTTTACTGTGGTCAATGCCTAGTGGTTGGATCTTACTAAATATGATTAAAGATTTGGATTCACCCACTCCCAAGATGAATGGATGATGATAAGATGGACTTGAATAGATAAGATAAAATGAGATAGAATAAGGCAATGATAGAATTGACTCGGGTATTTTGTTAATTGAGTTGGATCAACTAGTCCCAAATCATTAGCTCAAGTGAAACTTCAATCACTTTGACAAGTTTTATCGAAAACTTCAAATCCTCCGGATTTGCATCTATGAATGCAATACATTTCTGTGTTTCATATATATGTAGCCTATAAACCTACGACATTATAGTCCGGTCTCGTGGCAATTCTGTAGTCAGCCGGATTCCTGCACATCGAGCGGTGCGAAAGAGATGCACCTTGTATTCATGCTGCCGGTTGACCCCACCGGGATACGGATCGACGCCTCCTCGAGCTCCCGCGCATCCACGTCACTTAATTCGCACGCAGCAAGCAGCACAAAGAGGCACACCGGCTTCACATTGTCGATTTACTTTGTTTCTTACCACACTCGATAGCGCACATCTAAGCTGCCCTGAGCTCCGATGTGTGTGGTAGCAAGCTTCCACAGATGCATGCAGTCTCCAGATTCGCCCGTGCAGAGGGTGCGGAGAGGCTGATCCCTCTCTCCCACATGCTGGGGGAGGAATGGCCACAAGATCTTCATCTCGCCGACTCCAAACGTACGTCGCCCTGCTGGCCAGATAGTGTTTTCATACGTGTGTTGTTCTATAACCGTAAATTTCTCATTTTTTCACATTGTATAGCAAACTACTTGTGCTCCGTTTTGATTAGGAACCATTAATGTACTGAATGTTCATGTTTATATGTGGTATGTTTCGATTAGGAACCATATAGTGTGCTGAATGTGCATATTTATATGTTCTCTGTTTTAAACCATGTTGATTCATTTGTGAGTTTACTAGATACTAGTAATCAAGCACGTGCACATGCACGTTCGCGTTTCATGAAATATTTGAACTAAATGTGTAGGCTTTGCAACTTCTCTAGCATGATGATACTTTCAGTGCTTGTCGATGTGAACCTCGACAACCATAAGCACCAGAGGTGCATGTACCCGTTCATCCAAACCTTGACCTCGTTGAACGGAGGGAACATGAACAAAGAAGATTTAAGTATGAAATTTCGTCCTCGAGCACACAACACTTTCATATCTTCGTCAATATAGCTATTTTCAGTAATAGTTGCATCCGGTGAAAAAATATTAAAAGCATACTGCAGATGCAAAAATATATTCATCATGTCTCATGATAATAAATTAAAAAATAAAATCACCATGTGCACACGTATTAGAGTTGCAACTTGTTGACTGAAAATGTTACATGGTTTACATTTCCTTCCAAGACCTAAATAAAGTGTACATTGTCAGCAATATAACTGAATTAGCAGCAGAAGCAACATAGTAGGGGAGATAAGTTCACCTCAAGTTTGAGTTCTTTCATGGATGCAGCACCAGCACTACTTGCTGCTTGGTATGTGCTACCAACCATATATGACACCTACCACAATGACTGATCAAAAGATTGCCATCAATTTATTTGTTCAGTCCATCAATGCAACAAATAAACTTGTACGGAGTATAGTAAACTTACTACAAAATACCACTCACAATACAAATGATGTCAAGATCTCAAGAATAACTATGCCTAATTATGGGTACTCCCTACTAACAAGCATCATGTAATCCATAAAAAGCTGTTAAGTATCTTAACAAATTGCATGGGTTATAGCTCACAGACATCTGCATTAAGAGAAATATTGCCTGCTGGGACATTTTGTCCAACACCTGAAGAGCACAAACAAATATGAGAGTCAATGGTTGATCGCCAGTATAGATGATCTCCACATGCCGCCGGCCGCCGGCGGGCATGGAATTCAGGCGGCGTGCATCTTGTCAACCTTGACACACCTCACCGACTGTAGAGCATTGAACTATGAAACTACGGAGTCATCTTTCACAAGATTCTTGAACTATGTTTCGGGAACTTTTTTTATGAAGGAAGTGTTAATGATGCACTTGCCACTCGATCAAAACTCTAAACTTCCACCGTAAAAGAAACTGAAGCTAGAACAGAAAAGCCATAAATATACGGAGAATAAAAGATTTTGGAACTCGACGGGTAGTAATTTTTCGCGAGTCCGATGTCCATGAACCAGGAGGGTCTTGCAGGTCGAGTAGGCTGCATTGATGTTGTCCGCGACCAACCACCGTGGCCGGCCGGTGCCGGTGACGTCCGAGTCGGCGTTCCGGCGTGCGGGGCGACCTATCGCCGCGGCCGGCTGGTGTAGTTGATATCCAGGATGGCTGCTTCGCGTGCCGGGGTCCCGGTGGGCAGGAGCAGGACGACCCACCGCCGCGACGGGCCGGCGAAGGGAACGTGCAGGGGTGGCGGCTTCGCGTGCGGGCGTTTAGGGCGTGGGGGGCTGTCGTGCAGGCTAGCACAGTTCTCTTGCCGGATCTCGCGAGGGACGGCCGGATGGGCAGGGAGAGCAGTGGCGGTTTGCGGTCGCGTGAGAAGGCGACATGGAAAGAGAAACGTCCAGCTGCAGGCTGGGATCGTGGGAGATGATTTGCGATAGTGTGGAAATTACGGGATATGCCGATACCATTGGATTGTGGGATAGCGGTTTAGTTTAGCGCGGCTGGATGTTCGGAGCGGACAATGTTTTAGCGCTAAATGCGGGATAGATTTGTTCCATTGGATGCTTGTTAGATGGCTGAGATTGTTTGGATCTGCCCCTTCTCTGTCTTTTTATATTGGTATAGATTAGTAACCATATAGTGTACTAGATTGATCATTTGTTCACATTGTATGGCAACCTACTTGTGCTTTGTTTTGATTGGACACCATGTACTGTACTAAATGTCCATGTTTATATGTGCTATGTTTTGATTAGGAACCATATAGTGTACTTGGTGATATAGTACATCATTTTCTTGGCATCAATGTGCACCGCGATAGTGCCAGGTTGTTTCTCCCACAATAGCAATATGCACTTAATTGATTGAGCCAAAATGATTCAATGCAACCCCATTTCCACACCTGTTGTCACCTGTTCTAAACTTTCAACCACAGATGGGGCTTCGATGGCCGATCCTACTCTATATAGAAGTCTTGCAGGTGCTCTACAATACCTCACACTCAAACGGCTGGACATTTCCTATGTTCTACAACAGATTTGTTTATTCATGTATGATCCACGGGACTCTCATAATCAATTGCTCAAATGCATCTCAAGGTACGTCAATGGTACATCACATGATCTGGTTGCCTATTCTGATACGGATTGGGCCGGCTGCCTTGACACTGGCAAATTGATGTCCCAGTTTGTGTTTTCTTTGGAAACAACCTGGTCGCTTCGACTGCAAGAGATGTTGAACACATTATATGTGTCACGTTTAGTTTAACATTTGCACTTGTAACAACCCATTCCACCTCACCGATAGTGCTCCTGATAGATAGGATCGCACCTTTGTCATGCGGTTTCCTCTGTAACTCGATTTATGTACTCTCTCTGGTGAGATCACTACAATTGTCTGAATCTTGCAAGGCCGGCGTTGGTGGTATCCAAGAAGAAGGTGAGAGAGGAGGGGGCGATCTGACTATGGCGGAGCTCGCGGTAGTTGTCGAGGAAGAGGTGATGTGAGGAGGCACACCTTTCGCATGGGCGGAGGTGGAGACATCGATGGTGGAACATCAGCTCGATGCCCCGCTCTCTCATGAAGTTTCATTAGGGAAAGAGAGGAGCGATGCGTGAGCGACTGTGGGGCCGATGACGCGTCATGGTGTATCAGACGACCGGGCGCCAGAAGATCCTCTAGGTAATCGTGAGGGTTTTCCATTTCAAATTTGGTTCTAAAAGTTATAGGTATTATAAGCACGAGTGTGGCATTTTGTAGCTCAAGCTACATGTAGCCTGTTGTTTTTAACATTCAAAAATGACATTTCATCATTTTAAAAAATAAGAATAAAAATTCTTGAGATAGATAATGGTGTACTCTACCACTGTGAAAAAAAAGCAATACGAAAGACTGAGTATTTTGGGCTGTGCAAAATTCACAAATCCTTGGATCTGAATAAGGGAACAATACAGATTTTGAAACCTCCAAAATCGGTCAGAATTTGTCATTTTTATGTAGCCTCGAATATAATATATTTCATCCTAAGATTTTGCACAGTAGTAGAGTACATCATTTCCTACACCAATAATTTTTTTTTGAGAATTTTTTGAAACTTCAAAAAGTTGAATTTGAATTTTGTTAAAACAAGAGAGCCATGTAGCTCGAGCTACATTTGGACTTTCCGTTATAAGCACGACTTGTGAACATCTACAGGTTCATTTCAAAACTTTTTGAAAGTTGCAAATTCGAATTTTAAAGAGCGGGATCATGTATCACTAGATGTGTGTTCGGCGGTTCGCATTTTCCTCCACTGGTATCACTCGACAGTTGACACAGGAGAGGGAGGCCGGGCGGCGGCCGGCCGTTTCACCTCCACCTTGTTGCGGCGCCCTGTCTCGCTGCCGTCGCCGCCTTCCCCGGTACGCCGCCCGTCCCCTCCCAAAACCCTGCACCACGCGCGGAGGCGGAGCCCAGCCAGAACCTTCCGTCTAGGGTTGCCGCCACCATGGCCTCCTCCCCCTCCGGCATCGCCCTCGACACGGAGCTCAGCTTCCACAAGAGTAAGACCCCTCCCTCCTCTCTCAGTCCCCCGGAACACTCGCGCGGTGCTTGTGCGGTACGGATTTCGGGCGGAGTGGCTGCAGATCCGTAGTTTACTTGCCAACTTCAGTTCATCCGATTCTGAGCAGAAACCCCCCAAAACATTTTAAAGGGAGAAACCCCAATTTCGGGGGCTGCGTGGACTCACTCCACGGAATCAGTGTGGAGTTCTCATTTCTGCAAGGCTCGTCCCATTTAGCGCCTGTGATTGTGCTGTCTGACTTCAGCTGTTCCTGCGGTTTCAGAGATGGCGGGCAAGATGGACCTGCGGAAAGCCAGGGACTCCAAGGGGAACACCGCGCTCCACTCCGCTGCTTCCAGCGGCTGCCTGGCGAGCTGCCGGTTCCTGGTGGAGGAATGTGGCATTGATGTCAATGTGGTGTCCAAAACAGGTACTACCTCCATACCACAAAAATATAAGATATATATCACAAAAATTATATTATTGGAAACTTCTTTTGAATATCAATCCAATGGTATAATTTTTATGGCATATATGTTATATTTTGCTGACTAAATTTGCAGCCAAAGTTCTTTCTCGAAACGCGTAATTCCCTGTAAACCGGTACGGAGGGAGTACATGCACCAGTTGATATTCTGTGTGCGTCAGTGGCAGAAAAAAAATCGGTTCCTCTTATCACCGAGATATTCTATTCACCCTTGTAGGTGTGACGCCGATGTCCTATGCCGCACATGATGGTAATGCCCAGGCTATGAGGTACCTTCTTGACCGCGGTGCCGACCCTGCGATGCCTGACGAGAGGGGCTCCACACCGCTGCACAATGCAGCACTGCAAGGTGCGCTTTCTCATTCTCAAGTTCGTTCTTGGTGCTAAACTGTGAATGATGGATAACTCGATACTTGATTTAATTCATCGCATGAGTACTGTATATATACTGTAAATGCAGACTCGATGCACGATTTAGCACACTATCTACTAATCCACTCACTTGACATCGTGGGTTAGTGCTGCTAATAAGTTGGACGACCAAATAATCCACGCACTTAACGAATGGTGTTGCTTGCATACAAATATTGTGTTCCGTGTATATATACTCTGTAGAGGCTCTGGTTCTGATCTATCTGGATTTGTACTATTTATTGTGCCTCCAGGGCATTATGAGGCTGTAAGGCTATTGCTTTCCAAAGGAGTTCCAGTGGATCCTGTTGATCATCGGGGGCACCATTACACTTGGCTGCTTCAAATGACCATGTTGAGGTTGTGAAGGTTCTGCTGGAGCATTCTGCTGATGTAAGTTGTCTACTCCATCGTCACCTAATTGGATTGGGAATGCAGATGCGATAAAGTTGACCTGGCTTGATGATGTAAATTTTATTTCTTCGAGGTGCATCAGAATAGATGGTGGTTTCATTTAAAGATATATTATTATCTGATTTGAGTAACTCCAGAACTGTGATTCATTCCCTTTTCAGCCAAATAAAGTGGCCAATCAAATATTTTCACCTGTCCTGGTGGCTTGCTATAAGCGGTCCTTGAAATGCATCAAGCTACTGATTGAGGTCCGGTAATTTGCTGAATTCATGTATTTTCTTAACTTTTTTATGTTATGACCGTGTCCTGATTTTGTTGAGTGACTTGTTATTTCTGGTTAATTGTGTCATGATTCCTCGTGCAAGTTCTGTGTCTAAAGCTACTTTGCTGTTATCCATAGGCTGGTGCTGATGTGAATGCTCCTGGTTACCCTGCACCAACTCCTTTAATACAAGCAGTTAATGATGGCTTGACTGATTTTGTCAAGCTGCTCCTAGAGGCTGGGGCTGACCCTAACATTCCTAGCCAGGTAAGTATATCTGCGTCTTCATCTCTCTGTTTACTATCTTGCATACATTGGGATTTGCAATCTTGGCCCCTTTCTTGTTGCATTTGATACAGGGTAGAATCTAACCATGGTTTCCTGAGATGCAAGTACATTGTATAGATTGTTCATGTTCAACTAAATATCGTACAGTAGGTTTGTATTCAAGTGTATCTATTTGGTTTTGCTTCAGAGTTCAGACTGCGACTTAGGAAGACATCCCAAGGGTGCAGCTCTAGTGGTACAAGAGATCTTACATAAGTCACTGTCATTCCATATTATTTTTTAGTGTTCCTCTGAGTTCATATTGTACTATGGTTCAAGAGGGAGTACTGTGTCTACATTTCCTGCAAATCAGGGTCTGTTTATTTAATAGTGTCTAAAACTGTTCTTGCCAGTGCGATAAATTCATGAACATCTCATTTTCTCAGAAAGCTTTTTCTCGAAAGAAAATCTAATTACATTGATGTTTTTTCATTTTTGTGCTGGATTATGCAGCATCTTATGTTTATTTTTTTATGATATAGCTTGGTGCAATTCCACTCGAGCGAGCAGCAGCTCAAGGTCGACGTGACCTTGTTGAAATTCTGTTACCTAGCACAAAACCAATTTCATCTCTGCCAGATTGGAGTGTTGATGGTATAATTAGAACTATGAATTCTCGGCGCATCAATCCTCTTCAGGCATGTATTATATTTGTATTACTTCATTCCAGGTTATACTCATGAAGCTTAATGCGTGATTGCTTTGTATTTTCTACTTAGACCACAATAAGTCGTTCTGCTCTTATAAATAGCTTATGATGTGTTCTGTCTGCAAGCCTGTAAGTTCTTCATAGATTCTTGGTACAGCACCTCTTAATTTATTTGTATGGAAGATGTTATTACATATACCTAAAAGGAGAGTTATGTATTCAAATTTGAGCTGACGTTTTGGTTCATTAGGGAAGTTCCTGAAACATTTTAGTCGTAATGGTTGCATTGCATGGGTATACTACTGCCCAAGTTTGTGAAACTAACTAGATTAAGGTTGAGGAATTTGGATCAATCAACACATTACTTAAATTTTCAAACTTTACTGTTACTGTGTTGTCCATACCGTAGCTGAACGTGCTACTGTGTTCAGGCCGCAGTTTCGGATGAAAAAGAATTGCTGATTTCAAGTCACGAGGAAAGGAAGCATTTGCAAAGGAAGACTACTTTACAGCAATGTACTTCTTTGACCTGGTAAGTGCATGAGCCTATCTAGTACTTGTTTGGAACAAAAGATCACACAACAAATAATAGTCCTTGTGTTGAAATAAACCAGTGCAGCATCATAGTCCAGGTGGTTGCTAGTCTATTTTTCTTAGACAGTTTCAGTTAACATGTTAGCTGTCAGTTAGCAGTTTCAGTTAGCGTTTAGCTGCTCCAAGTTTCTAACAACATGGAGCGAGTCCTGCACGTGGCATGATCTGGTCGTGGGATGGCGCGACCATTGTGGATCGTGGGCTTGTGCCTTTGCTTGTAGTCCGAATTAAAGGAATGAGAAGATAACAGAAAAATCGCAAGCAGTGCGCGGCGCAAATACTGTCTCTCTCGTTCTACTCTCTCTGAATTTGCTTTCTTCGTCACCGCCAGCGAGTGTTAGGGACCACACCTTGAACATCAGGCTCAGGATTAAAAATATTGTGTTTAATCTTTCTCTGTAGCTATATATCTCTGATGGTTTATGTTAAACTCAAATATCCAAATGATGAAACAACGGCATTTGGAGTGTTTTTCTCTCGTACAATGACACCAGAAGTTTAGCAATTCATCTTGATATGTCCTTCCTTTGCTTAAGTCGGTCAAGGACTTTGTATCTGTGGTTTTAGTACACCGTGTACAAATGATAAGACAACGATATGGTCCACATAACCTTTTTTAGAATGATTATCTATTTTGCCTATGGCAGAGAGCCTGTTAGTTAAGCTAAACTGGGTGCTTGCTTGCTCATTGTAAATGCAGGTAACTCAGATAGACCCAGATGACGCCACCTTATTTTCCAACAAGAGCCTCTGCTGGCTGCGTTTGAGAAATGGGGATCAAGCTCTGGAAGAAGCACGGAAGTGCAGAATGATACGGCCCAATTGGTTCAAGGCCTGGTATCGTGAAGGCGCAGCCCTGAGTTTCATGAAGGTACAGCTGCTTGTATTGATCTGACCATTGCAATCGAACTCATTCACTTCACTTGTATATACAAAGCCCTCTCGTGGTACTGATATTCTCTCAACGTGCGCAGGACTACGAAGGTGCCGCTGACGCGTTCCAAGAGGCGCTGCAGCTCGACCCTAAGAATGAGGAGATCAGGGAAGCCCTGAGGTAACGACGACATTGCTTGCTGGTGGAGATGTAGTTTTGGCGCCTTTTGATCTTTGGGACTTGCTTGCAGGGAGGCCGAGAAGGCATTGGAGGAGCTGCGAGTGTAACATAAGCAACTGCTAATGTAAGACATAGTCGTGCATGGAGAAGGCAGAGAGGAGAACCTGTGTGGATTGATTCCTCTCGCATCACTGTGATGAACCCTACTGTGTATTCTTGCACTGGAATGCCGGCTACTGCGTACCCTAACTAGTACTAATATCAATGACTGCTCGTATGTTAGAAGTTGTGGTAGCCAGTTTCAAACTTTGTGCTCGATGATCGAGGGGTCTCGATTTTTGGGAGGCTATGGTGATTGAGAGTTTGAGACCCCGAGTTATGCAGGTATGGTGCTGAGCTGTATATATAGGTGGATGTTATGTTATGTCGATAGTCACTGAGCATTTTGTGGGTGAGAAGTGAGACCCAGATGAAAAATGCATAGCCACTAGCAGTGGAAGAAGCGTGTTTCTGTTCCAGGGAGGTGTATCTGAAACCGTGTCTAGGAGGAACTAACACTTTTTGATATAGTAGAAGCGGGATTTGGCGTGACAATTCCGAAATTCGTTCCGACAGGAATCGAACTCCGATCGTTAGGGTGCACCACTGCGACCCCAACCACTGGGCTAAGCCCACGTCGTCAGGGAGGTGTATCTGGCTGCAGGATTACGGAGCACTTCAACAAGATGAAGGGGCTTGCTGATACCATGGCTACCGTTGGCAATCTTTTGAGCGATGATGACATCATTGATTAAATCCTCGGTGGACTCAAGTCCAAGTTTGATGCCCTTGCGGTGTCCCTCACCATAAAAAAACACACGGTCCCTTTCCGACTTGCAGGTGCAGAGCACAGAAGTCGTGGATTTCTCCTCCTCGACCAATGCCGCAGCTCTGTGTTGCTAAGCTGAGCTCAATGCTTGCTCACCGGTGTAGCAGTAGACGAGCTGATGGTGGCAGGCGTGGAGCCCCATCGCCCGGTGCAGCAGCAGCACACTGGAGCAGGAACCCCTGGTGCTCCTCCTTGAGACCTTGTTTACTTCTAGGGTATCTATGGGGATGGGAGGGGATTATTTCGTATCCCGGAAAATCCCCACTAGTCCGTTTACTTCTTCGGTTTTGAATGACATAATCCTGAGATATCCCCTCCCATCCCCTCCCATTCCCACATTTTTTGCCTAAATCAAAAACTCTCCATCATACTAGTGTATTTTTGGGGAAGGGTATTTCAGGGGATTGGGTGAACACCAAATCCCCTCCCATCCCCATACCCATTGGGGAAAAAATACGAGAGAAGTAAACAAGGCCTGAGCGGCGCAGCGAAGCCGTTGATGATGGTGCCGCAGATCTTCAGCACCTCGCCGACGGACTGCTTACAATGGTTGTGCCAACCAGACCATCCCGGGCAAGAGAGATCGTGTCGCCATCAATGGATCAAGTATACTTATCATATTGCTGCGCAGGATGTCTGACACTTCACCAATACATGAATCTATAAAGACATAAATCAAACCAAGACTGGCTATCACACTATCAGTCATCAGTATAGACGCAATTAAGGAGTTGAAATAACATCCACACCAAAGCATAACAAAATTGTGGACTGTCTTCAACAAAGCCACCCACCTATAAATGATGAAGTAACAAGCATGTTGTAGTCAATTTCTCAACTAAAATCATAAGCACATCCACCTTAACTACTGAACATGTTTTTTTTATATGAAATGGTACATGATTGAATCAGGGATTGCATGGGAAAGGTAATTTACCGATTCTTCTTGTCTGCTAGGACGAAAATCCCCATTTGACAGATGGCTGAACAAGCATTAACAAACGAAACAAATCGCCGCTTTGTTTGATTCAAGCGAGAAAATAGGATCTTTCAGTGAATCCAGAAACCTTGCTAAGCACCAATGGCAAACTTTTTGCCCTTCTTGGATGTCGATGGTCCGCTCTCCGCCAAGATCCTGGACAAAATTACAGCTTGCTTTGAGTATCCCCAGATTTTAAGCTACTCATCAAAGCATCACGGACATTCTGGACTACAAGTCCTCGTTTGTGCTTGATTTTGTATAGTATGGAGTATGCAGAGTTGGCTTCTATTCATCGTTATCTTTTCAACAAAATTGATTTCATCTTAATCAGAGTTAAGGAACGACGTGAGAAGAGTTTTTAGTTCTCGAAAAGTGGTCTTTTGAGGTGTTCTTGCACAACCTGCGCCTGACCCTATAGCGGCTCTACCACTGGATGGATCCGTGCTCACCGGCTCGTGCACCGAGCGTCAACGGATGCAAAACGAGCCGACTCGGTAGCGCTCCGGTGTGCGGCCCGGTCGGCATCGATATGTCCGGTGCCTCACCCGGTAGACCGAATCGTGCACCGGTTCACCTGCCTGTGCACTATCCGACCGGCGTGTAGACCGGTCCACCGGATCATGCGTCGGACCATCCGGTTCCTGGATCAGTTTCACCAACTTAGCACCTGTTGGACGCAGACACAAATTCCTTAAATGCCTAGTTTTCTCCTTGGACTATAAATATCTCTTCTTCCTCCTTGAAGTACTTATATCTTTGCTATCACTTGTCTTACATATATCTTGTGCTTATCTTGTTTAGATTTATTAGTTGTTGTTGCACTTAGTTGAGCCTATCATATTTATGTTTTGTGTTTGTAAAATAAACATTAGGTTAATTTCACAATCTTACAAGACAAATTCATAATTTTTTAAACGCCTATTCACCCCCCCCCCCCTCTAGGTGGCATCTCGCCCTTTCACCCCGTTGGTTTCCACCACCAGCCGGGTAGCCAAAGTGAATCTAGATGCGGCGATATCGAAGAATGGAGGTGTAACAACAGTTGTTGTGATAGCCCGCAATGCAGCAAGAGTCTTCATCGGTGCTTCAGTGATGATTTTTCAGGGTACTAGCCCTGAGGTGATGCAACCAACAACTTGCAGGGAGGGATGGCACTGTCAAGCGATTTAAACCTGATGCGTCAAGCTAGCGCGTGGCGAGTGACCACGTCAATCCAATTCAAGAATTCAAAGTGGTGATACCCTCGGATCATATGGCCGGATTGTTCGTGAGATCGGAGCGCCGGCTTGGAATTTTCGGTCTTTCGACTTTGCTTATGAGAAGGGTCGCTCCGGTGTTGATGTACCATAATTTAGGCCGGCATTTTTGGTTCTGAAGTCTGGTGTTGATGTAAACATTGTTCTTTGAGTAATAAAGGGCAGAGTTCTCAAAATAAACTAACAATTACTCTATTACCGTATATCCTAAGTGGCATAAAATTGATACCTCTAAATTCGTACTCTGAATTTTTCTTCTTCTAGGGACTCTCAAATATATGTTTGTTGTTATGATTTTGTATCATAAAAGTCACATCCTAACAGAGTGAACTGTTTGTAAAAAACTCATCCTATGGAAAGGTGATATGCGAAGTAATTTGGAACACATTGAGTATCTAACTCAAGTTACAACTAATTCCAAACCGCCATTTTACAACAAATAGCAGCAAGCATGTTCGAAAGTGCAAGTACCCAATGTTTAAGAAATCGTTAATCGTTAACTTATGATCAATCGCTTATCAGCCGATTAATCGATTTTATTGGTTAACTATTTATTGACTTATTTTTTTGTAAATCCTTTTTTTGGCACTAAATTCTCTATGATATACCATGTAAAAGTAATATTGGAGCATATTACCTTGATTTCTTGCATTTTAGTTAATAAAAATAGAAATTTGAGCTAATGCATAATTCTACAAGACTATAGAACGAAAATATCGACTAACAGACCAAATATCAATGAAATTTCACTCAAAATCGATCAAAATATCGATCATCGAGTGAAATGGCCGAAATTTCGACTATTAGACTAAAATTGGTTGAAATATCGGTTTCATCGATAAGCCAACCGATATGTTGAAATCTTATCCGTTACCACCTGTCGAGAATCGGCCTAGACCGATTTTTGAACATTCCAAGTACCTGATCCAAATTCCCATTTGCTATTTTTTTTTCATTTTAGTAAGTTTTATATTTGCGCTCGATACAAACCGCGCAGCGAAAAGATTCCCTCACCGACCCCTGTCGTTGACCTCGCTGACCTCGATGGATAACGACCGGATCCTTCGTGTTTTTCATGGTTAACACCTCAACACCCAACGAATTTACACATTTATACCCTCCTCCCCGCGCTCTCAGTACAAGACACGCTCCTCTCGCTCCTTCCTCCCTCCTCGTCTCCCTCCGCTCCGATCCCCTCGCCGCCCCACCGCCGGAACGCCGCGACCTGAGGATGGGGCGCGCCCCCGCACGCCATCCAGCGCAGGTGAGCTCGCTTCCGCGGTCCTTTTTCCGGTTCGAATTTGGGTGTGCTTTGGCCTCGTCTTCCTTGGACATCTGCCGCGGAATCTTGTCTTGTCGGCGGCGCCCTCTTCGGGTTCTCGGTGAAGCTCCACGCCACGAATCCTTTTTTTTTTTGGCGCCGCCGTCGGAATCTCCTGTGACCGATCCGGTTCCCCGGGTGGCTTATTCCAAGTCTCCAAACCGGCTTGTTTTTTTTCTACTATGAAAAATCCGACCTGTGTGAGCATTCCATGGATGACCTCTGCCTATGTATTGATATGTTTCTTCCTTCTCTCTTCTGTGCGCGATGCACAGGTGCTGCTGCTCCTGGCGAGTATTGCGAGAAGTTGAGCTGCTTGCGCACGACTGATAGTTTAACAACAAGAAAGGATTAGATTTTCTTTTCCATTGATTTCATCTGGTGGGCCATGGAGGAGGTGGAAGCGGCGAACAGGGCGGCGGTGGAGAGCTGCCACGGTGTGCTGGCCTTGCTCTCCCAGCAGCAGGACCCGGCCCTGCTCAGGAGCATAGCTGCAGAGACGGGCGAGGCATGCGCCAAGTTCAGGAAGGTGGTCTCCCTCCTCAGCAATGGCGGAGGGCATGCTAAAGTCAGGCTCTCCAGGAGAAGGAAGCCTATGGGGTTCTTGAACCAGACAGGCTTCTTGGAGAGCAGTAGCAACGCCCCATTGGGGATGCTAATCTCCGGTGGCAGTCCATCCACATCTGCCGGTTCGGCACGGCCTTTGTTCGGCGCGTCTCCACCTGATCTGCGTGGGCTGGATTTGCTCAGCTCAGGCAGCAAGAGTGCTCACCAGTTCGGCGGCCCTCCGAAGATGGTCCAGCCATTGTCTGTGCAGTTCCAGTTCGGTGCCACTGCGCATAGGTTTCCATTCCAGCAGCAGCAGAAGTTGCAGGCCCAGATGTTCAAGAGGAGCAACAGCTCCATCAGCCTCAAGTTTGATAGCCCCAGTGGTGGTGCCACTGGGACAATATCATCGCCGAGGTCTTTCATGTCCTCCTTGAGCATGGATGGCAGCGTAGCTAGCCTGGACAGAAAGCCACCGATGCATTTGATCTGTGGCCCATCTGCGAGCGATCCATTGAATGCGCGCCATGGCGCATCTAAGCGGCGGTGTACGGGCAGATGTGAGGACGGCAGTGGCAAGTGCGCCACATCTGGCAAATGTCATTGCTCTAAGAGAAGGTAAAGCGTGTTCTTGTAGTTCTTTTCTTGGGGTTGTGTATTCCGGTCTTTACCTGATTGATGATTTACTTTTCTGCAGGAAGTTGCGAATTAAGAGGACGATCAAAGTGCCTGCCATTAGCAACAAAATATCTGATATACCACCGGATGAATACTCATGGCGGAAGTATGGACAGAAACCCATCAAGGGTTCCCCTCATCCAAGGTATGAAAGAATATCAACTAGTTGCTTAAAAGATGTGTATTATTATTATTCCTTAAAAACGACATTGGTCAACTAACAATTGTATATACATCAAATCCATTATAGTCATGATGTTATTTTTCCTCATGTTGTACCATCAAAGATGGGATATCTGCATCAGAGCACTCATTGTGTTCCTTTACCTGTAGAATAATTATTTGTGGATCCCCCACTACACTCTCCCTTTTCTTAGCACCAAGTTTCTTCTACAACTAAGACACTGATACCTTAGTTGCTAGCACAATTAATTATATAGTGGATCATGTTGGTCTATCACTCTTTCTTGTACTACTGTCTATGTGAAAAAATAGATCAGTCTTGGGGATCTAAAGTAGGTTACTTCTTAATGGAACATGTGTTTGATTGACATGCTTATTAATCCACATTCTAATCTTGATTGCTCCTGTTCACCCACCTCATATTAAGCTTTAATTGTCTGCCCTAAATGGTAGGAAAATGTAGCTATACCATGAAAGCAAGCACATGCTGCTCATTGTCGACCGCTGACTGTACCTCTTTCCAAATCTTTCCTGTGTCAACATGGAGGACTAACTGTGCCCGGTCACTTGAACCAAATGCAGGGGCTACTATAAATGCAGCACAGTTAGGGGCTGCCCGGCAAGGAAGCACGTCGAGCGGTGCGTGGATGAGCCGGAGATGCTCGTCGTGACGTACGAAGGCGAGCACAACCATAACCGGCTGCCAACACAGTCCGCCCAGACCTAGACAACCCGCCGATAGTCGCCTTTTCCGTTCAGGAAAACCAAAGCCGAGGCCTGTGCCTCAGTTGAAAGATACTGCTGGACTGGTCAGGCGAAATTGAAGCTAGGACTTCCGAATCGCGAAAGTAGGAGCAACAAACATGAGACCACTTAGGAATCTGATGAGCTGCCCTGGTGGCCCTTCCCCAGCTACATGCTGTTACGGTTTCGGCGTCCAAGCTGTTCTTCTACTCTGCTCTGAGCTGTGACACATCCAATCGAGAGATGATTTGGAGAGAAGAACATGCTGTTAGATAGTGACAGCTGAGCTTTGCTCGTGTTTGAATGAGTTGAAAGGGATATCTGAAGAAAGGAAGTTAACAAGGAGGAGCGTTGTGTAAAGCTTGGAAAAGGATGGTGAGATTGGCTTTTAGCGTGCGCAAGTTTACTTGCACTGACTTGCCTCTGTATGTTGCTTTTGCTTTATTGAAAGATGAGATTTCTTTTCGCAGAAGAATCATCATCCCGGGATTAAAGGTGCTCTTATTGACAAACTGACACAGTAGGAGGACCATATGTTCCTTAACAGGTGTAATAAGTTGATGTGATTTCTCAGTCATGCTACAACTTCTGTCCCAAGCTTTCCATGCTGATGATTTTGACATCGACTTCGTGCTATCATGGTTTCATAATTGAAGAACCCTCACTCACACGAGTGAATTCTACCACAAGTTTCATTTCCGAGGAATCTTTTTGTCAACACTTATGCAAATCTAAGCACATTTAGTTCGGAAAATTTAAGATTACCTATGCTAGAAACTGTTAAGATTTTTATTAACACACCTAAGTAGAGGCTGAGAATTGGACGCGTTACCTCATCATGCTTACAAGATGGGGTCTTGCTGATACAATTATGGAGTGCTAAGTATCTGGTTGTCGTGTGGGCCAAAGGATCTAGCTAACGTCTATTATTGGAGTAGTTCAGCGGACAAAAATGCTTCACCAACCGGTGATCAATTGCGTGGTCAACTAAGTTTAGGATGTCTTTAAGCTATCCATAAGTACAGCCTTAATTAAGGGAGAAGATCTAGCATTTGATAAACAAGTGTATTTCTTCAAGCATCGGATCCGGCTAACATAGTACTACTGGTGTTTGGAGTTCAAGGAGAAGATTTAGCTTCAAGCATCATCTGTACATGTAGCATCATCTGAAGCAACATCATCAAATACACCAGACCGATAGTAACATCATATCGTTAAGCGCGTTAAGTATGTTAACAACAGTATTATCTCCTGATGACATAATGAACGAGCTAAATGGATGTCAGTATATAATATATATACATCCATAATCTATACCAATATAAAAAAGCACAGAGGGGGCAGATCCAACGAAACACGGCCATCAGATGGACATCTAACGCTCCAAATCATCACCACGATTAGCGCTAAAACAGCCAGGCTGACAACTCCCGATCGCTAATCACCCGTCGCACATAATCACCCGGACGTCGCCCCGTCGCCCGTCGCCCTTCGCCCGGCCGCCGCCCCGTCGCCCGGCCGCCGCCCCGTCGCCCTTCGCCCGGCCGCCGCCCCGTCGCCCTTCGCACGGCCGCCGCCCCGTCGCCCGTCGCCCTTCGCCCGGCCGCCGCCCCGTCGCCCTTCGCACGGCCGCCGCCCCGTCACCCGTCGCCCTTCGCCCGGCCGCCGCCCCGTCGCCCTTCGCACGGCCGCCGCCCCGTCGTCCCGTCGCCCCGTCGCGCGTCTCGACCGCCGCCCGTCAGTGTAGGTTTGTATGATGGCCTACTTACAACCTGCTACCTGAAGCAATCTACTTATGATGGTCAAATATCCCTTCGAGGTTCAGATGTATGCCTTGCTTAATCTGATATTTTGACTTATTTGTACTTCCTACCCTTACAGCTTAAATTAGCTGCTAATAACATGAATAGATTATCTATTCCAGCCAGCATTTTTTCAGACGTTGATTCAGATTTTGCCATCCATACATGTAGGTCCAGATGCTTGCCTTTTCAGTTAAAAATGTATACCATATTTTTTCCTGATGTAGATTTATTTCCAACAAAACAGAGAAGGCTCCTTTGCTACTTCTGGACTAAGCTCTTAAATTCTCAGGTTTAAGCAAGCCTTAAACTGCAATCCATCATGTACTAGAAGGGAGAAACGGCCAGGAATCTATAGGTCCATCTGCATGTTGTTTCTCTTTGTGAATTTCGAGATTTTCAAGATATCATATGGCATGCATTCTTCAAAATTAAAGACTGGTGCACCGGGTTGATGTGAAATCCCAGTTTAAGTTTGCACACTGATGATATCATGTGCAGTAAACATATTTTTGTTTGTTGTTGTTTCTACTTGGAAGACAGTTCGGTGAATAGAAACTGGGGATGAAAAATGGCTAGGTGAGCTATTTATACATAGGGGTAGGGTAGAAATCTGCGACTAATTAAAGTTAGCTTTAGCCTTCAAGTGGGGAAAGAAGAAGTGAACACAAGGTTAGTTATGCAACTTAGGTGCTTAGCCTTGTATTGATCTGCTTAACAGCATGTTACAAGTACAATCGTGCGCACCGTAGTGGCAGTGATGCGTGGGTGCGGTTTGAGCACGATCTAGCTACAAAACTGTGAGATGTGATCGTCATGGGCGACAAGTAATATGGGTGGAAGGGAGTATTGTGTTGAAATCGCCACCCACTCTTCCTGGCCTACTTACAACGTAGACACTAGATATGTTCATATTTGTTTGCATGATTTAAGCATTATGAGTGTATGATCATATTTGTTTATGTTTTGAGTCAACAATAGTTGAAATAAATACACTTTCATATCTGCACCAGAAAATGTGTGATGTTATTGTTTTATCCTTTCGTGCTAGGTACACAGTCTCAGCTGCCCCCGCCGTCAGCCGCCGTTTGTCACCGGAAATTCTGAGGTTTTCTCCAATCTCCATACAATTTTTAATTATGCAATATTTGCAATAACCAGTTTCATTCAGCGATTAATTTTTTATTTAGTAGTTTCGTATCTATACTGCAAATATTCATGCCTGTAGTCAAATAGCCATTGCCTGAATGTGCCAAAACAGTCCTACATGTAGAGCATAATCGTAAAATATAATTTTGCAAAACATAAATATATATTATTTCAAAAATCAGTTTACTAAAACATTCCGCATAAGGCTGTAGTATCATAATCTTAGAATATCTTTCTACTTATATATTAAAAGCAAGATACGGGTTTTAGACAAGAGGCGCCATGTTCCCACATCATTTGGATTATCTTAACTTTTAATCATGTTGCTAGATCAAATTATAACGGCTGCAATCTACTGGACAATATAGTTTCTACTTTCTACTGTCATTTTTTCCGATATTCTTCTTTCTGTGAGCAATTCCACCGGCTTTTTCGGTATTCTCCTTTTTCTCAACAGTTTGATTGTCGTACCTTTATCTGCTCACATGTGCTGTTTAGAGTTCCTCTTCGTGCCTAATCGATCTGCATATTGTACCAAGGCTTATTCCTGCATATATATACTATGCCATGAGTCTATTGTACTAAGGCTGAGTTAATGATTGACTGCTCTGTTTACCCTCCAAAATTAATCCCCCTATCAAGTTCCAATTTTTTTCCCATGTAAAGTTTACCAAACTCTAATCCCCCTACCAATGCCCCTTCAAATCAGGAATAAGTGCATGTGCATAGTGTATCACGTGTGTAACAATTATACCAAACAGGTGCATGGAGAATGTGGACATATCTACTCTTTTCTGGTTACTTGATTATCTGAATGTCTCACTGAGAGCTACGGTCATTCTTCAGAAAATACATTATTGTTTTACTTCTCAATTAGTTTTCTTAGTAATTACTATTTGCTACTAATTCTGCCTCAACTCCTCATTACCCTGTTAACCTGAATTAGTTGTATGATTCATTTTATGGTGTTTGTAATGCTGTATGTTGATGCTTGATTAGATCGATAATGTCCCAACTCTGTCTCGGAATCCTATACATATTATCAATTTAAATCTGCATCAAGGCAGACCACTCGGATTTTGGCCAAGCCAAATAATGACATAGATCCCACTGGAAAAAGCACGAAGAATATTGTGTACAAGGATGTCTTGGAGGGATGAAACAGGTTTGTTCTTCCTTCAGTCCGGTCAATTATTATTAGTATTCAATGTTCCTACTGCATCTATTGAACATATCATTTGATATCGCTCATTTATCATATTCTGATATAAGCATGTTTGTGTTTTGCAGCACCGCTATGTTGCCAGGTTTTGAAATAGGATCTTCCCATATACATTTGATTATATGTATAGGTCTATACAGCTTGAGAACGGGGCTGATACTTGCCTTGGTGGTTTAGCTTTTTTCTCAGTCTTGTTGTTCGCTGCTGTGTTTTTCCATCAATGAAACTTGGCTGGAAAATAATAATTAGAACATTGGATTTTATAGAAATTTCTTACTTATTGTTCCACTTCAATATCTCCCAAGAGTTATATTTCTTCTGGACCTTTATTCTTTACGGTCACATGTTTAGATCATAGTGCCTTGCAGGTTTCAGTACGCCAACAAGTTTCAATTGAGAATTATTATTATTATTATTATTATTGCGCTGAAAATGTAAGTCTGCCTCTTTCATATGATCAGATATACTGTTGACATAAGCGTCAACTATATGTGTTTGCGCTATCTTCCTTTCACCCGTCATCTAACAGCTGAATTAAGTAGTGGCCCAGAAGCTTGATTGCCATCGAAACCTAATAAATATTGCAAGTGTAAATGGCGCCAGGAATAGTAGTTGCGCAAGATACACATATAGCAGGTAAGATGCTCTAATTGCTAGACAGATATGCTTTCGCCCAACTGCTTCTGTTAGGTCTACTCTCAAGTGTCGACACAAATATGGACCAGACGCTGCGAGTCATCCACAGTTTTGCATGTCTGAAATGTTAACAGTACGTTTATTGTACCATTACATGGGCTTGGGATAATTTAGTTTGGCCAAAAGTGCATGCCATCCAATCCATTTATTTCCTCAGGTTGATACAACTTGCTCAATAGTCTCGACCAAATAAACAAGAGCTGCGGATTAAAAGAAAAGAACCGCTCTGAACTTTCAAGAGGAAAATAATGATGATGATGATATTAAATCAATCAGAAGAAGGAAAAAAATCTCACTTTGTAGCAATTACTCAATTCTCCACAGATTACACTACAATTATTAGAATACAGAAGTGTAGTTTTGCCGATAGGAGATTGTTGCTTAAAAGCGTATGTTTGTGATATTCTCTTTCTCAAGTTCATTGCACATTTGTAATCTGTTGCTGTTTATTTCCAACTAAACAGATGATACTTCAAATAGCAAGAACCAATCCGTGAATTTTGCCTTCGGGTTTGTATGTATAAGACTGAATTTTGTTGTTTGGTAGTTGTTTTGAGAATGGGCTGCATCTGCTACTTTGATTGATTTCCTAAGATTACACGTGCATTGCACGTGCACAATTACTAGTTATAAGGAAACGTACGTCCACTTTTTCAGGTAGGATTCCATGTTTGTCAAATCTCTTGTTGAAGGACATGACATGCTAACCTGCCACCTTGACATCTATTATTTGCAAGCAAGCAAGCAAAAAGAGCTTGAAGAGACAGCTAAATTCGATGTTTGACATGAGGTCTTTTTGACACCAACATGCTTACATGCATGTCGGTCTGCAATTTTTATTTTATAATTTCATCAGCTAATTCAGCAAAATGATGAAAATGGTTGGTACTCAATGCGGACAGCTCCCATGGTGAAAATCACTTAAGAAAAATGACAAACGGTCCACAACTTGGACACTTGGTGGCTACCCTACCAATATCCTATTTTAAGGAAGAAATAATATATCGTGACCAGTCTATTCGCTACAGAGCCGTTCTAATTGTGTCTTGCACGGAAGTCCTAGGAACCCATATATAGCCAGCCAATGAAGTCGCTGGACAAGTCAAAATAAGTACTCCCTCCGTCCTTAAATAAGTGGACATCTAGCCTCTAAACTTTGTCCACAAAAGAGTGTACTCCTATTTTCCCAATGCAATTTAATTGCTTCTCTCTCATCGCACGGAAATCAAACCCAATAATATTGAGCACATATTCTTCTTGCTTTTTACATGCAATTAGCTTATTGGAGGTGAAAGAATTAAAGAGGAGAGATGCATGTTCCCAATGTACTTTTCACTCCACCTCATAATTTATCTTGAAAACTCCGCAGGTACACTTATTTGTGGACAGAGGGAGTATTGCGTGCAAGCTACTTATAGAAGATGGAAACGACCCAAATATATATGTGCACGTACACGCAATATATAGAGTGTCACATTAGAGCATAACGGAGGCCCCTCCAGCCCCCCCCCCCCATCGGCCCAATGGGGGCCAGGACCCAAAAAAAAGGGGCCTCCAGCGGAGCCCCAGAAGTTTGGGCGCGTTCTTTTTTTTTTCCAGTTCCCGACATTTAGTGATGTCAAAAGGTGTTTGGACATGTTCGGACACGCCAATGTCGATGCCTCTCCACAAGCCACCATCATTAATGCCGACGACCTACCATCCCACCGGCCACAATACCGTCTTTATCTATGTCACACATCCTAGCCATGTTGCCACTTCCTCACCTTCTCTTCCCACGCCTAATCTCTCCACGCGCCACCCACCAGCCACCACCATGCCACGCAACGACTGGCTGGTTGACTTGAGCCATATCGACAGCTAAGGCCGGAAAAGCCTCACTGTTGTGAAGACGTGGGAGTTTGTCACCCTTGGCATCCTTGTGTAGCCAGACTGCTAGCTACCAAGTGATTGGCTAATAAGTCGAGGCAGCATATCCATGCCCCCTATGCTCATTGGCATCGCCCACCACGCTAGAATCGCCTGACGCTTAGAAAACATGTCAGTGTAAAGACGAACAGGAAAACGATATGGTTGTCCCAACGTGCCTCGTTGGGTAGGGTTCTTTTCATTATATAGTTGTACAAATACGTGTCCTATACAATACGTATACATGCATATTGTTTAACACCCTCCCACAATCTCAACTAGGGAAAGATTGAGATTGCGCTTACAATGATCATACAAAGGTAAAGGGAGAGGTTTAGTAAAGATGTCTGCTACTTGATTCTTTGAAGAGATGAATCGAATCTGAAGTTGCGTCTTAGAACACGCTCTCGAATAAAGTGAAAGTCCACCTCAATATGCTTTGTCTAAGCATGGAAAACTAGATTAGATGACAACTATGTAGCACCAATATTGTCACACCATAGCACTGGAGGTTGAACTTGAACAACGCCCAGTTCCTTCAGTACCCAGACACTGGAGGTTGAACTTGAACAACGCCCAGTTCCTTCAGTACCCAGACAACCTCAGCTGTAGCATTAGCAAGAGCCTTGTACTCTGACTCAATGCTTGATCTCGAGACCGTATCCTGCTTACGAGCACTCCAGGCAATCAAATTCTCTCCATAGAAGATAGCATATCCCCCGTGGACCGCCTGTCATCCATATTGCCGGCCCAATCTGCATCTGAAAACGCCAAGAGGAGAGTGGAAGATGATGACCGAAGCTATAAGCCACTATTAACAGTGTAGCGAACATAACGTAAAATACGTTTAACCGCAGACCAGTGAGGTGTACGTGGCTCATGGAGGTACTGACACACCTTGTTAACAACAAAGGACAGATCAGGACGAGCCACTGTGAGATACTGAAGTCCACCAACAATGCTACGATAATGAGTACCCTACTCAGACGAAACTAGATCACCATCAGTACTGCAAAGGCGCTCAGACGATGCCATGGGAGTGGTCACATGAGTGCACTTCAACATATTAGCACGTGCAAGAAGTTCAAGAGCATACTTGCGCTGCCGAAGAAGAAGACTGCTAGAGGTCGGTGAAGAAACCTCAATCCCCAAAAAATAGTGGAGAGTGCCCAAATCCTTAACGGAGAACTCTGAGTGAAGCTGACTGATCAACCTAGGAATATCTGCAACAGTAGAGCTCAGAACAAAAATGTCATCAACATAGACCAACAAGTAAACAATGACATCCGGGCAGCGAAGAATGAACAAAGATGTATCATCCACAGAAGGTGAAAACCCCAGAACACCAAGAACAGAGCTAAGACGGGCATGCCATGCACGAGAGGCCTGTTTCAAACCATAGAGTGATCTGACAAGTTTGCAGTAATGACCAGGCTTATCCGAATCAACAAAACCTGGAGGTTGCCTCAAATATACCACTTCATCAAGATAGCCATTGAGTAATGCATTCTGAATATCAAGTTGACGAAGATGCCAACGATGAGAAAGAGCCATGGACAGCAATAGACGAATAGTAGCAGGCTTGACCACATGACTGAAGGTCTCATCATAGTCTAAACCATAGCGTTGTTTGTACCCTTTAGCAACCAAACATGCTTTGTAACGCTCAATAGAACCATCCGCATGCAGTTTGACCTTAAAGATCCACCTCGAATCAATCAGATTAATACCAGGGACAGGAGGTACCAGTTGCCAAGTACCATTTTCCTGAAGCGCAGAGACTTCAGCTTCCATAGTATCACGCCAATGAGGAATGCGAAGGGCTTCTTTAAAATCACGAGGCTCATTTGTGTGTTTCTGCGCTGTATATGCCGCAAGAACACAACTCCAAGCAACCGTGCCATCAGTGCCACGTTTGGGCTGCTGTATACCACGACGTAGACGAGTAATAGGTCCAGGTGGCGGAGCTGGTTCGACTGATTCAGGTGATGAAGATGATGTCCCAGTTGGAGAGTCAATTTGCATTGTTGTCGGGGAGGCAGGAGACGAAGTGGAGTTGCTGTTTTTGAAACTGCTGCTGCTGCTCTCCTGCATGCGGGCGCTGACAGGCGAGTCAGGGAACAGCACCCGTGGCGTGGCCTGGGCGTGGGCTGGCGCAGGCGAAGAAGCTGCGGGAGACAGCTCAGTCTCCTTGCATGCATGCGGAGCGGAGCCCAAGACGCGAGCCAACTCGCGTGAAGCCACGGGTGTGGTGCAAGGCTGCACGCAGCCCGAGACAGGAGGAGCCGGTGGCTGAGTGCGTGGCTGCATGTAGCCCGAGCCAGGGGAGCCGACTGCTCTATGCATGGCTGCACGCAGTCTGAGGCCATGCCATGCAAAGGCATAGCTCCATGATCGACGTGAATAGATGGAGAAGGCGGGAGTAAAATTTCCAGGCGTCCCCCTCGTCCAGTACCTGCACCATGGTCAGCAAGCAACGGGGCAGCATGTGCAACATCCATAAAATGGTCAGCTGAGAGCAAAGAATACTCCGGAACAGGTGGCAAGGTGTGTGAATTGGGCATATTCACAAATGGGAACATGTGCTCATCGAAAATAACGTCCCTAGAGATGTAAACTCGATTAGAGGGAACATGAAGACACTTGTATCCTTTATGAAGGGAACTATAACCCAAGAACACACATTTCTTTGACCAAAACTCAAGCTTATGAGAGTTGTAGGGGCGAAGATGAGGCCAACAAGCACACTCAAACACCTTAAAAAAGGTGTAGTCAGGTGCTTCTTTTAAGAGTTTTTCAAGTGGAGTTTTCATGTTGATAGTGCGACTAGGAAGCCTGTTAATGAGAAAACAAGCTGTAGCAAAAGCATCACTCCAGTAACACAAGGGAACAGAAGCATGAGCAAGCAAAGTAAGCACTACAAGAAAAGTTGCCATGGCCGACGAAGTTGAAGTCGCGCCGTGGTTGCTGGTGTACCATGGCCGACGATTTTTGGTCCCTCCGTGGTGCATGTCAAAACTTTTTTTCTCGTTTTTGAGGCCACCTAGCCCGACGAAAGCGGCCAAAACGTCGCGTATGGTGGCCCGGGACGTGGTGCATCTCGAAATCTCGGGTTCGCCGGCCGAGTCAACGCAAATCCGCACCGCCGAGGGATGTAGGGCCCGGATGGCAGCCTCTTCGGCATTGTTTTTTTTCTCGATCGCGCCATCTCGTTCAACGTTCTCCGATCGAGCCGTTTACGATGCGGGATCATGGGTCCCGCATGTCATCCTCTATGAACCAAAATTCTTTCTATTCTTGGATTTTTTTTGACCCCCGATTTCTCGGCTACTTCCTTTTTCTTTTGATCCCTTGCCGCCTTGGAAACGTTGAGACCGCTGCTGCTAAATGGGACCCGCATGTCATCCTCTATGTGCAATCAACTTTCTTTTCTTGGAGTTTTTTTTGGCACCTCAAATTTGGTCACTTGCCTTTTTCTTTCGATCCCCCGCCGCCTCTCAAACGGTGATACCGCTGTCGCTAACTCGGGACCCGCATGTCATCCTCTATGCACTATAAAACTTTCTTTTCTTGAATTATTTTTGGCACCTCATATTTGGTCACTTACCTTTTTCTTTCGATCCCCTGCCGCCTCTCAAACGGTGATACCGCTGCTGCTAAATGGGACCCGCATGTCATCCTCTATGTACTATAAAACTTTCTTTTCTTGGAGTTTTTTTGGCACCTCAAATTTGGTCACTTGCCTTTTTCTTTTGATCCCTCGCCGCCTCTCAAACGGTGATACCGCTGCTGCTAACCGGGACCCGCATGTCATCCTCTATGTACTATAAAACTTTCTTTTCTTGAATTATTTTTGGCACCTCATATTTGGTCACTTACCTTTTTCTTTCGATCTCATGCCACGTTTGAAACGTTGAGGAACCTGCGAGCTCATGGGACCCGCATGTCATCCTCTATGTACTATAAAAGTTCATTTTCTTGGTTTTTTTTTCACCCTCTGATTTTTGGCAATTTCTTTTTTCTTTTGATCCCCTGCCGCCTCTCAAACGGTGATACCGCTGCTGCTAAATGGGACCCGCATGTCATCCTCTATGTACACTCAAGTTTCTTTTCTTGAATTATTTTTGGCTCTTGATATTTGGTCACTTGCCTTTTTCTTTCGATCTCATGCCACGTTTGAAACGTTGAGGAACCTGCTCGGCTCATGGGACTCGCATGTCATCCTCTATGTGCTATAAAAGTTTATTTTCTTGGGTTTTATTTCACCCTATGATTTTTGGCTATTTCCTTTTTCTTTTGATCCCCTGCCGCCTTGGAAACGTTGAGTAAGCTGCTGACTCATGGGACCCGCATGTCATCCTCTATGTACAATCAACTTTCTTTTTCTTTTGATCTCAAGCCGCATTTGAAACGTTGAGACTGCTGCTAATTGGGACCCACATGTCATCCTCTATGTACAATAAAGTTTCTTTTCTCGGATTATCTTTGGCTCCTGATATTTTGCCACTTGCCTTTTTCTTTCGATCTCATGCCGCCTTTGAAACGTTGAGTAAGCTGCTGGCTCATGGGTCCCGCATGTCATCCTCTACGAACAATAAAAGTTTCCTTTCTTGGAGTTATTTTTGACCCCTAATTTCTGGCTATTTGCCTTTTTCTTTTGATCTCCTCGCCCCCTTTGAAACGATGACGACGCAGCTGGCGGGTCGGTCCCACATGTCATCCTCTCGTGAACAATAAAAGTTTCCTTTGATGGATTTATTTTGAACCCCTATTTAATTTCGGGATATTTCCTTTTTTTCCTTTGATCCCCTACCGCCTTGGAATCGTTGAGGATGCTGCTGCCTCATGGGTCCCGCATGTCATCCTCTCAGAACGGTAAATGTTTCTTTTCTTGGATTTTGTTTACCAAATGATTTTTGGCTAATTTTTTTCTTTCGATCTCCTGCCGCCTTTAAAACGTTGAGGACGCTGCTGGCTCACGGGTCCCACATGTCAGCCTCTATGAACAATAAACGCTGAGGATGCTGCTGCCTCATGGGTCCCGCATGTCATCCTCTTAGAACGAAAATGTTTCTTTTCTTGGATTTTGTACCAACATATTTTTGGTTTATTTTTTCTTTCCATCCCCTGCCGCCTTTAAAACGTTGACGACGCTGCTGGCTCATGGGTCCCCGATGTCAGCCGTACAACAAACATATGATATCTTGATTATTTTGCAGACAATAAACAGTGTATTGCGCTCTGAGCTATATCAAACGGATAATTAAATCTTTATTTTTACATAAAAAAACTTGTATGTTGAATCTCCTTGTTTTTTTGTCTTTGCGAAGCATAGGACTTTCCTGTTTTTTTAGAAAATTCGGAACTTTCCTGTTTTGGAGTGGGCTGAAATTGTACGAGTCAAAAGGCCAAGCAGGATAGTTCGAAGGCCTAGATGTCCAGATGCAGCCCAATTGAAATCTTTCTTCTTGGATTTTTTTTCACCCCCTGATTTCTGGCTACTTCATTTTTCTTTTGGTCCTGTGCCGCCTTGGAAACGTTGAGACCGCTGCTGCAAAATGGGACCCGCATGTCATCCTCTATGTACTATAAAACTTTCTTTTCTTGGATTATTTTTGGCTCCTGATATTTGGTTAATTGCCTTTTTCTTTCGATCCCGTGCAGCCTCTCAAACGGTGAGACCGCGGCTGCTAAATGGGTCCCGCATGTCATCCTCTATGTACAATCAAGTTTCTTTTCTTGAATTATTTTTGGCTCCCGATATTTGGTCACTTGCCTTTTTCTTTCGATCTCATGCCACGTTTGAAACGTTGAGGAACCTCGTCGGCTCATGGGACCCGCATGTCATCCTCTATGTGCTATAAAAGTTTATTTTCTTGGATTTTTTTCATCCTCCGATTTTTGGCTATTTCCTTTTTCTTTTGATCCCCGCCGCCTTGGAAACGTTGAGTAAGCTGCTGACTCATGGGACCCGCATGTCATCCTCTATGTACAATCAAGTTTCTTTTCTTGAATTATTTTTGGATCCTGATATTTGGTCACTTGCCTTTTTGTTTCGATCTCATGCCACGTTTGAAACGTTGAGGAACCTGCTGGCTCATGGGACCCGCATGTCATCCTCTATGTGCTATTAAAGTTTATTTTTCTTATTTTTTTTCACTCTCTGATTTTTGGCTATTTCCTTTTTCTTTTGATCCCCTGCTGCCTTGGAAACGTTGGGTAAGCTGCTGACTCATGGGACCCGCATGTCATCCTCTACGAACAATAAAAGTTTTCTTTTTTGGAGTTATTTTTGACCCCTAATTTCTGGCTATTTCCCTTTTTTCTTTTGATCTCCTGCCCCCATTGAAACGATGAGGACGCTGTTGGCAGGTCGGTCCCACATGTCATCCTCTATGAACATTAAAAGATTCTCACATGGCTTCTGATGTTTGGTCACTTGCCTTTTTCTTGCGATCTCATGCCACGTTTGAAACGTTGAGGAACCTGCAGGCTCATGGGACCCGCATGTCATCCTCTATGTACAATAAAACTTTCTTTTCTTGGATTTTTTTGGCACCTCATATTTGGTCACTTGCCTTTTTTCTTTCGATCCCCTGCCGCCTCTCAAACGGTAATACCGCTGCTCCTTAAATGGGACCCGCATGTCATTCTCTATGTACAATCAAATTTCTTTTCTTGAATTATTTTTGGATCCTGATATTTGGTCACTTGCCTATTTCTTTCGATCTCATGCCACGTTTGAAACGTTGAGGAACCTGCTGGCTCATGGGACCCGCATGTCATCCTCTATGTACTAAAAAGTTCATTTTCTTGGGTTTTTTTCACCCTCTGATTTTTGGCTATTTCCTATTTCTTTTGATCCCCTGCCGCCTTTGAAAGTTGAGGACTCTGTTGCCTCATAGGTCCCACATGTCAGCCTGTATGAACGATAAAGCTTTCCTTTCTTGGAGTTTTTGTACCCCCTAATTTCTGGCTACTTTATTTTTCTTTTGATCTCAAGCCGCATTTGAAACGTTGGGACAGCTGCTGCAAAATGGGTCCCGCATGTCATCCTCTATGTACTATAAAATTTCTTTTCTTGGATTTTTTTCACCCTCTGATTTTTGGCTATTTCTTTTTTCTTTTGATCCCCTGCCGCCTTGGAAACGTTGAGTAAGCTGCTGACTCATGGGACCCGCATGTCATCCTCTATGTACAATCAACTTTTTTTTCTTTTGATCTCAAGCCGCATTTGAAACGTTGACACCGCTGCTGCTAAATGGGACCCGCATGTCATCCTCTATGCACAATAAAGTTTCTTTTCTTGGATTATCTTTGGCTCCTGATATTTTGTCACTTGCCTTTTGCTTTCGATCTCATGCCGCCTTTGAAACGTTGAGTAAGCTGCTCGGCTCATGGGTCCCGCATGTCATCATCTACGAACAATAAAAGTTTCCTTTCTTGGAATTATTTTTTACCCCTAATTTTTGGCTACTTCCTTTTTCTTTTGATCCCCTGCCGCTCGTGAAACGTTGAGGATTCCGCCGGCTCATGGGTCCCACATGTCAGCCTCTATGAACAATAAACATTTCCTTTCTTGGAGTTATTTTGACCTCTAATTTACTGGCTATTTCGCCTTTTTTAAAATCCTCGTGTCGCCTTGGAAACGTTGAGAATGCTGCTGCCTCATGGGTCCCGCATGTCATCCGCTCAGAACGATAAATGTTTCTTTTTTTGGATTTTTTACCAACTGATTTTTTTTCCGATCCTCTCGCCGTCTTTAAAAACGTTGACGACGCTGTTGGCTCATGGGTACCCGATGTCAGCCTCCCCGTACAAGAAACATGTGATATCTTGATTATTTTGCAGACAATAAACAATGTATTTCGCTCTGAGCTATTGCAAACGGAAAAAAATAAATCTTTAATTTTAAATAAACAAACTTATATGTTGAATCTCCTTGTTTTTTGTTTTCGCGAAGCATAGGACTTTCCTGTTTTGGAGTGGGCTCAAATTGTACGAGTCCAAAAGCGTCCAGCAGGATAGTTCGAAAGCCCAGACGGCCAGATACATCCCAATTGAAATCTTTCTTTTCTTGGATTTTTTTGAGCCCATGATTTCTGGGCTACTTCCTTTTTTTGGAAACGTTGAGAACGCTCGTCGCAAAATAGGACCCGCATGTCATCCTCTATGTACAATAATTTTTTTCTTGGATTATTTTTGGCTCCTGATATTTGGTCACTTGCATTTTTCTTTTGATCTCATGCCGTCTTTGAAACGTTCAGACCGCTGCTGCAAAATGGGACCCGCATGTCATCCTCTATGTACAATAAAAATTAATTTTCTTGGATTATTATTTTTGGCCCCTGATATTTGGTCACTTGTATTTTTCTTTCGATCTCATGCCATGTTTGAAATGTTGAGGAACCTGCAGGCTCATGGGACCCGCATGTCATCCTCTATGTACTATAAAAGTTCATTTTCTTGGGTTTTTTTCACCCTCTGATTTTTTGCTATTTCCTTTTTCTTTTGATCCCCTGCCGCCTTGGAAAAGTCGAGTAAGTCTGCCGCAAAATGGGACCCGCATGTCATCCTCTATGTACAATCAACTTTCTTTTCGTGGCTACTTTCTTTTTCTTTTGATCTCAACTCTCAAGCCGTATTTGAAACGTTGAGACCGGCTGCTGCAAAATAGGACCCACATGTCATCCTCCCTGTAAAATAAAATTTTCTTTTCTTGGATTATTTTCACCCTCTGATTTTTGGCTATTTCCTTTTTTCTTTCGATCCCCTGCTGCCTTGGAAACGTTGAGGATGCTGGTGCCTCATGGGTCCCACATGTCATCCACTATGAACAATAAAAGTTTCTTTTCTTCGATTTTTTCACCCTCTGCTTTTTGGCTATTTCTTTTTTCTTTTGATCCCATGCCGCCTTGGAAACGTTGAGGATGTTGCTTCCTAATGGGACCCGCATGTCATACTCTATGTACAATAAAAGTTTCTTTTTTTGGATTATTTTTGGCTCCTGATATTTGGTGACTTGCCTTTTTCTTTCAATCTCATGCCGTCTCTCAAACGTTGAGTAAGCTCGCTGGCTCATGGGACCCGCATGTCATTAACTATGTACAATAAATTTTCTTTTCTTGGATTATTTTTGGCTCTTGATATTTGGTCACTTGCATTTTTCTTTCGTTCTCATGCCGTCTTTGAAACGTTCAGACCGCTGCTACAACATGGGACCCATATGTCATCCTCTATGTACAATGAAAGTTTCTTTTCTTGGATTATTTTTGGCTCCCGATATTTGGCACTTGCCTTTTTCTTTCGATCTCATGCCGTCTTTGAAACGTTCAGACCGCTGCTACAACATGGGACCCATATGTCATCCTCTATGTACATTAAAAGTTTCTTTTCTTGGATTATTTTTTGCTCCTTTTTCTTTCGATCTCATGCCGCCTCTGAAACGTGGAGTAAGGTGCTGGCTCATGGGACCCGCATGTCATCTTCTATGTACAATAAAGTGTTTTTCTTGGATTTTTCCCCCCCTGATTTTTGGTCACTTGCCTTTTTCTTTCGATCCTATGCCGCCTTTGAAATTGAGTAGGCTGTCGGCTCATGGGTCCCACGAGTCGGGCTCTATGAACAATAAACCTTTCCTTTGTTGGATTTATTTTTTACCCCTAATTTCTGGCTATTTGCCTTTTTCTTTTGATCCCCTGGGGCCTTTAAAAACGATGAGGACGATGCTGGCAGGTCGGTCCCACATGTCTTCTTCTATGAATAATAAAAGTTTCCTTTGTTGGATTCGACCCCTAATTTCTGGCTATTTGCCTTTTTTTCTTTTGATCCTCTGCCGACTTTGAAATGATGAGGATGCTGGCGGGCAGATCTGTCCCACATGTCAGCCACTCTGAACTATAAAAGATTCCTTTCTATGATTTATTTTTGACCCCTATTTTCGAGATACTTGCCTTTTTTTGGATCTCCTACCGCCTTTGAAATGTTGAGGACGCTGCTGGCTCATGGGTCCCACATGGCATCCTCTTTGGACGATAAACCTTCATTTCTTGTTAATGACAGAGTTTTTCTGTATTATTTTTGCAGTCTAATACAAGCTCTTTCGCTCCAAGATCTTGCAAGTTAATAGAATAAATCATGGAATTATTAGGATATGTTTTAAATTTCAAATCCACTTTATGAATTTTTTAAAAATACCGTGATCCGTGTGGGTATGGAGCGATCAAGGATTTTCATATTGGCCATGAGCAGTTTCAAAAATTGCAACCGGATAATTCTAAATAAATAAAAACAACTTTTATGCGGAATCTCCGTGTTTTTGTTTTTTGCCATCATAGGATCTATGGTTCATTAGAAAAGGACCGAAATTGCATGAGCAGAAAAGCCCATTTCTAGTTATTGGGCTTCGACAGCTCGAGCAAGTAGGCCTATAGCAAATACCATGTAGATGGCCGTTGGAACCCAAAAGTATTTGTTGCCTAGACTTAGATGCCAAACTCGGGCACTCAGCCTTATTGACATGAACCTTGCTATGCACACGACAATTTCAGTCCGATCCGTGTACGCAACACAAGATCAAACCCAACGTGTGAGGAAGCGGTGGCAGCACACCTCCAGATGCTCAATCGTACACATATCATATAGGAGTTGTCGTATGTACATTAGTTCCGTATTGACATGTTTGTTTCTTTGGTTAACATGTGGGGTCCGCACAGTCACCTAGGTCGCACATCAACTTCTTTGCTCATAGTTGATGCATGTTTAGTGGCCTGCAGCAAGAATCGATGCCCCCAGGGATGTACTTTACCCTTTAGCGGCGAAAAAAATAGGAATGGTCCTCTCACGACTATGATCAACAAGAGGTGGCTATATTATAAAGGACGTACACACATTGTAATTATAGTGCTGAAATAAAGTCAATCCTAAAACAACCATGCATGGGTTATAATATGAAGGCAACACGAAATACCAGTGTTCAAATAAACTGATTCAAACTAGTAGATACCAAAAACAGTGTACTACTTCTCAACACTTCAAGCATAATAAAAAGTGTGTCAGTGTTTTTTTAAAGGTAACACCGAACGGGCAATGTTTAAAGCAGGCTTAAACCACATAGCCACTTGTCGGACACTACCCCAACTAACTCCGGGAGGGCTGATAACTCCCACAGTCTCACCTTCATCTCGGTCGGAGGTTGCGAGCGCAAAATTTTAGGGTATTGATTATGAAGATACTTCCGGTATGCTCGTGTAGACGCAGTTTTTCCTCATGAATGGAACCAATGTGCCATCGGGAGCTTTGGATTCACGCTTCTTCAGGTTGGCAATGATCGGGTAATTGAGTCCGAGGAACGAGAGTGGTCGCCGAGGCTGTTAACCTCGCCTCCAATGAAAGTCCCCGCACGTGCCGCAACGAACAGAGATATGGGATCCTGCTCAAAGACGTAGGTGGCAACAGGAGGATACTGCCGTAGCTGAAGCCCATTAGCAGCATAGGGAATGTCAGGAGGTACTTCAACATTGGCAATCCCAATGTTGTTTACTGTAAGGATGATCATCAATCGCTTGCCATCAGCAGTTGGAGCGAGGAACCACGCGTACTGCTGATCATCCACCACCGGTGGCGGGATTACGAACATGGACATCGGGTTTTCTCAATATTAGAAATGGAGACAAATAGGGTGTTACTGGCAACCATATTCAAACAACGAAGCATCTGTTCATCGTTCATGCTCACAGTATAAATACGACTATGTAAGCTAAGGACATTGGTCATTCATGTGTTCAAATCGAGTGTCCAATATATCAGTTATACCGCATGCATCCCACGAAACTAGTCTTAACTTCGCCAAAACTAGACACTAGTTTTGGCATACACAATTATATACTACCTACTGTCCCACCGAAAGTGTACGAGATTTGTCCAAATTCAGATGTATCTAGACAGTGAAAGCATATAGATACATTCAAATTTTGACAAATATATCATCTTAAGTTTAAGTCCTGTGCTGTAGTTAATTTCCTTTGTCTTAAGTGATCCAACGGTGTATATGATTAGATATTTGTATACAATATAGGAGTACAGACAATCTACCAGTTGGTCCAGTTTTAAACTGAGTATAGAGCTTCAATCATGACCCTTGGAGTGCTAAATCTAACGGTGCACAACAGCAAGATTCTCTGTGAAGAGTGCACATAGCTAACTCTACAATATTTTAGAACCATCACGTGAGCCTTGGGTCTACCCCAAAAAATGACCAAATGTCTGAAACCCTGAATCATAGGAATAACCCCGTTCAAAGAAATCGCTATTCAGCACCGCTACATGGATCAATGGAAGGTTCTTACGGTCTCAACTCTCAAGGAAACATCAAAGGAAAAGGTAGATAAGAAACGAGTGAGTGTTAGATGTACACATATTTTTTATTTTTTATTTGTTCCCTTCGTTTGCCGACTGATGGGAAGAAACATCATTTTTTGTAGGACCACTCTTGTTTTCGTATTTTATATATGCATTATTGGCAATATTTTCTTTCGAAAACCATGAATATAGCTCGAGCTACATGTAGCATGGTTTTTGAAAATTTTGAGAGCTGCATTTTGAAGTTCCAAAGAAAACGGAGATTAAATACGGGTGTCAACAATGTTGTGTTCTACCAACATTCAAATGTCCAAATCAAAATATCTTATATTTAAGGTTTTGCAACAACAACAAAATCTGATATATATTTTCCAACATTTTGTAACTTCAAAATCTATCAGATTCTGTCATTTTTGTGCGGCCCGAATATAGGGTATCTCAATTTCAGATTTTACACTCTGGTAGAATAATACATTCTCTACATCTATTTTTTTTTAGATTTTTTATATATTCTTTCAAAACTTGCGAAAGGCATGCTATAAATATTCTTTTGATTATCAAACAGAATCTTTAATGGTTTGACGTGCATACATACTAGTAATATAAAAATATAAAAGTTCTCGCCTTGTACACATTTTGTAGATTTTTTGGAATGAATACAACATTCAATTTGGTAGATAGAGTACTAAACATTTCATGGGAAACTTAAAGCAGCTTGCCAAACAAAGGCTAATAGAAAAAAAAATAGAGGTATGATAGGCATAACATCCACGATGGGGTTGAAATATGCATAAGCTTCGGGCAATTTGGCAAAGAAAAATCTAGCCGGATAAAGAACAGAATTATAAAAGGTACAGGTTAAACTAAGTAAATTAGGCATAACAAGTATTTCATTCTTGTTTAGTAAATAATTGGATTTTGATTGAGTTACTTTTCTAAGGGAAAAAAGGAGAAGGCAGATATTCAAGACACTTTTGGTGGGACAGAGGGAGTAAATCAAAAGTAAGAAATAGTTACAACATGTTTCATGAGATGGAGTACTAAATAACGGCCATATTCATCTCTTCGATGCGAGAGGCCGGGGTACCTCGCCCTCTATTTCGAGCAAAAATCAACTAGTTATATGAAACAATGGGTGTAAAAGTTAATCAAGAAGGGTGCCTTCATTGTGCTACGTTAACATTTGAGATACTTGTTAATTACATCCATATTCTGCAGTGGATAGAGTTACTAATTCAGGATTGTATTCACATACGGAGTATACTATGTTTGCTGATGACTGATTAGTACTAATTCGTTGCAAGCAACTTGTTCATTCATATTCAGATAAAGGATGTGATCGTTAAGTCATATACTTATGAAAGTCCTTATGCATCTCTCTGATGCATATGGCGGGGGTCTCTCGTCCTCCTTTTGGAGCAAAAATCAATTAGTTATATATGAAACAATGGGTGTAAAAGGTTATCAAAAAGGGTGCCTTCATAGTGCTACCTTATCTTTTGAGATACTGGTTAATTACTGTTATCACCAGATTTTGGCTAAATCAGGAGGTGGGCCGCGATCAAGATGGGCTTGGAAGATTACATATGGAAGAACTATGAAGCGGCCTTACATGGAGAATTTGGGCTAGTTAGCCCGTGTATCTTAATATAATAGATTGTGTATCGGTTTAGAAGTTAGAGTTTATCTCGTGCACGGTTTAGTGCACGACCGCATTAGAGAGTCCGCCGGACTATAAATATGTACCTAGGGTTTATGGAATAAACAACAACTCACGTTCAACCCCAAAAACAAACCAATCTCGGCGCATCGCCAACTCCTTCGTCTCGAGGGTTTCTATCAGGTAAGCGACATGCTGCCTAGATCGCATCTTGCGATCTAGGCAGCACCAGCCCCACGTTGTTCCATGCGTTGCTCGTACTGAAGCGTTTTTGATGGCGAGCAACGTAGTTATCATTAGATGTGTTAGGGTTAGCATTGTTCTTCGTTTAAGCATGCTTACGTAGTGCAACCCTTGCATATCTAGCCGTCCTCACACCTATCTCGGGTGTGGGGCGGCACCCCGCTTGATCATTATTTAGTAGATCTGATCCGTTACGATTGCTCCTTGTTCTACAAGGATTAGTTTAATATCTGCAATAGTTAGGCCTTACAAAGGGGGGGAGGATCCAGTGGCACGTAGGGTGGCGTTCGCAAGTCCTAAACGGGATGTTCCTAGGATCAACGTCATGTTGGTTTTTTGGCCTTGTTTAGGATCGGCTTACGAGCACCGTGCGTGGCCGCAAGGCCCAACCTGGAGTAGGATGATCCGATTATGCGGTGAAAACCCTAAATCGTCGTAGATCTCATTAGCTTCATCTTGATCAAGCGGGACCACCAAGTATTCGTGCACCCCGTACGGATCATGGGTGGATCGGCTCTTTGAGCCGATTCACGAGATAACCCGAGAGCCGATCGAGGCTCGTATTTAACGTTTACATGTATGCCTCGCAGAAACTAAGCGAGGCAACCTCATCACCTTCCCGACCGGGTATAGGTCAGGTGGCACGCCCTTGCACTTCGCAACGCCGCGTGTGACCGGAAGAGCATTGCGGGCCGTCGCTCGGAGGGGTCTCTGCCAGCCGCAGCTCTAGGCTCTTCCCGGCTCTACGGTGTTGACAAGGCCGCTGCCCGCCGGTGGGTTTTGGCAGTCAACACATTCTGGCACGCCCGGTGGGACAATCGTCTACATCAACCACATCGCCATCTACATCTGAGATGGCGGACGGCACGCCAGTCACCTGCGACGAGATCAAAGCCATCCTCGAAGCCGCACTCTTCGGCTCTTCCCACCGAACCCACTCCCATGGCGTCAGGGGGAGGGGTTCCACGCCCGAAGGCGCACTTGATGGGAGAGATCTCTCCACCCCGTCGGAGGAGCGCCCCAGGTCTCTGAAGCATGGGGATCTGCCCAAGGAGCTCAGAAGGAAACATGACGGGATCAAGGCAACCCTTGGAGCCGAACTCATCGGCTCCGCTGAGAAGACCCGGCCGCACGATATCAGGCTCGGTAGGAACCCACGTCCGGATCCCGGTGTCGACACGGTGGATCTCAGCCACCCCATAGATCAGCCAAAGTTTTCCTTTGATGTCAATATGGCAGGGTCTGCAAGCCGCCATGACAAAGAGGAAACAGAAAGCAGCCACTCCCGTGGCAAGGATGGAGAGGGAGCCGATCCGCGCGACCAACCCCGAGGGGAGGACAGGCGGTACCTGGCAAGAGAGGGAATAATGTAACACCCCAACTTTTTCAACCTTGATTAGTTGTCCTTATTTCAAAAATCAGGGGGAACAAAAACTTTTTCTATAGACTAATTAAGGTGAATTGCCTTGATCTGTTGGTAGATGAATTGTCTTGATTTGCTTGTTGAATTTTGTCTTGAGCTACCTCATAGAACGACACCCCTAGTGGTTAAACAAGCAACTCACCAAATAAAACACATGTGTGGCTTAGGAAGAATTGTTTTCCTTCTTACTACATCAAACCTCTCTCCTGATGACAACATGGGTGTGCCATCTTGATTTTTCTCTTTGTGGTACAATATAGCTCAATCATCCTTAATTCACAACTTGGTGATCTCAATGCATGGATCTCATCTGTGCATCTCCCTCTACAATTTCCACATCCTGCATGTCTCATTCTACCCTTGCATCACATATATTCAACTTGATTTTATACCCTATCCAATGGTTCAACTCTAGATCACTTCCTTCACTTTTACCTCTTGTTTTTATTCAAGTTTAATCTTCACAAAACCAAGAGTGGGAATGATGGATACATTTTGTAGCCACCATCTACCCTTGAGAACACTCCTCCCTAAATTAGTTTCCCTCCTCACAAATCCTACAGTTTTCCTTCTCTAGTTTTGATCACAAAACTACTTCTAGTTTTATTAAAACTTTCCAAGATTTCTCTTCAAAGAAAACAAGGAACTGAAATGGGTTTTGTTTTTCATCCCATTTCTACCAAGTATTGATTTATAAAACATTATTTCTATTTTGCTTTGTTTTAACAAAAAGCTTGTTTATGGTACCTATACCATTTCTTGTTTCCCTCTTGATTATTTTACATTTGAGAAAAACTCTACCTAACTTGAGAAAGTAAGTAGAATATTTTGAGCTCCTATGTTCCAACTAGTTTTCTCTCAACATTTTCAAATGCCTTTCCACTTGAGTTCATTCCCAATTGTCCCTAGACAATTGAGGTGTTTCAAGTACTTTTCAAATAAATTCTTTTTCGAATAACAACTCTTGCACATCTTGTGTACATCTCTGAGCTACCCCATAATGTTCCTTCATCCTCCAATTCTTGATCAAGTAGATGAACTCTTGATACCTTCTATTGGACTCCCTTCAACTAAACCCTAGACTCAGAGAGTATTTCAAACAACTCCAAATTGACCTCTTATTTGTAGAGCAACTATATTCCATCATACCCATCTCAATCCTCTATTATTTTCCATCATCACCTTGACCTCTTGAATTGATGACTTATGTCACCATATTCATCATTAGAATTGCATCATTATTCCCTTCACTATCTCCCTAAAACTTGGACTCTATATCCCTGGAAGAAAACCTATTTTCTTTGCATAACACAAGTGGTGTCGTGTGTCTTGCATAGGCACTTGAGCACCATGTGTCTCATCTTGTTTGGAGTGGTCAAGTCTCAAATCTTGTGGAGGCCATCTCCAAGATGGCATGCACATGAAACCTTGTACATCACCATCATCTTCTTGGCACAAAGCCATCATGCAACAAATATCATCATGGTATATTTTACCATCACAATCTTCCCCCATCTCTATATCTCTCACATTGTTCATTTTTATTGGCAAGAATGGAGCCGGCCAAATGGTGTATGCATGGAAAATTCGGCCAGCCATGCCTCTTCATTTCCTTCCTCCACAAGTCTTGCCTCCCACCTAACCCAATCAATAAATGGGCAGCCACCATCCTTGGCCAATCAAAAAGGAGGCAGCCACCCCTCTCCCTCTATAAAAACTCCCTAGCCGGCCACCTCCACTCCCCTTTGCTCATTTCTCTCACACTCCACTCCCTCATACCTTCCTCCCCACGAGCTGCTGCTCCTCCTAGCTACCATGGCCGGCTATGGCCATGAAGATCCACCAAGATGAAGCTCCCTTCCTCCCTCAAGCTTCCTCTCACCATGAGAGCCTCCCTCTCCATCTTCTCCCCAACCCTAGATGGTTTAATCTCCTCTTCTTCTTCCTCCATTGCTAAGATTGGATCTTGATGCAGGTGCATGTTGGTCCAAGCATGGAGAAGTTTGAGCTATCCTCGGATCTGAAGTTCTTGAGCAAAGTTCGTCCAAATTCCTGCAGTAATTTCTGCTATCTTGCTGTTTCAGATTCTGGTACGAAGTTGTAAAATCCACCAAATCTCGTGTGCAGATCCAAATCGAGTGATTCAAAGTTCCGCGGATCGGTATTCAAAATATCTACAACTTGGCGTTGGTCTCATCCTTAAATTCGTTACAGATTCTCCCTGGTAAATAAAGTTCTGGAAACATGCAGATTCAATGTTTGTTAGATTTGTTCCGTTTTACAAAACTTTTTTGAGCAAACTCAACTGCGGGTGAAAGCCCTCTTCAATACCTTGATTTTGGCGGTGGTTTCACTTCGATTGACCTCCTGAAACTGAAATGGTTCACAGATCAAGATCTGGACAGATCTGGCTTTGTCGAATTAAACCAGGAGCTTGGGAACGAATTTTTGAATGAAACAAATTGGGTAAGAACCAGCTTTTCAATACCTTTCCGATGCAGCTGATCTCATATTTTTATGAGTCGTGTACGATTTGTGGTGAATTAAACTTGTTCTGTGTGTTCTGCGTAGACATGGCTGTTAGCTTTTAAATCACCAAAAATCCATTTTTGATCCTAATTGAGTGATTCCAGTTCTGTAGGACTACGGAATGTTTTCTTAATCTTCTCAAACAAGTTTCAAACCTTTATCTGTTGTGTAACTCTAGAGGTAAAGCAAATGGTATAGACATGCAGTAATATTGTCAATCCATTTGTGAGAGTTTCAGAAACAATTTTAACCCAAATCCAATTGTGTATGCCTCTCTGTTTAAATACCTTTCAAATGCCAGTAGTCCCATATTTTTAGGATTTTTCTACGATTTATGGCTTACAGATCTTGTTTTCTGTACAGTCAGATTCAAACAAATTCCTAAATTTGTAGGTTTAATATTTTTGAGTGAATCCAATTGGGTTAGTCTTGTATTAGTACTGGCCATCTAGGAAAAATAGTGTTAGTCTCTGATCATGCATTTTTGTTACTGTTAGTAATGTGTATGTGTGACATGGGTTGTTGTAGCAAAACTTTTTGGTTTATTTGAAAACCTTAACCACCTCTTTGCATTAAAAATTGGTCAACCAATGTTTTATTCTTGCAAAACAAAACCTCTGCAACTTAACCTTAGTTCTATTGTTGGCTTAAGTTTTCCAATGATGTGGAATATTGTTTACTACCTATTCTTGTGTAGTGTTATGTAAGCTTTATAAAATAGAGAGAATGATTTCCCGCTTTTCCAAAAATGTTTCAAATTATAATATGAACGTTTGTGATGCCAAACTAATGCACTTGTCCTCTTTATGATGTTATCAACCAGGGGATATTTGGTTTATGCCATGGTGATAACCGAGAGAGGCAATTGCTAAGCATGGTACTCTCATACCTTTATTAGGTAAATAAAATGGCGTTTCTTCTAGATGCTTTGTAGTATCTATATGTCCTTAATATGTTAGCCTTAGTAGAGTGGTTAGTTTTTGATTGATGCTTGTTGCTTATTGTTTTGTTGGTGCAATGTGTTTGATTGTGTTCCTTTTATATTTTCCGACGATAGATGCGAACGATTCCGGAGAAGAAGAAGTGGATCGGACAAGGATTTTATTTATATTGTTGGTATTCTTATATTGATGAAGTTGAAGAAGTCCAGGGACAAATAAGCCAAGGCAAGCCATTTACTTTGACTCCTTGATTATCCATGTTCTTGGTTGAGATTCTTCTATCCTTGGTCTCTTGAATTCTAGTGTTTCCTTGGGTTTGCTTAATTTGATTCTTTTACATACTTGCTACCAAGTGTGTAATGTCCCCTCTCAATATTTTGCGTACTTACTCTAAGTATGTGAATCGCATTTCACCGCCTTTTGACATCCTAATTCTAGTAAACACTTGGGATAATATCATTAAAATTCCCCTACTTTTTGATTATCTCCATTCATGCTCAACTGGAGTATGGATGCCTTTGACACCCTTCATGTTATGATGGCAATCATTATGCTATTACATCTTAGTTCACACATAAACTTTAGGTTGGGAAAACCCTCAAGGTTTTACCTTGTTGTAAAAGTTTTTGTTAAAACCTTGGGTATAATGTTATGCCCGAGTGAGATTTTGAGAAAGGAAAGGATTTGGTAAAAATGATGGGGATGAGAAAGTGGTTGGGATATTACGAAAACTTTGGCGCCTAAGTACTCACCCGTGACAACAAACTAGCGCAACCACATTACTCCAACATGGGCACGGGGCTTAGCTCGACGTTCGTTCTCTTTACCATGAGGCACCGCACAACTATACAAGGGTACGGTTACCCCGAGTCCGGATTGTCGAGGTTGGGACAATAGTATAACGGGAGGCTTTCGGGGCTGACCCGTCCGGAAGACACTATGGGTCTCCCGGCTTGGCGGTGGAGCCACGCTCAAAAGGAGGTGAGCTGCCACGGTGCCGGGGAGGTACATACTCCATAGGGTAGGACCTCTTGCTAATTAGAATGGGCGAAAGGCTTCGACCGGTTATCCGATACCCACATACTTTCGTATGATGGCCCGGGGATGATCCCGGCGGATTTATCGGATCTTGTGGGGAAAGTGTGCAAACTCTGCAGAGTCAAATCTATTCGAATAGCCGTGTCCGCGGTCATGGACGGTTGGAATGGCTGTTGCTTAGCCTGATGTGTTTTGTTTATGAAAACGTTTGACAAAGGAAAGAAACGGGATTTGTGTTGGAGTACTTGGAGTACTGGAAAAATGGTTGTTGACCACAATGGGGTGGTCGGAAAGGAATTGATAAAAATTGGGTCTACCCTTCCTAAGTGTTTATGTCGTGAAAGATCTTTCTAAATTAAGTCAAGTAGTGATGTCTTAGATATATTCTCTCCTCTCCTTCACCCATGAAGTTGAGATGCTAACTCCACTAAAACACTTCTTCTCTTCTACATAACATATTCTTGTTATATAAGTGGTCATTCCCTCTTGATCTCCTAGTTAGTCCTCGGTACCTTGTTCTCCTTGTTATGTTACTTTGTAAATGGTTTGCGAGTACAATTCAAAATGTACTCACGGCTTTGTCCCTGGCTATTTACTTGGCCAGACCTGGAGGACTTCGACGAGATGAAGAAGGAGTTGACGACGTCTATGCGAGCTAGGAACGTCTTCCCGATCAGTTGCCTGTAGGGTTATGGCAGATGACTTGGGTACTGCGTCTGTTGAAGTGATGATGCTACTCGATGTTTAGTTAGGCCCTTCGAGGCTATTATGTAAGTATTGGTCATGTGACCATGTTGTAATTTTCTTATTCCGCTTTGTAATGGATGGTGTAATTTGATATCAGTTCGGTTATGTGTTCACGGCACACTGATCATGGGAACGTGAACGGTATACATAACAGGGTATTTCGGACAGCTAGTCCGGGGTCCCCACAGAGCTGGTATCAGAGCTATCCTGACTGTAGGAGACCTTAGTTAGCATGGGCGTTAGTTAGGAAATAGTTACTTGGGAAAAACTATTTATGAAACAAATTGTTTCTTTAGTCGGAAGTATAGCTTCTACTCCTCTTATTTATTCAAAGCTTCTAAATTCTTACCTCTCCGCTTTATAAAAAGGTTTGAAAATTCTTGCTCTACTGTCTCAACCACTTCAAACCTACATGTTGGACGATGTCCCCAACTCAGACCGGAGTATCAAAGTCGAAGATGGATCAACCTTTTATGAAGTCTCACGTATCTCCAACGACAACTATTGAAGATCGGACGCCGACTTAGTCCTGCACATAAAGGGATAGGAAGATCATGTCTTTGGTTGTCACCAAAGTATGTCAAGTAGCTGACCTTGTTTCTCCGTGGACTTGCACTTTTTGCAGTCGTCAGGGATCAAGTCCTCAGTTTCTTGACTAGTAATTTTTAGGCCAGCCACCAGAAGTTGCCGACTTCGGGAGCACCTCAATAGCTACCTCTTCAAAGACCTCATGTTTCCGGGATGTCGAGACTAGAAGTTCTACACAGTTTTCGCCTCCACTTCAACATCGGCGACTCAACACCCGGCCGCCTCACCATCAACTGCTTCGAAAATCCTTGTTGAAGACGATGTCAGCAAGATGAAGACGCCAACATATGTGACCAGCCACCAAACCTATAGGATGGATAGGACAAACTCAATCGCTTTAATTGAGCTACCCCCGCGCATTAGGAATTTCTGGGTACTTAGAGTACCATGTCTGGTTTGATGATTGCTTGTAGTTCCCTAGTGTGCTGCCTTGAGTGTTTGTATCTGTTTGCTCTGTGCATGTATGTCTTGCTATTTAGACGTTCCGGCCTTTTTAATTGTTTGAAACTTGTGAAACAGAAATTAAAAATGGAAATCTGCCAGTGTACTGTTTTGCTAATAAAAATAGTTTGGTAGCTCCGATTGATGTGATTCCAATTGCACTAGAACCAGTATGAAATTATCTTTCAGACGCCACTGACCTTGTATTTTTAGGATTTTTGTACGATTTTTAATAAATAAAACTTTATCACTGTTTCTGGTTAGTATTTTGAGTCTCAAAAATTGAAAAATAAATATTTTTGAATGATTCCAATTGTGTTGATCTTATTTTGTTACTGTGCATCTAGGAAAAATACCAGTAGCCTCTGTTAGTTGTATTGTGTCTCTGGTTATGGTTGTATGGGTGTCACATGCAATGATAGGATTAAAGTTTACCTCGCCGATGTATTGCTAACTATTAGTTAAATTGGGTAGACTAACGAAAGACTCTAACTCTAAACCCGTGGAAGTTGATTTTCAACCGTCAAGAAAACTAACCCGACCCCTATCTACGCTGAGTTCCTTCAAGATCAGCTGGAGCATCTCCACTACGCCAAGAAAGAAGAAGCCCTACCTTCAAGAGTGACTGCACCTCTACGAGAAGACATGCTAACTTGGTCTAACCTTGGAGTATACTCGCGCTAACCGCGAGGATATCTTTTTGAAACTACCCTCGAACACACCGTCTAACAAGTTGAGAGAACAATAGCGTCAAAACCGAGCTACATCACATGGTTCATCTGGTCCTCATCAAATGAAGCTTCTGAAGATACTCCAAGACTCAAGACTTTAGGCGTAGTTTACCCGCTAACTTCTTAGTTGTTACTCGAAATCAGCACTGACCCTCAAGCTGAAGATTGTCTTCGACGACCCCCGTTGCTGCTTCATATGGGTACCAACCAGGCGTTTCTTCAACTTTCTAACTCGCCGCGCGTCCCATATGGTTCGAGTTAACACCGTGAGTGCCTCTTGAAGTGGTGGTCCGCACGTCGCCCCGAAGATTCTTCAGCCTGAACAAGGAAGACCGATGACTTCTTCCGAAGCCCCGCATGACGAACTACAAGACGAAGCTCTGAGTTTTTCCGAGAACCCGATGAAAAATCTTAAGGGTGGAAGACTTCATCTTCCACTAAAATCAAGCTAACTCTAAAAAGGTTTTCAGCCCTGCTCAAGCACCGTTGGGTGCACTAACCCTCCCACAGTCTTGAACCTCCGCCAGGATCGTGAAGAAGCTACAGTTCCAACACCTGCATGGAGTAGTCAACCTCTTCATGAAGCTCGCCATCGGCCGAAATCCAACATGTCTCCCAGAAGATGAAGCAAACGACTTTCTCTACAACGGCACGTCTACAGAAGAATGGAGTCCGACTTTGGTTAAACTTTATAACCCCTCTAGTTCTACACTCGGTAATCTCGGGACGAGATTATTTTAAGGGTGGAAGATCCGTAACACCCCAACTTTTTCAACCTTGATTAGTTGTCCTTATTTCAAAAATCAGGGGGAACAAAAACTTTTTCTATAGACTAATTAAGGTGAATTGCCTTGATCTCGTTGGTAGATGAATTGTCTTGATTTGCTTGTTGAATTTTGTCTTGAGCTACCTCATAGAACGACACCCCTAGTGGTTAAACAAGCAACTCACCAAATAAAACACATGTGTGGCTTAGGAAGAATTGTTTTCCTTCTTACTACATCAAACCTCTCTCCGATGACAACATGGGTGTGCCATCTTGATTTTTCTCTTTGTGGTACAATATAGCTCAATCATCCTTAATTCACAACTTGGTGATCTCAATGCATGGATCTCATCTGTGCATCTCCCTCTACAATTTCCACATCCTGCATGTCTCATTCTACCCTTGCATCACATATATTCAACTTGATTTTATACCCTATCCAATGGTTCAACTCTAGATCACTTCCTTCACTTTTACCTCTTGTTTTTATTCAAGTTTAATCTTCACAAAACCAAGAGTGGGAATGATGGATACATTTTGTAGCCACCATCTACCCTTGAGAACACTCCTCCCTAAATTAGTTTCCCTCCTCACAAATCCTACAGTTTTCCTTCTCTAGTTTTGATCACAAAACTACTTCTAGTTTTATTAAAACTTTCCAAGATTTCTCTTCAAAGAAAACAAGGAACTGAAATGGGTTTTGTTTTTCATCCCATTTCTACCAAGTATTGATTTATAAAACATTATTTCTATTTTGCTTTGTTTTAACAAAAAGCTTGTTTATGGTACCTATACCATTTCTTGTTTCCCTCTTGATTATTTTACATTTGAGAAAAACTCTACCTAACTTGAGAAAGTAAGTAGAATATTTTGAGCTCCTATGTTCCAACTAGTTTTCTCTCAACATTTTCAAATGCCTTTCCACTTGAGTTCATTCCCAATTGTCCCTAGACAATTGAGGTGTTTCAAGTACTTTTCAAATAAATTCTATTTCGAATAACAACTCTTGCACATCTTGTGTACATCTCTGAGCTACCCCATAATGTTCCTTCATCCTCCAATTCTTGATCAAGTAGATGAACTCTTGATACCTTCTATTGGACTCCCTTCAACTAAACCCTAGACTCAGAGAGTATTTCAAACAACTCCAAATTGACCTCTTATTTGTAGAGCAACTATATTCCATCATACCCATCTCAATCCTCTATTATTTTCCATCATCACCTTGACCTCTTGAATTGATGACTTATGTCACCATATTCATCATTAGAATTGCATCATTATTCCCTTCACTATCTCCCTAAAACTTGGACTCTATATCCCTGGAAGAAAACCTATTTTCTTTGCATAACACAAGTGGTGTCGTGTGTCTTGCATAGGCACTTGAGCACCATGTGTCTCATCTTGTTTGGAGTGGTCAAGTCTCAAATCTTGTGGAGGCCATCTCCAAGATGGCATGCACATGAAACCTTGTACATCACCATCATCTTCTTGGCACAAAGCCATCATGCAACAAATATCATCATGGTATATTTTACCATCACAATCTTCCCCCATCTCTATATCTCTCACATTGTTCATTTTTATTGGCAAGAATGGAGCCGGCCAAATGGTGTATGCATGGAAAATTCGGCCAGCCATGCCTCTTCATTTCCTTCCTCCACAAGTCTTGCCTCCCACCTAACCCAATCAATAAATGGGCAGCCACCATCCTTGGCCAATCAAAAAAGGAGGCAGCCACCCCTCTCCCTCTATAAAAACTCCCTAGCCGGCCACCTCCACTCCCCTTTGCTCATTTCTCTCACACTCCACTCCCTCATACCTTCCTCCCCACGAGCTGCTGCTCCTCCTAGCTACCATGGCCGGCTATGGCCATGAAGATCCACCAAGATGAAGCTCCCTTCCTCCCTCAAGCTTCCTCTCACCATGAGAGCCTCCCTCTCCATCTTCTCCCCAACCCTAGATGGTTTAATCTCCTCTTCTTCTTCCTCCATTGCTAAGATTGGATCTTGATGCAGGTGCATGTTGGTCCAAGCATGGAGAAGTTTGAGCTATCCTCAGATCTGAAGTTCTTGAGCAAAGTTCGTCCAAATTCCTGCAGTAATTTCTGCTATCTTGCTGTTTCAGATTCTGGTACGAAGTTGTAAAATCCACCAAATCTCGTGTGCAGATCCAAATCGAGTGATTCAAAGTTCCGCGGATCGGTATTCAAAATATCTACAACTTGGCGTTGGTCTCATCCTTAAATTCGTTACAGATTCTCCCTGGTAAATAAAGTTCTGCAAACATGCAGATTCACTGTTTGTTAGATTTGTTCCGTTTTACAAAAATCTTTTTGAGCAAACTCAACTGCGGGTGAAAGCCCTCTTCAATACCTTGATTTTGGCGGTGGTTTCACTTCGATTGACCTCCTGAAACTGAAATGGTTCACAGATCAAGATCTGGACAGATCTGGCTTTGTCGAATTAAACCAGGAGCTTGGGAACGAATTTTTGAATGAAACAAATTGGGTAAGAACCAGCTTTTCAATACCTTTCCGATGCAGCTGACCTCATATTTTTATGAGTCGTGTACGATTTGTGGTGAATTAAACTTGTTCTGTGTGTTCTGCAGACATGGCTGTTAGCTTTTAAATCACCAAAAATCCATTTTTGATCCTAATTGAGTGATTCCAGTTCTGTAGGACTACGGAATGTTTTCTTAATCTTCTCAAACAAGTTTCAAACCTTTATCTGTTGTGTAACTCTAGAGGTAAAGCAAATGGTATAGACATGCAGTAATATTGTCAATCCATTTATGAGAGTTTCAGAAACAATTTTAACCCAAATCCAATTGTGTATGCCTCTCTGTTTAAATACCTTTCAAATGCCAGTAGTCCCATATTTTTAGGATTTTTCTACGATTTATGGCTTACAGATCTTGTTTTCTGTACAGTCAGATTCAAACAAATTCCTAAATTTGTAGGTTTAATATTTTTGAGTGAATCCAATTGGGTTAGTCTTGTATTAGTACTGGCCATCTAGGAAAAATAGTGTTAGTCTCTGATCATGCATTTTTGTTACTGTTAGTAATGTGTATGTGTGACATGGGTTGTTGTAGCAAAACTTTTTGGTTTATTTGAAAACCTTAACCACCTCTTTGCATTAAAAATTGGTCAACCAATGTTTTATTCTTGCAAAACAAAACCTCTCGCAACTTAACCTTAGTTCTATTGTTGGCTTAAGTTTTCCACTGATGTGGAATATTGTTTACTACCTATTCTTGTGTAGTGTTATGTAAGCTTTATAAAATAGAGAGAATGATTTCCCGCTTTTCCAAAAATGTTTCAAATTATAATATGAACGTTTGTGATGCCAAACTAATGCACTTGTCCTCTTTATGATGTTATCAACCAGGGGATATTTGGTTTATGCCATGGTGATAACCGAGAGAGGCAATTGCTAAGCATGGTACTCTCATACCTTTATTAGGTAAATAAAATGGCGTTTCTTCTAGATGCTTTGTAGTATCTATATGTCCTTAATATGTTAGCCTTAGTAGAGTGGTTAGTTTTTGATTGATGCTTGTTGCTTATTGTTTTGTTGGTGCAATGTGTTTGATTGTGTTCCTTTTATATTTTCCGACGATAGATGCGAACGATTCCGGAGAAGAAGAAGTGGATCGGACAAGGATTTTATTTATATTGTTGGTATTCTTATATTGATGAAGTTGAAGAAGTCCAGGGACAAATAAGCCAAGGCAAGCCATTTACTTTGACTCCTTGATTATCCATGTTCTTGGTTGAGATTCTTCTATCCTTGGTCTCTTGAATTCTAGTGTTTCCTTGGGTTTGCTTAATTTGATTCTTTTACATACTTGCTACCAAGTGTGTAATGTCCCCTCTCAATATTTTGCGTACTTACTCTAAGTATGTGAATCGCATTTCACCGCCTTTTGACATCCTAATTCTAGTAAACACTTGGGATAATATCATTAAAATTCCCCTACTTTTTGATTATCTCCATTCATGCTCAACTGGAGTATGGATGCCTTTGACACCCTTCATGTTATGATGGCAATCATTATGCTATTACATCTTAGTTCACACATAAACTTTAGGTTGGGAAAACCCTCAAGGTTTTACCTTGTTGTAAAAGTTTTTGTTAAAACCTTGGGTATAATGTTATGCCCGAGTGAGATTTTGAGAAAGGAAAGGATTTGGTAAAAATGATGGGGATGAGAAAGTGGTTGGGATATTACGAAAACTTTGGCGCCTAAGTACTCACCCGTGACAACAAACTAGCGCAACCACATTACTCCAACATGGGCACGGGGCTTAGCTCGACGTTCGTTCTCTTTACCATGAGGCACCGCACAACTATACAAGGGTACGGTTACCCCCGAGTCCGGATTGTCGAGGTTGGGACAATAGTATAACGGGAGGCTTTCGGGGCTGACCCGTCCGGAAGACACTATGGGTCTCCTGGCTTGGCGGTGGAGCCACGCTCAAAAGGAGGTGAGCTGCCACGGTGCCGGGGAGGTACATACTCCATAGGGTAGGACCTCTTGCTAATTAGAATGGGCGAAAGGCTTCGACTGGTTATCCGATACCCACATACTTTCGTATGATGGCCCGGGGATGATCCCGGCGGATTTATCAGATCTTGTGGGGAAAGTGTGCAAACTCTGCAGAGTCAAATCTATTCGAATAGCCGTGTCCGCGGTCATGGACGGTTGGAATGGCTGTTGCTTAGCCTGATGTGTTTTGTTTATGAAAACGTTTGACAAAGGAAAGAAACGGGATTTGTGTTGGAGTACTTGGAGTACTGGAAAATGGTTGTTGACCACAATGGGGTGGTCGGAAAGGAATTGATAAAAATTGGGTCTACCCTTCCTAAGTGTTTATGTCGTGAAAGATCTTTCTAAATTAAGTCAAGTAGTGATGTCTTAGATATATTCTCTCCTCTCCTTCACCCATGAAGTTGAGATGCTAACTCCACTAAAACACTTCTTCTCTTCTACATAACATATTCTTGTTATATAAGTGGTCATTCCCTCTTGATCTCCTAGTTAGTCCTCGGTACCTTGTTCTCCTTGTTATGTTACTTTGTAAATGGTTTGCGAGTACAATTCAAAATGTACTCACGGCTTTGTCCCCGGCTATTTACTTGGCCAGACCTGGAGGACTTCGACAGATGAAGAAGGAGTTGACGACGTCTATGCGAGCTAGGAACGTCTTCCCAGTCAGTTGCCTGTAGGGTTATGGCAGATGACTTGGGTACTACGCTGTTGAAGTGATGATGCTACTCTGATGTTTAGTTAGGCCCTTCGAGGCTATTATGTAAGTATTGGTCATGTGACCATGTTGTAATTTTCTTATTCCGCTTTGTAATGGATGGTGTAATTTGATATCAGTTCGGTTATGTGTTCACGGCACACTGATCATGGGAACGTGAACGGTATACATAACAGGGTATTTCGGACAGCTAGTCCGGGGTCCCCACAAATAAGAAGCATGCGGCATCAACGCCCACACTCCAAGCACCCTCTCAACAAATACGAGCAACACCACGACCGACGTCGGCGCTACGACGCGGACGATGAAAGGAATTTCTGGCCTGATGCCGAGGTCGGAAGGTACCGCCAACATGGTAGAAGCAACAACGGGTACGATCGTCGCGCCGAAGGGAGGCCAAGGGGGCAAAATGACATGGATAAGCACTGGGACTGCCCGTTCTTCAAACATTGCTGGGACTCAGGGATGAGCCGATTGCCAACAATCGAGGACTGCCCGGAATGCAAACAAAGGAAGAAGGGTGCCGCTAACGTGTCTGTGTTCAGCCGGCTAAGGCCTTTCCCGCATCGGAACAAGCGTGCTGAGTCCCCTCAGATGGAAGATCTCGAGGAGCTGAAGGACGGTGGTGAAGAATGCGAATATCATCAGTCCAGATGGTGCCCTGATGGGCTCAGCCGTTCCCAGAAGCAAAGAGTCCAGCGTCTGCATGGGTTGGAAGAAACTGAAAGATTATACCTACGCATGCTAAGGAAGGCACGGCCTGATCTGGCCGCCAAAGTTCTGCGAACCCTGGACGAGGAAGGACAGCCACAAAGAAAAGAGTGGCGCCCCGAACAGAGAAAAGCCGATGATGAAACATCGGCTGGCACAAATATGGTGTTTATCCTCCCTTCGGAGTTCAGTGCTCCAGGATTAGATGAGACATCCGTGGCACAACTTGACTGCGGCCCACGGCCGGTTATCTTTGAGAAGCCACGAGACAGGAGCTACAGGCATCTGAAGGCCCTGTACTTACGAGGGTATATCGATGGGAGGCCTGTAAACAGGATGCTAGTAGACACCGGAGCGGCAGTTAACATCATGCCGTACTCTATGCTACGTCGGCTGGGACGCTCGAGTTCGGATCTAATCAAGACCAACGTAACGTTGAGCGACTTCAACGGCCAAGCATCTGAGGCGCAAGGAGTTCTGAACGTGGATCTGACCGTAGGAAGAAAGACCATCCCTACGGCGTTCTTTATCGTTGATAGCACGAGCAGTTATGCTGTTCTGCTGGGAAGAGATTGGATCCACGCCAACTGCTGCATTCCCTCCACGATGCACCAATGCATAATACAGTGGGATGGTGATGAGGTAGAGGTCGTCCAAGCCGACGACTCGGCTGAAGTTTCAACGGCTGGTATGAACGCATGGGAAGCAGCGAGGCCAAGAACCCCTCTCGGGCATCAAATTGGACGATCGCGAGCGCATCGATGTGACAAAGGGAAGGGTTAAGCTAGTTTTATCCACCGGCCTGACCATGTAGTTGAAGCCGAGCGATGTGCAAGTTGGCGAGGCTGATCCTTGTGATCTGCCCCAAAGGTCTATGAAGGAGCATTACAAAACCTTCACTGAGCAAACAACGTGGAGGCCGATTCCAGTAATCGGCCGTGAATATCCTCACCCACCATTCTGCCTGGGTTCAACATGTTATCCGACAGAGCCGATACCATCAATTCTCTTGACAGAATCGGCTCGGGGGGTACCCAGGTAGATAAAATACGGGGATATGCAACGGAAGCATTTCATCTTCTGTTGATGGGTATTGGAATATGGGGGCCGATACGCAAGTCGGCCGAAAAAATTCGAGAATTTTCAAGCAATTTTCAAGCATAGCTGATGCACAGACATCGACTTAAGAGCAGGGGGCTAGTTCCCTCCAAGAGATATTGCGCCCAGAATCTGGAGGGCGTCAGAAATGTAAAGACGTTCTCACCGGGAGTTGCTTCAGCCTGCCAAAGATGATGAGCTGATCCGATCGGCAAGGCGCAAGGTTTGGACTGAAGAAGCTCGGGGGAGGGCGGCTCGCCCTGAAATTCCCTCACTTTAAAGAGCCGATTTTGTTGAATCGGCTGATACGGCGGTGCGAGTTGGGAACCAAGGATGATCGATGTGATCAGCTCGCTGCTATTCTCACCCGACTAAGGCCCGGGGGGCAGCTCACCTTGGAGGTTTTCTGCTCCGGGGAGCCGATTTCGTTGGAATCGGCTAAACTCTGCACCACAAGTTACCTAAAGAATGGTGCTTATGTTGCAAAATTATCATAGCCTGCTGGATAGGCTGTATGGACCCTCAACGGAAGGGAGGTGATCGGCTGGTGGTCCTGCAGGATAGCTCTCTTGGACAAGGTTGAGCCCCGCCCCGAAATTTCAACGGTGATGATCCATTTTTTATCCTCGCCTTGGCTGAGACTCGGGGGGGCAGCTCGCCCTCGAGGTCTAACCAACTCTGTCGGAATGGGCTCACTCTTCGTGACGGCTCGTTCAGGAGACAGTGATTGTAGAAGGAAACTGCCGGAGCTGAGCGAGCAGAGTTCGGAGAAGAGAATTCAAAGGAGGCCTGACATTATTTCAGGAGTTTTGCCGCTAAGTTCAACATGCCATCTTGAGAGATCTGCGGATTTGCGCGGTTAGGGCTTGGCTTTGTTTGGCAAGGAGTTTGGGTCTGGGTGGATCTATCTCGAAATCTATCGTGAGAGACCGATGCGATGCCATCGGCTTGTTGGGCATTGTCCAGTTTGGCAATCGGCAGAATCAGAAGGAAAGACAATCGGCTAAATTATCATAAAGGGGATCGGCAAAATCGAGTTGGGGAATTTCTTCATTGATAAGCCAGATTTCTTACATAGAAGAGCTGATTGCTCTCAAAAGGAAATACCAGGGGGATACATTGCCCCGTGCTGCTACTCGCTAGCCCTATGCTAAGACCCTATCTAGGGGCCGCTGCCGCCCTCGTCGTCGTCGTCGCCGTCGTCGCCACCGCCGGCGCTGCTCCTCGCCGGCTCGTCATCGCTGCTCCAGCGGCCGCCGATAGGACCCTCGTCGTCCTCATCCTCTTCGTCAGCGTCGTCGTCACTGTCGACGTCGCTGAAGTTCCCGGGCCAGAAGTGGCGGCGTTTGGCCGGCGGCTCGTCGGAGGAGCTGTCTTCATCCTCCTCCTCCTCTCCTCCTCCTTCACCTCCTCGGAGGTGGTGAAGTCCGCCCAGGAGAGGCGGTCGTCTTCGCTCTCCTCCACCGCCTCCTCGTCAGCAAGGAAGCGGAGGTCGCTCTCCCCGTCGGTTTGGGATTTGTCATCCTCGGACCAGACGTGGGAGTCATGTTCCTCTTTGTCCCACTTTGTCGGGGCAAGGATGTCGTACGCCGCTTGCGTACCCCACGAGGGCGTCGACTCTCGGATGGGAGAGGACACGTGGGAAAGATCCGACGAAGAAGAAAAGGAAGAGGAAGAGGACATGGTTGCAGGGGAGGGTTTTTTGGAGTACTACTGCGGAAGGGGTGAAGAGGAGAACTGTTCGTTGCGGCTAAATAAAAGGAGCTGGGGGTTTTTAATTTCCGAGCAGTTCTCGAGGACATGGTGCCAAAACTGTCAAATCGTGCAGAGAAGGTGGGAAGGCAAGTCGTCATGATGAGGCATGCTGTGACAGTTCCGCTCTGCCGTGACACGACCCCTCTGAGAGAAAAAAAAATAGAGTGGTTTTGAAATTATCATTACCAAAACCAGGGGGGCATGTGTTATCACCAGATTTTGGCTAAATCAGGAGGTGGGCCGCGATCAAGATGGGCTTGGAAGATTACATATGGAAGAACTATGAAGCGGCCTTACATGGAGAATTTGGGCTAGTTAGCCCGTGTATCTTAATATAATAGATTGTGTATCGGTTTAGAAGTTAGAGTTTATCTCGTGCACGGTTTAGTGCACGACCGCATTAGAGAGTCCGCCGGACTATAAATATGTACCTAGGGTTTATGGAATAAACAACAACTCACGTTCAACCCCAAAAACAAACCAATCTCGGCGCATCGCCAACTCCTTCGTCTCGAGGGTTTCTATCGGGTAGCGACATGCTGCCTAGATCGCATCTTGCGATCTAGGCAGCACAAGCCCCACGTTGTTCCATGCGTTGCTCGTACTCGAAGCGTTTTTGATGGCGAGCAACGTAGTTATCATTAGATGTGTTAGGGTTAGCATTGTTCTTCGTTTAAGCATGCTTACGTAGTGCAACCCTTGCATATCTAGCCGTCCTCACACCTATCTCGGGTGTGGGGCGGCACCCCGCTTGATCATTATTTAGTAGATCTGATCCGTTACGATTGCTCCTTGTTCTACAAGGATTAGTTTAATATCCGCAATAGTTAGGCCTTACAAAGGGGGAGGATCCAAGTGGCACGTAGGGTGGCGTTCGCAAGTCCTAAACGGGATGTTCCTAGGATCAACGTCATGTTGGTTTTTTGGCCTTGTTTAGGATCGGCTTACGAGCACCGTGCGTGGCCGCAAGGCCCAACCTGGAGTAGGATGATCCGATTATGCGGTGAAAACCCTAAATCGTCGTAGATCTCATTAGCTTCATCTTGATCAAGCAGGACCACCAAGTATTCGTGCACCCCGTACGGATCATGGGTGGATCGGCTCTTTGAGCCGATTCACGGGATAACTCGAGAGCCGATCGAGGCTCGTATTTAACGTTTACATGTATGCCCCGCAGGAAACTAAGCGAGGCAACCTCATCACCTTCCCGACCAGGTATAGGTCAGGTGGCACGCCCTTGCACTTCGCAACGCCGCGTGTGACCAGAAGAGCATTGCGGGCCATCGCTCGGAGGGGTCTCAGCCAGCCGCAGCTCTAGGCTCTTCCCGGCTCTACGGTGTTGACAAGGCCGCTGCCCGCCGGTGGGTTTTGGCAGTCAACAATTACATACATATTCTGCAGTGGCGTAGAATTACTAATTCAGGAATGCAATCACATACTGAGCATACTATGTTTGTTGGTGACTAATTAGTACTAATTCATTGCAAGCAACGGTTCATTCATATTCAGCAAAAGGCGGTGTGATCATTAAGTCATTTATGAAAGGTAAAATATAAACAAGGTAGTTCATGAATAACTTCATTGATTAAGGCAGTGTATCATGCAATGCAACATAAGGACTGAAAAATACCATTTGGGGTGTCCCAGCAGTACGTCCAGCCCCTAATTTCGTCCACCGCAAAAACTTGGCCACCGAGTTCAATGGCATCACAGAACGCCGGCACAATTTGTTCAGGTGTAGGGTTCTTCAGCATTCTCCACCGCCACCCCCTTCAAGGTAGAAAATCCTTTTGTCGAACAAGGCGATGAGCTTGTAATCTGCGTACCTCCCAGCTTTTGTGGGCACTTGGCAGATTACAATCTTCAACAAATTAATTGCTCGACTCCAGCAAAGATAGTATAACCAATCTTTAGTAGCAGGTTGATATGTAACACCATGAACAATCTTCGGATCAGGTGGGGATGGAAGGGGGATATGTCGCTCGGTGTAGACGTTCACAAGGCACCACTGGCACCCACGATGATCGGCGGCGGCGATCCAGTCGCCGTTCGCGCCAAGCCATTTTCTGTCGTGCATGAACGGCGGGGTGACAGAAACGGCGAGGATGGTCGAGGGCACCAGGTCGTACACGGTAACATGCAGACGAGATGTCTGTTGCCACGAACCAGGGTTCATCGAACCAATAAGCAGGCGGAGGCATCAGCAGGCAGGGTTCATCCCAATGGTGCATCTTACCTTCATCATTGCTGATCTGGTCGTAGAGCTCCCTGGAACATGCGGCAAGTCGGACGGTGTAGGTAACGTCCAGATGCGCAGCGATGAGGTCGATGTTGTCGCCGGTGAGAGCCTCCAAGTGGCCGTCTGTTATCACCAG
>NC_061512.1:17298250-17430944 GCF_022539505.1 Lolium rigidum | reverse complement strand
AGTCCTGCTTGCAACTTAATACTGAAAGGGGTTCGGACGATAACCTGAAGGTGGATTATTAGTCATAGACGCAGTTGGATTACGGTCTATGTATTATGTTGTAATCCCCATATCAAGTTTCATAGTAATCATCTTGTCATGCATTGGTCGATATTCTGTCAATTGCCCAGCTGTAATTTGTTCACCCAACATGTTATTTATCTTTACGGAGAGACACCTCTAGTGAACTATGGACCCCAGTCCTATTTCCTTTACTGATAAATTCAAGTGCAATCTTGTTTTGTTTACTTTCTGCAAACATCTCTTTCCACTCGATACGTCTAATCCTTTGTGTTCAGCAAACCGGTGAGATTGACAACCTCACTGCAAGTTGGGGAAAAGTACTTTGGTTGTGTTGTGTGCAGGTTCCACGTTGTTGCTGATGCCGCTAGTGCGCCCTGCCACTAGTCAGCCAGCAACACCTTCAGAAGTCACGCCTTTCTCCTACTGGTCGATTAAACCTTGGTTTCGTGCTGAGGGAAAACTTGTTGTTGTGCTTATCACACCTTCCTCTTGGGGTTTCCCAACCGCTTCCACAACAACTGCCAACAAGATTGTCTGCCGCCATCACCGGAGCACCATCAGTGGGCGGCGACTTTAACTTCATCAGATTGGCAGGGGACAAAAGCAATGACAACATTAATTGCCTGAGGGTGTGCCGTTTTAATGATGCCATTGCTAACATGGCCCTGCGCGAGGTGAATCTGGTTGGGGCTAGTTACACATGGATGAACCGACAGCTGTATCCCCTCAAGTGCGCATTAGACAGGGTGCTTGTGTCTCTGGCCTGGGAGGCCGCCTTTCCTCTATGCTCTTTGACGGCAACTACGAGGATAGTCTCTGGTCATAACCCCTCGCTTCTTGATAGTGGGGAGCGGCCGGTGTGTAGGAAACAATGGTTCTTCTTCCAGACGCGGTGGTTTGGGGTATGTGGCTTCGGGTAGCTCATAAAAGGCAAGCTTGGAGGCTTCCTGAATGAGCGAGCCCCGGTCAAGTGCAGTATTAACCTCTGGCAGCGCGTGGCCCGTAACTCAAGGCAATTCGTGAAAGGTTGCGGGCTAACCTTGGTAAGGAAAAGCGTGTGTTCAAGGAGAATCTCCTCACCTCGGTTCGTGACCTAGATCAGTTGGCGGACTCGTTGGGATCGACGAGGATGGGTGGGCCTTTAGATATGACCTTTAGGATCACCTTCTAATGATGGACAAGGTCGAGGAGTAATACTGCGGTAACAGAGCCGGGTGCAGTGAACTCTCAAGGGGGACTCCTGCACGGCGTACTTCCACTCCATTGCTAATTCATTCGGGCTCCTAGTTTGGAATTCCATTCAGAAGATCAAATCGTATTTCAAGCTGGGAGCCCAACACAAGGTCCACAACGGGAAGTGGGCCTATTTCTGGCTAGACTGGTGGATGGGGACGGGACGCCCAGCTCCGCTACTATGACTCATGCCTCTTCCTCCTCTGTCGACTACACCGAGTAGGATATTGTGATGCTTAAGCACATGCTTGCTTATTCCGGATCTTCTTCACCGAGCACTACTGGCTCTATCACATGTACTTCTAGCACTGAGCTTCCGCCGTCTACATAGTCAGGTACATGTTCGTGGGTTCTGGATTCTGGAGCTCCTTTTCACATGACTTCTGATTCTTTTGCTCTTTCTTCTCTTCGACCCCTTGATCTTCATGTTAATGATCTCACTACTGATGGAACTTCTCTTATCGTTGCTAGTCCTGGCGCTCTCTCAACTCTATCCTTCTTTGTTCCTGATATTTCTCATGTTCCCCGTCTTACCATGAATTTATTTTCCGTTGCCCAACTTGTTGATTCTGGTTGTCCTGTCATCTTGATGTCGATTCTTGCTACGTCCAGGATCGTCACACCAGGGCTCTGGTTGGGGTTTTCCCTCGTCGTCGTGACTCCTAGGGTCTTTGGGAGCTCGACTAGCTTCGTGTTCCTTCTACTACCATGACACCCACCAATCCACACGCTCTTGTTGCTTCCGCTACCTCTTCCTTTCAGCAGTTGCATCATAAACTTGGTCATATTTGTTGTTCTCGCTTATCAGCTTTAGTATATCGAGGTCTTCTTGGGCCTGTCTCAGGAGATGTCTCATTTCACTGCGAGGGTTGTGGATTTGGCAAACGGACTCAGTTACCTTATCCCACTAGAGAGTCGGTGTCTATGCGTCCTTTTAATTTGGTGCATTCTAATGTATGGGATCCGGCTCCCTTCGCTTCGAAGGGGGAATCGCTACTATGTTATATTTATCGATGACTTCTCTCGCTACACTTGGCTTTACTTTATGACCTCTCGCAGCGAGGTTCTCACTATATATAAGCGTTTTATTGCCATGGGTTACACTCAGTTTTCCACGCCCATTCATGTGTTTCGAGCTAACTCTGTTGGCGAGTATGTCTCCTAGATGTTGTGTGGGTTTCTTGCTGAGTAGGGTAATCTTGCCCGGATCCCTTGTCTTGGCGCTCATGCTTAGAATGGTGTGGCTGAGCGCAACCATCTCCACCTGCTTCAGACAGCTCGTGCGATGATGATCGCCGCCTCTCTTCCTCCTCACTTTTGGTTTGAAGTCGTGTCTGTTTCCGCATATCTCATCAATAATCAGCCCTCAACTACCCTGCAGGGTGGCATTCCTCTCGAGTGGTTTTCAATTTTTTCTCACGATTACTCGGCGCTCGCTTGTTTGGTTGTGTTTGCTATGTCCTTCTAACAGCGTGCGAACGCACCAAGCTGACCGCTCAGTCCGTTGAGTGTGTGTTTTCTTCGATACAGTGATGAGCATAAGGGTTGTCGATGTTGGGATCATGTTGTTCATCGGATGCGCATTTCTCGAGATGTGAATTTCGATGAGTCACGTCCATTCAATTCGCATCCTTCCTCCTCGACAATTTATGTGGAGGACATCTCTTTTCTCATTTTTCCGGATTCACCTCCATGTGTGCCTCAAGTCACCACTCCTCTGAGGCCCCCCAGTGTCGGTCTCACACCTTCTTCACCTCCCAGCTCCTCTTCTTCCTCATCCCCAGACTATCCACCTTCTTTTGTCCCTTTTCCTCGCCTAGTATGATTCCCCTTTTCTGTGCACTAATCTCGTCGTCCCCATGATGATGATGCTCTCCTGATATGCCTTCCACTTCTAGTGCATTGTCTTGTATGCATGAGCCACCTCATAATCTTCATGATCGTCCTTGTCCCCCACCTGATCACTATTCTCCTACCCATTATGGTCTTTCCACTCTCCTTGAGCCGACCTCTTATCGGGATGTTGTTGCTCATCCCGAATGACGGCTAGCTATGGTAGAGGATATTGCCACGCTGGAGCGCATTGGAACTTGGGATATTGTTACCCCTCCTTCCTCTTTTCATCCATCACGTGCAATGGGTCTCTTGAGCGCTACAAAGACTCGTTCTGATAGTTCTCTTGAGCGCTACAAAGCTCGTCTTTTGGCTTGTTGTTTTCAGCAGGAGCAAGGTCGTGAATATGATGAGACTTTTACTCCACTAGCCCATACGGCCACTGTTCGCACTCTTCTTGTTGTTCCTTATGTTTTTCATTTCTATGTCCCTCAGCTTGATGTTCATAATATCTTTTTTAATGGCGAGTCACGTGAGGACGTTTATATGCAGCCACCTCCAGGTTACTCAGTTCCCAATGGCATTGTATGCCATCTCCGACGCTCCCTCTATGGTCTTAAGCAAGCCCCTCCCGCATGTTTTGAGTGATTTTCCTCTATGGTGACTGTGCTGACTTTTCTCCTAAAGCACATGACCTTGCTTTCTTTATCCACGCCTCTTCTCGTGGTCAAACTCTACTTCTATTGTATCTTGATAACCCCCAAGTGCAGGGGATCACCGCAGTACAATTCGATAAGTATTTGAGTGTCGAACCCACGAGGAGTTGAAGGTAAACTATCTATTCTATAAAGCTATATAACCCACTTATATGGCCTTCTATGCAAAGCTAGAGTGTGTGTGTGTGTGTGTGTGTGCGCGCGCGCGCGCGCGCGTGCGTGTGAAGAGTTTTTTCCCAAGTATAAGTAAAGTGCAATAAAGTCAAATGCGATGATATGAAGTGAAGTGAGGTAACTCGTGAGAGCAACTATTTAGGCAAATTGCTATTTCATTTGGTTGTCATAATTAGTGAAGCTCGTTATAGTATTTATATTGTTTCTTCTAGAGAGGAGCCATAGATAGGTGTAGCCATATACACTAGATTTAGTTGTGCGCCTTGGCGCACGACCTCGTAGAATTCAAACCTTAAAGAGGTAATTAAAGTTTTGCTATATACACTATTAAGAAGCAATAATATCATAGCAAAGATCATGGACAAAGAATTCACCAAAATAATCGAAGAGAGAAAAAAGAGAAACTAACACTTCAACCATTAGACTATAATAGTTAAATATATGCAGTAGACATTAGCTTGAGAAATTGCTCCGACATGCTCTCTAACCACATGATCTTACCCTTTGAGACCAACGAAGGATACATGGTATCATTGAAGATCTTGGCTTGGGTATGACAGCAATAACTTCAGTCGAAGTGACTTCGAATGATGGCCGAGACCTGTAGAAATTGTTTTCTTCAACAGACACAACAAGCCTGTACCTATTAGAGATTACAGCTGTGGCGATGGAAACGAAACGGCATACACACACCGCACATCGGGAAGAAAGGGGTCGACTCTTATGGGCCAGTTTTTTGCAATCACTCGTAGGATGGCAATACTGGTCAGCTAGTCACCGTGAGCCGCACGAAAAATAAATTCAGCCTCATCAGTACCTTATAAGAGAAATTTAATACGTGGTAAAATACATGGGTTGCAGGAGAGACTATGCAAAATAATGAAGCATCTGCAAAAACAGCCCGGAACACTTCATCAGACAAACACTTCATCAGACATACAACCAGGCCGACTATATACATATGAGCTGTCCAATGGAGAAGAAGATGAATCTAGCCTAGTTGATCTCCCACGGGTTCTATAGAAGGCACCAAACCACTCAGTGGTAGTGGCAAAACCCACAACATGAACATCATAGTGCAAGCGAGCATCCTAGTAGACCACGAGAAGCAAACATATTACTATTAATGACATAACTGAGGCAACAAACCGCAGATTAAAGTTGCTTAGCTCAATAACAGATTTTATTGAGTAATTGTCTGCTTGGAGACGTAAAGGGATAATGGTAGGCAGCGGAGAAGCCATGATGGGCTCGAATTGGTCGATTGCACCAGGAAGAGGCCAATTATCAGTTTCCATCATGCTATACCACACAACAAACAAATATATTTTTTCGACATAAGAGGAGGCACATTTGGATAATATGTATATCCAAGACACAACAGGCCTAGTCAATGAGTGATGAATCTCTGTGAACATAAATAAGCAGTAATTAAGCATAACAGACAATTATGCAAGGGCCACCAACCAAGCTCATAGTCTAAGATTTTTACTACTGCCAGTGTGCAGTCCGCGATTTTTAGGTATCTTAGTCCACGCCTACAAGGGACGAGCCGGCGATTAACATATTTAGTCATAACAGTGGTTTGACTGTCATGGATAAAAGCTGCTACCTTAATGTCAGATGGAAGGCAAGCTCCTCGACACTTGGGTAGTTTTAGCAAGTTTTAGTTCAGAAGCAAAAAAAGGCAAAGAGACTATGAATGTTTTTTATGAGATGATAAACACCAGATCAATATCAATCTAAGCTCCATATTATTGGCACACAGCCCTCTAAATATTTTTATTTCACAAAATATCTGGCACTACACAAGAATACATATTTTGAGTAAAAATTATAACATTGATGCAATAAGTCACAAACACCTATAGATTTGCGGTTCATAATTTTGGTGCACACAAAGATGGATTATCTATCGTTGGAAAAGAACAATCTAAATAGTACACATACTCAGAACCAAGAGGATTTTAATGAAAGTACATTGAGTTTTAGCTAGTTGCAGAAGAAACTAAGTTAGACTACTTAGAGCCAAATGAAATGAGCCTAATACCCATGGCTGCAACATGCTAGACACCACAATCCATACACCTTTCTCCAGCAGAAAGCCAATAGTGAATCAGCATTGCCTCTCCTCGGCTCCGTGACTTTGTGCATCTTTCTGACAAATCTGTATAGAATTCAAAACATTGATTTTCAATTCTAAAATTTACTTGAGAAACGATATTGTCAGAACCCAACCTATTAATATACAAAGGCTGAATCAGTAGAAATTTGACTGTAAAATGGACTTTAAATATGCGAATTATTATCTGATGCGTGAATCTGAAACAATTCACGTAGCTGAAACTGAGAGAGGAAATATATTATACATGCAGGTCACATATCTAAGTATAGTTTTGAAACTGAAATGGATGTTCATTTTAATATTTAAAGTAAGTATATGAGTAAATTAATCACCAAGGCTACTAAATCAATGCATAGAGCCACACTTCTAACATACTTTCCTCAAAATGGCATGTACACTGTAGAAGAAACAACACCTAAAAAAAGAGAGAAAAAAGAGGCATGTGCCAATATTGGTCAGGTCCAACGAAGGCACAACTTGTACAAATCTCAAAATTCACGCGGGCTGAAATACTAAACGGTTTTGCATAGAAATAAAACAAAATATAGGCATAAGCATTCTATGATTTACGTAATTAATGTTGGCAGGATAGTCTTAACTAATGTTGCTTGATCTGCATCACAAACTGGTCAAATTTGAAAATCAGATGCACATCGAAGCATAAGTAGAGAAAATGATTTGATTACCTGCTTTTACTGATATGGTGATATCAAATGGAAAAAATACCGGCATCAAATGATTTATTATGCAACTGCCACTTCTATTTTTACTTGACCTGGATGCAACAACCTTATATTTAGCATGGCACACTTACTGAATCTTCTTAAATGGTGTTGAGACTACTGCAGGAAAACATTTTCAAGCAGACTACTGATTGACTTGTCTCCAGATATGTTCCTATAACTACAGAGTATTTTAGTGAAGATACAAACTTGTGTTCTTAAAATCCAGCTTTAGTATTACTCCTTTGTTTTTTAGACCCAGGTCTGTGATGGTGGTGGCAGTGTTTTGTCCCAGGATAACTGTGCAGTACAGACTTAAGCTCAGTAGTGCAAGGTTAGCATACATGAAAGATGGAAGTATTTGTCAAGAGGGTAAACATGCAAATATTCCAAGAGGGTAGACCAGCCATTTATTCACTAATATCAGTTGAACAACATGAAAGATGGAAGTATTTGTCAAGACGGGAAAACCAAAAGGCCATGCAATTATAACTAAGATAATGAAGCCACGCAGATTATACAAGAAAATGTAGGTTCATAGGTATGGTCACATGACAATCTGAAAGTGCGCAGGAACACAACACAAACATCACCCACAGGCAATCTCTCCAAAATAGCTATTTGAAATGCGAGCATGACATATTATTAAATTCGAATGCAAACTTGAAAAGAGAAAAGAATATGTGCACATGAACGAATCAATTTCAGCATGACGGTTCGATACACACATAAGCACCATGTACATACAAATAAATAGAGTTATATACCCTTGTAGAAGCAGTAACATTTGAGCGGATTAAAAAAGAAATAGGAAACCGTTTATTAGCATGGGATACATATAATACCAATAACAAACTGACCGCTAGGTAAAAAGAGTCTGAATTAGTGGAAAAGAGAAGATCAAATTGGTTTACTGGCACTTGACAACCCAATGTTAGTTTGTAGTGAATCAAAGATCCTGTAAAAACACATCAGGGAGCAACAAATTAAATGGTAAATACAGTACAAATTAAATACTGAAGCCATACCAGTGAAGGAACAACATGTGTTGGAGATTGGTTATAGTAAATCATTAAATGAGGCTCTGAGAGTTAATTAATTAATGGACAATTTATGGAGACCATGATTAGAGATCCTACAGAAAACAATAGTTACAATCCAGGATTAATTAGGAACCACTCAAAAGTAAGGATGGGGAAAGGTTATCTTTTAAGCTACATGGCACACCCACTGACTACAAATTTATGAGTGACTACTGACATAGGAGAATGGGTGGACATTAAGCAAGTGCATATTTGCATCGTGAAATGAAAGTCATAACTGCAAATACACATCAAGGAAACAAGAAACATAATTTTACGAGAAGAACTTAAAACTAAGTATCACTTTGACAACCAAGAAAAAAATGCATATTCATTTAATATGGCCCATTACCTATAATTATTTCTATCCATTGGTTTCACACGACCTACAATTTTGAAGTAATTAATGAGATATCTTCCGGCAAAGTTTGTTCATACATAGTATGGATACTACCAGCTGCAGAAACACCTAACACCTGCCAAATTCCCAAGTCTGATGAAATACAAATAGAAGCGGCTACTGTAAAATTTCAAGGAAAACTTCAAAGTGAAGCTTCAAAGGAAATCAGTTAGTTCAGAACAAACCAACCTTCACTCATTAGGAAAGATGTGTTGGTGCAAGTAAACGATTCCCTCACCTGACAAATTGGTAGTCAATGATAGCTTCATAAACGATTTAAGCTAGTTGCAAGTTGTTGCCTTACAAACACAGTGTCACCCCTATCAAGTATCAACCATGCAGTTTTATAGAGTCACTCCTATCAATCCTGCAGCGTCGCCATAAAACCAGATCAGAACTGAAACCCGAGTCCTTCAGACAAAGACCCTCACCAAATATAGTAAAGAAGCAATAAAGGTGCAAGAATAAGGTAACAGTACCAATGAGTAATATTTTACTAATGATATATCTCAAACATCAATTATAGCTCCAACATTTCTAACCAAACATCAAATGGGAAGAAAATGTTTAGTTTTTCAACATTACCTATGATAAGATGTCCGTGGTAGCACCTTCCCATCAAATTGGACATAAATCTCAATCCTTAAATATTCTCCGGGCTATAACCATTATTGAAGATCTAAAACAAAATCCTATTATGAGTCTGCACCACATTATGATCTGAAAGGTCTCAAAAATTGCAGAGATGCGAAGAATATAAAAAGAGAATGGGTTCCTTAAATACACATATATATATTCAAAATATTCGCTTGGCTGGAAAGGTCTACACAACAGCTGAAGTGGCAAAATCTCTAGCAAACTGAAACTGCACGTCACAGAAAGTTCTTGCAATTAAAGAAAGAAGATAATTACAACAATAGGTCAGTACACAAAACTTCTAGAGATAATTGATTTCGCGTCTCATCGCCGCCCTTGTTAGCAAAGATATTTATAAATCGCACGCACACATGATGTACATGAGTTAAGACGTTTAAGGAAGCAAATTTAGCTCATACCTTCTTCAATATTAGCAAATGTGTGTCCATGATAACAGATATTGCTCGTTGATTGCGTCCAAGATGATGTACCTGAAATTTCACGATATCAAACATCAATAGCATATTAGGAACTGCGTAAGTACAACAAATATCCAGAGCATCATAAACAATCTAAAAATATTGCACTATATAAATCCTGATGTAAAATGGCTTCATTGTCTACCATCCTTTTAATTTTCAGGAGCTGAAACAAAAATCCTTGGTACATGACCAGAGAAAGATCACCAAGCATAACCAAGAAGAATTAAATTCCAGAAGCTTCGTATGATAAGGTGGCGCTACGTGAAATTAAAAATATGAAACCACCCAAGACAATCTTTCAACATGCCTCGTATGATAAAAAGACCATTTTCTGAACTTTTAACAAATCTGGCTATTCCTCTATTTGACATCCGTATGTTGTCCATCAATAATAAGCAAGACTGCTATGAGCCAATAGCTATAATGAGCATCTGTAGCTAACATTGGGTTGACCAAATTATGGCTGGCAATTAAAATTCCATACATAGTTGGACCCGTGATCCATACAACCTAATACATAAATTAAAAAAGACCAACTCCAAGCTTGAAATTTATATCATGGAATCATTTAATGAGGTTCCTAGACCAAATGTGTAACAGGAACCAATTAGGATTTCAATTTCAGCAAACTAATGACGGCCATGATATAGGTGTCCCTCACCTTCATCGTACTGGAAGCTGGTAGGCGACATGGTACAAATCATATTGACCAACTGAAGAAATGCAGCAGCAGTTCACACTGAATAATGAACCATAGGTGCCCAGCCTCATCGTGGAGGCCCTCCGATCAAGGACATGAATATATCAGGGAAGAGACAAATCACCAGATCTGAGGTGTGGCACCTCCATCATAGCCTTCACAGTGGAGATGAAAAAGAGGAAGGGCACGAACCAAATCTCCAAATAAATTCCCCGTACACCACCATACCCCAGCCTCCCTGTCAGACCGACATGCAGCCTGCCAGGAAGAATCCCAGTTGTGCTCCCCATAGTAGGCAGCCGTGCTTCCCGTACACCACCCGCAGCCCCACGCCCCTACACCTTGCGCTGCTCCACCACCACACACGGGCTCACCAGCTCGCCATCGCAAGGCCACTGCTCGCGCGCTCCGCCCCTGCTTCCTCCGGGCAACCGCCGTCCCACTGTCCCCAGCCTCGGCATCATGAAGAGGAGGTGAATGGGTAGCGGGGATTGAGGAGATAGGCCAGGGGATTGAAGGAGCTGAAGCTCGAGAGGCATTGGGTGGGTTGCGGCTCGTGGGGATAGGCTAGGGTTCCTACAGGAGCGAGCGATGGGGAGGAGACCGCGACGGAATTGGGAGAGGCGGCGCTCGGGAGGGGATTGGCGGGCTGGTGGCTAGGGTTTTCTCCGTGGAGTCTCCTTTTATACCGGCGCGGTAAAAAAACGAACGACTCAGATTCACCGGGGTAAAAATGAAGGGCTAGTCAAATCTGATTTACCTTGATGCCCCATAAGGGGGCATCTATTATACCTTTAGATGTGCAAGTACACCCCTAGTGATTGATCCTAAGGCCATTTTCATGAGCAAACAAAGGAATTATTAAGACATGCATATAAGAATGTCCAACCACCGATGTAAGTTTAAAGGTCCCCATAATTGGTCCCCCCGTTAACATGCATCTAAGAATCGGGATCGGGTTTCTGTCGCTCCCACTATACCTCATCCTGTCAACATGCAACGGTGATAACCTTATGCATCCCCTTGACATATGTGTGCACTCATATATCAATACATAAGACCATCATAGAAGATAACAAATACTTGTATGCAACCAACAACAAACTATATAACAATTGCCATGAACAATTCACTACTCAAACATCAACATAGAGATATAATAGATCATGGGAAAACAATATATTGCATCATACATCATGTTTTCCAAGTGATTGCAGAGGGGGGTGACTGTAGATGTTGATGAAGATGGTGTTGATGCCCTCACCGGAGGGGGTGGAGTCCACCGGAGGCGATTCCGGCAGCGTTTCCCCCCTCCGATCTCCGTCGGCGGCGGCATGTTGTCTCTTTGTTTACGTGTTTTTGATCTTCGTCGTTGTTTCCTTGACGAAACCCCCCGGGGTCGTATATATAGTAGTTTTTAGGGCAAAACAAGTCGGTTCGCGAAAAGATGAGAGGAAATGGACGCTCGAGGACCGAAAGAGCCCTGGTGGCGTGACCAGAGGGGGAGGCCGCGCCACCCTCTCTATTTCCCAGAATATTGACCTCCTGGTGGCCCACTTTATCTCATTTTGTTCATCTCGAAATTTCTGAAGCGTGGCCCCTGACCTTTCCCTTTTCGAGTCCCGTAGCTCCTGGAAAGTCAAAAACACTAAAATGTGGCGTTTCCTGCCAAACAGAATTAGAACCGGAGGAGGGGAGATTGTTTAGAAAATCCCATAAAACATTATGAAACATGAGAATAACATTATATAAGATACAAATATGTGGTAATATGTTGCAATAAAGTGCAAAGTGCATGTATGCGTTTTACGTGCATCATATGTCGATGAGATGATCATTACTAGTGACGACTCTGAGTACCTTTGTCAAGGCCTAGCTCCGCGAGCAATTTCTCATGATTGATCTTGGTCATCTTCGGTACTTCCTTAGGATTGAGGTTTCTTCCACCTCTCATGGCTTATATCTCTCCCGGGAGAAATATATTCATGACCTCCTTGCTCGTGTTGCTCTTGGTGATGAGCACACTATCGAGACTCCTATAGAGCTCAATGTTCACCTTTGTGCAACTGATGGTGATCCCATATCTGATCCAATGGGCTATCACCACTTGGTTTGGAGCCTTGTCTATCTAGATGCCACTCGCTCAGATATCTCGTATCATATCCATATTCTGAGGCAGTTTGTCTATGCTCCAACCTCAGTCCACTACAGTCACCTTCTTCGTGTCCTATGATATCTTCAGGGCACGATCTCTCATCGTCTTTTCTTTCATCAGTCCATCTTCTTACAGCTCTAGGTCTACTCTGATGCTACGTGGGCTAGTGATCCTTCGGATCACCGCTCACTTTCTGCCTACTGTGTTTTTCTTGGTGGTTCCCTCATTATTGCTTGGAAGATGAACAAACGGACTGCAGTCTCCTGTTCGAGTTTAGAGGATGAGCTGCGAGTTATAGCTCTCTTGATAGCGACGTGACTTGGTTACGCTAGTTATTGGAGGACATTGGTGTTGCTGCTGCCACATCGACTCGTCTCTTGTCATACCGTACTGGTGCTATCAGCATTGCGCGTGACCTGGTGAAGCATGAGCTCGTCAAGCACATAGGTGTTGATGCTTCCTTTGTGTGCACTGTTGTTCATGATCAGGTTCTCGCTCTACAGTATGTGCCTTCTAAGTTATGGTTGGTTGACTTCTTCACGAAGGCACACACTAGAGCGCTACATGGCTCTCTAAACTCAGTGTTGTTGATCCACCATGAATATGAGGGTGATATAGATGTATAGACCTGTTTCATGTATATCCCCGGTGTCTAAGGGGTTTCTTGCATAGTGTCTCACATGTATATGGATTGGCCTTTGGCCTCCTATGAATGATAGTTGCTCATTCGCAACATAGGTCCTACAAGATTGAGCCGAGTAGTTTCCAACTAGTCATGCTGCCTTTTTATACTACATAGCACACCCAGCTTGGTTGCCAATAGAGCTAAACAGTTTTGCAATTGATTAATCTAACTTTTTCTCCTAGTATGAGCACGGCCGGCCTTGCAGGTTATGTCGCGGCATATGCGACATACACCTATCGATCCACAAGTATTCAAAAGTTTAGCTTCCAAATGGTTGAACCTATTTACGATACATCTTCATTAACATATTCGTTGTAGAATTTACTTCAATAAGAGCTTTAAAACTATACCAAATATTGACATATTATCAGGACTATTATTTACTTCAAAGTTGCCACCCTTTGATTTGAGAAATTGGCATGTTTTTGTACCAGACTTACCATGTGGTAACTTACTAAGAAATATTTTGGCAACTAGTGCATTACTAGTTGGTAACAAAAGAGACCGATATTTTTTGCTGAAACACAATCAATGGGATCATGTATTAAAGTCCCTGTTGATACAAATATGACGATGAAAACGGACTTCCAACCAGGCACAGAGTTGAGGCTTTGACAGTTTTTTTCAAGTAGTTTCTAACCGCGAAAAGATAATTAGGTTCACATATGGAAAAGCAAATTCACATTTTATCATATGTGGATCTAATTTGCTATTGTGCGCGATGGTTAGAATGTTGTCACTATTTTGCATGCAAGTGATTAGCATCTTCCACGAGTGAAAATGCCGGCTAGAAGCTAGCGCGCTTATGTGAGCCATTATAATTCCTGTAATACTAACCTAAACATGGTTCATCTGGTTCTTAGAGTAAATCATATATTTATGTTCATGAAATATTGAACAATTTATGCATTAGATAATGGATACAAAGATTCCTGGGCATGTAACTTTTGGTACATGATATGACCAGTTGTGAGCTGTGCAAAAATCACATCAGGATTTTTTTTCAGTAAGCTATGTAACTAGCATTGTAAACTATATAATTTAGTAACCTATTTCCATGGATCACAAGTCATTTTATTTCTTACCAGAAATTACGTGGGCAAGTTTCTAGACTTTATCTATAAAAATATAATTCTTCTCATCGTTTTTTCGACCATGCACTCTTACTATGTTTTAACAAGTGTGTCCATATGCACAGAAGCTCCAAGAAATACTCTCTATTACACACTTCGCATTTCAGATACAAAAAAAAAGTAAGCATCACATGAATGATAATTATCCAGATTACAATAGCAAGGGACATATTCTTCCCGTGTCTTTAGGACGGCTGTTGTTCCATGTGTTGCCTTGTTTTAAGCTACACCAACCAATTGATCAATGACTCTACAGAGTATATATAGATATATTCATTGATGCAGCACAAATGTAACAAGGGCTGCTTTTATCTTCGAGGTACAATAGATGACTTGTGAATGAAAACACTAATTCTGGAATTAAAAAGGAAATGATATATATGCATATCCAGATTTAACCAATGAATATAGGTTATTCAAATGTGCCCCATGAATGAAAGAAATTTGAGGGAATGTATGACTATTTAAGCTACACCAAAGAATCGCACGACAACTCCACAATGTAGTAATTTAGATTAAGCATCCACCAAAGAATGTATGACTATTTAAGCTACACCAAAAAATTGAGGGAATGTATGACTATTTAAGCTACACCAAAAAATTGAGGGAATGTATGACTATTTAAGCTACACCAAAAAATCGCACGAAGAGGAGGAAAAAATTATTTTACTTTGTAGTGATTTAGATTTTGTGCACGCAGAGGTCGGGAATGTCTAGTAGGTAGGAGAGATGGTTTAACTTGTGGATCATTGATCACTGAATAAAGACATGATTATCCTCCACCAGATTGCACATACATTGCTGAGAATCCGGCCGCATGATACAATTGATGTGGTGTTGCTTTTACGTTCTTGCATGATGTGCCCGCACTCTTGCATGATGCCCAGCTTCATTCAGCGTAGTCTACAAGTGTTGCACCATGCACTCTAATTGATGCCCAGCCTAATTCATTTAAACCAGCAGGTTGTAATCCGTACACATAAATTTATATTTTTTAAAGAAATAGGCAACGTTATTTAGAAGCTAAAATTTTCTTATATTAAATTTTGTACTAAGAGCATCCGCATTCCTATGTGTTATGCAGATGCTAAAGGTGGAAGAAATTATTTAGCACTACTAGTGCTAAAGGGGAGCATGTGAGGGTAGAAGCTAAGCTCAAAAGGCCTAGCACCAACTCCAAGCTTAGCATTGGATGCTGAGCCAAATCAATTATTTTTTATTGATTGTGTCAATATTTTAGTAAAATAGAAGTACTCATGTGAGGGTAGAACCTTAGCATATGTTTTGTTTTATGTGGTGGTCACGTGCTTCGAGGTTCAAGTTTGATCATTAATTATTGCACCAACCAAACATCGGTCGTTTATTTAAAAATTGTATCATTGAATATGTTTTACCTATAACAATGTTGCCGGTGGTATCATATACTGCATCATTCTTCTAATTAATAGTCGAATTTAAATCGTGGAAACATGGGGCTGAAGGAGTATTGCACATGCAATGCTAGCTTTAGGGACGGTAAAAGCAGCTTGGAGAGATAAATGAACAGCGAAAACTATGTGTCTCCATGGAGCTAACTTATACTAGGTTTTAGGGACGCGGATGCTCCGAACAGTCGACCATGTACTATACACCGCTGTATACGAGAGTTCAAGTTTATATACGTGGCGGCTAGAGGTGGTAACAGAATGTATGTTAGATCAGTCCACGATTTCTCACAATTTTCAATTGACACTCGCATATATATTGATCGATTCACTGGCCAGACGGTGTTTGCTGATCAAAAAGAGGGTGCGAAAGAGAAATGGAGACGCGCGCACCGTGTAAGGAAAAGCCTCAAGCTTGCAAGGGAATCTGGAAAAGAGGAGGTAGCTAGCTAAAGGTGGCCCCCATCCGATCGATCAAAATCTCGAGCAAGAAGGGGCGACACGACTAACTGTGACACTGTGCCTCCTCCTACCCCCAGCCGACGACGACGATGGAGCCAGAAGAAAGAAACCTACTTATATAAGGGCCATCAAGCTGCCCAGTAAAGGAAGCAGAAGAGGCAAGGTGTGCATTGCCTTTGGCCAGAGCAACTACCTAGCTAGCTGTTCCAGCCACCGCCGGCGCACACACACACGGCGGCCCGCTCGGCGACTAAGTACGCCGGCAGCTAGCTATCGCTAACGTTCGTGAGCCAGGCATATCGATGGCTCCGGTGGGTCTTCCCCCGGGCTTCCGGTTCCACCCGACAGATGAGGAGCTGGTGAACTACTACCTGAAGCGCAAGATCCATGGCCTCCACATCGAGCTCGACATCATTCCGGAGGTCGATCTCTACAAGTGCGAGCCATGGGACCTCGCAGGTATCATTGTGTGAGATGATCATTCAATTTTGCAAGGCAATTCTTCATGTGATCTCGCATGAACTGACATGATGCCACGCTTCATGGTGCAGAGAAGTCGTTCCTGCCGAGCCGTGACCCGGAGTGGTACTTCTTCGGCCCGAGGGACCGCAAGTACCCCAACGGCTTCCGGACCAACCGGGCGACGCGGGCAGGGTACTGGAAGTCCACCGGCAAGGACCGCCGCGTCATGATGAACCACGGCGGCACCCCGCCGAGAGCGATCGGGATGAAGAAGACCCTGGTGTACTACCGGGGCCGGGCGCCGCAGGGGGTGCGCACCGACTGGGTCATGCACGAGTACCGCTACGATGACAAGGCCGACTCCGACGACACCAGCGCCATCCAGGTGCATACATATACCTTCTTCGTCATCACTGATCACGGTCATCGTCGTGATAATCATAGTTCATGGTGTCCATCTCCTTCTATGCATATATGGAAATAAGCTAGGGCTTTGAGAAGTCGTCGATCCTTTTGTTTTGTGATGGGCAAAGAAATTTTCTGCATCTCAAATGAAAGGAAATTTTATGAGCATTAGAACATGGCTTTCTATCGCGTCTGTAACACGGTAGACGTACCGATGCTGGTACACTTTGCTTTCTCCAGGTACGTACGTACTCTGATGAGACAAGCATGTGTAGCCTGGCATCGCTGTACAAAAAAACAAAGTGAAAGGCGCCGTGGTCTTAGTTAGCATCAGTATTTGAGATTAGAGCTAACAAGCAGACATGATCAGCGTTGATCTTGAGACATTAAAGGTCCAAAGCTATAGAGCAAAGCAAAACCTCATGTTGGCGCGAGTTTGCGTCATGGCCATATGCATGTCGGCGTCGCTCGCGCGCTTTCCGCTTTATTCCGTGCTGAATCCATCATCATCCTCGCAACCCTTCTAATTCCTTCCATGGCGGCCGGCTAGTCTTCTTCTCTCTCTCCCTTAGCTTTGATCATCGGTCTCTTTTTCTAATAACAAGAATAGAACACCATTATGACACTCTGGTGCGTAGATTTGCCCAAACCCAAGGCCAGTCAATTAATTGAAAGAAAATTTGCACATGAGATCATCATGCATCGGTATGAGGGCATAAACTTTCAGAAAAAATACTTGAGTAATCACATGGCAGATGGATCTCTTGTTCCGCTTTCCTTTGCTTGAATTGGTGATGAATACATCATGCATGGTTCATCAGGACACCTACGCCCTGTGCCGGGTCTTCAAGAAGAACACCATCTGCACCGAGGTGGAGGAGCTGCAGGAGGGGCAGTGCAGCATGGCGCTGCTGGAGGGCGCCTGCCAGCAGCTGCTCGCAGGCAGCGGCAGCCGCGGCAACAGCCAGGAGTACTACCAGACCCCGTCGCCGGACGTGCCGGTTGGGTCCACCTCTGGCACCGCTGATGCTGACGACGACGCGGACAAGGACGACTCCTGGATGCAGTTCATCTCCGATGATGCCTGGTGCTCTGGCGCCGCTGCCGAGGAAGACAGCACCACCTGCGTGGCCCTCGCCACCTGATCCTCGGCAGGCCGGCGGGAGAGCTTCTTCTGTTCATGGAAATAATTCTCATGATATATAACTACATATTTTCTGTCCTTTTGTGCTCTATGCTGCTGGCTATTAATCAATAATCACCCGAGTGTTGAAGGTGTAAGATTGAGCAGTAATAAGGTATATAATCATCCTTTTGGGTTCCATCTTCTAGCGTATTGCTGGAGCTTGGAGGACTGGTGCATGAAGGTGAAGGCTGTTGGAATCCTTCCTGGAGTTGAGTTCATAAGGAGGGTCTATATTTATGAAGATAGGGATAATCAGCTTATATTTTTGTTTTGCTTCTTTTTTTCATGTCTTCCTTGGTGTTCATATGTACTATGGTTCATATGTGGAGGACTTGCCACTTTTTTTGTTAAAAGGAGGAATGAAGCTATGCCATTGCATAGCTGTTTTGTGTATGATAAATCTGGGCAAAAATATAACTGCTTTTTTTGCGGGGAAAAATATAACTGTTTTTACCTGCCAGAAAATTGCATGAGTCTGAGTGTGGTGCCTCTGGTTCTGATGTGTCGAAATAATGTCATCTGCAAATCAATAAAACGAAACAATGAACACAATGCAGGTTATAACTTGTTGTATACATACATTATATAGCAAGAGGCAACTTTCTCAATAATAGCATGCTAAATTGTACTTAATTTACAGAAATCAAAAAAAGTTCCGAATAACACAGTTTACATATGTACATTCATGAGAAGAGATAGTCATGAAGATAACCTTCACTGAAGGATCGTCAGAATAAAAGACTAGTGATATAACTCCACTAAGAATTGAGTTCGAAAATTTCAAAATTATGTTATACTTTTATTTCAAAAAGGCATATTTGTTTATGTTTCATAGCTCGTGAATGAAATAGATATCAGAATAAACTAGTTTGTCATTTCAAACATGCCTTCAAATGCCTGAAACCCTACCTTGTATCAAGTTAGAGTTTCAGTAATATCACATGCACATTAAGAACTATACCATATGTTCCATTAAATGCTTGAATTGCAAGGCATTAAAAGTTCTATTCCCAAAGGGTTGAGGGAATACTATTCTAGAATATCAGAATGTCAATCATAATTGCAAGGCAAGTTACCACATGCTGTTGCCAGTAGCCCTAGAATGTCAATCAGAATCCTCACAAGTCAATAAATATAAGCCCGGAGCAGCTTTGTACTCTCAGCAAACATTGTAAGTCCAGGACTGTATTTTTCACAAACCGTGTACTGCAACAAAGTATTGCCCGGGTGGTGCTGCAGCAGCAGCATCTCCTTTTACCACATGTTCAAGAAAGCTTCCTTGTAGATCTCAGGCGAAAAACAGTAATGATGTATCATCTTTCTGAGCATCGGCCCTCACTGGTACCAGAGAAGACAGAACTAAAGTTCATTAGTTCACCTTATACGCGTCTTCAATCTGAATCTTCTTCGCTGCAAGCGTGTTGCCTCTGCATTTTCCAGAACACGCAGGTCAATAGTACCCTTAAACCGTCTCACCGTTTGGATCCTACAAAGTATTTTGCAAATCAACATTTAGCAACAGAAATTGCTTTAGACCACATGCATCTAAAGAGATGCCCATCTTTCCTGTAGAATTGGGTAACACTTGCTGGCCTCTTTACATGCTACCTGCTTCGATGTCATTGTAGTGGTAGGGAAGTTAAGAAGAAAAGAACAGCGAGTTTTTTAACAGCATATTTATCCCCTGCAAATTAAGGTTGCAGTATACATAAAATCTATCTTGGGTTGAGACTGATCATTTGATCTTATCGATCAAATGTATTTCATTCAAGAAAGAGAGGATTTACACTATTGCTGTCAGCTTCAATCAATTACAGACATAGACATACTCAGCTTTCTGATCAACTTATGTGTCTGGGGGCAATTATAAGTTCGGCTATAATTGTGTTGATCGATATGAGAATCTAAAGATAAAAGTTTTGTCTGATCTAGATGGCTAGCGATGCAAGCTCATTGACACTAGAGAGCCTCATGGCTACATGAACCTTTCCTTTTCTTTCTCCCTTCGGAAACTTTCTGTTTTACAATGCCGATCCCAAGACAGATACATGTGGCCACCGCTCCCTATCCTTGTCTTTAGTCCTCTTCTTCTCTACGACACTTCAAAGAGACTTAAGCTTGTGAGGCACAAAAACATGTTCAGTGGGCAAAAGAACATGATCTGATGCAGGATCCAGGCGGGCGACGTGGTGACAACTTTCTCATTCTGATACAGCCCTCCACAACCTAATAGCATTGGAGATCATAAAAGTGTGTTATCCATAGGAAATACAGAACAAAAATCGGTCCCGCTAAAACAAACGAAAAGAAGATCCTTCGGTGCTGTAAGACAGTCTAGAGACTGCTTGTGTAAGAATCTTGGAAAGAGACACAGCTACTTGTAGGGCAGGCTTTGAATCATTTCACGGAGGAGCTAAAGAGCGCAGCGGCTAGACGCGGTAGGGAAAGACAAAGGGGAAAGACAAAGAGAAAGATTGGTGAGAAAGGAGGCGGCGAACCAGGAGATCATGGCGCCGGTTGGTCTCCCCCAGGCTTTAGGTTCCATCCAACTGATGAGGAGCTTGTGAACTATTACCTCAAGAGGAAGGTCCATGGCCTCAGCATCGAGCTCGACATCATCCCAGAGGTAGACCTCTACAAGTGTGAGCCCTGGGAGCTAGCAGGTAACCTGACAATTAAACTCCATTGCGTTATTCATCCTGCTATCTAGCTACTCCCTGAGTCCTGATTGAGCTTCGGATATCTTCTTTGTTTTGAAAGAGAAATCATACCTTCCTAGTAGAGACCCTGAGTGGTACTTCTTTGGGCCAAGGGATAGGAAGTATCCAAATGGATGCCGGACAAACCGTGCAACTCGAGCAGGCTACTGGAAATCGACTGGCAAAGATCGGTCGATCAACTACCAGAAGAGGGCAATTGGTATGAAAAAGACGTTGGTCTTCTACCAAGGTCGAGCTCCTCAGGGGATCAGGAGCAACTGGGTCATGCATGAGTACCGCATCGAGGAAAGTGAATGCAATAACACCATGGGTGTTCAGGTTACTCCTCCATCCTCCTCAATGCCAGTATCAGTTAAATCATTGTGTTTCTTGTTGCATTTACTGAGCTCAGGGTGCAATTCAGGGTACTCAAATCTGACCAATCTTGTAGTAATCATACCTTGAGATAGGTAAGGTTTTAGAGAATTTTGTTTTGAATAAAAACTAAAACTGCTAGAATAAAATTGGAAATAGAGAAAGCTACAGTCAAAAAAAGAAAATTGAAAAGGAAAATATTAGCTAGGGCATACTTCAGGGAACCACGTTGTTTATGCATGGAGTGCATGAAAAGTTAGGGCTCTTCTCTCTTTAACCCCCATATCCATCACCATAAAGAATTCCTTGCTTCCATGGATCATTGCTACTTTACAAAGTACAGCAGAAGTTCTTCTAATGGGGCACACATGGTACACTTTATGGGTGCTCTTGATAAGACAAATGTAACATCCAGTTCGTTTATAGACTGAAAACTATACTGTGTGACTGTACAGTGGGATAGGTGTAGGTGCGGCCACCGGCTCATAATGCAGAATACACATAATCTAGGTCTTTTTTGCATGTTGATGCTACCTTAAAGCTTAGACATCCTTCAGTATGGCCCAGTGCTGTGTCGGTGGCTTTGCACTTTATTCTCCATGTCCCACTAATACTTTACTTAGTAGTTAAACTGAACATTACTGATGACCCCATGTTTATTGTAGATTAGATGGGAGTGAAGACCGCATTTTCTAGCTAAAAACAATAAATACTGTGACATCCATTTGATATTTCTACGAACTATTTATAAAGCAGTACTTCTGTAGTATTCGAAGTCTGTGAATCACTTTTCAAGAGAACTGAACTTGGTTACAATTTAGTCCGATTATAGCACAGCAATTAGAGCACTATAACTGTTCATGAGTGGATAATTGGTCATGGTTTAAGACAACTATTCTACTGCAACATATTTTCAGAAGTGAATGTGCATATCATTTCCCACTGTACATAAATGCTAAATTCTGTGGACTCCCAACATTGGAAATAAACAAGATGTTTTAGCTAGAAAACCTCCCGAATTTGATTAGCAACCAAATAGCTAATTGTAAGTCTTACAAAAAAATCGAAATAAAAGAATGTTGCAAACCCCAATCCACCACATGTATAAACAAACAACGTTATTTGAATGCATGTACCACACATACCAAAGCAGCAAAAGTCCCGAACATATGCCATGCAAAATTTAAAAAAAAATTAAAAAATTAATACCCGAACATATGCACTATGTTCATATGAAAAAATTTAAAAAAATCTACTGTTCATCTTGTTATTTTACAGGACTCATATGCACTATGTCGGGTATTCAAGAAAAATGTGCCAATTGATGAATTTGAGAAGCAAGGGGAATGCAGCTCATCACAGGCTAAAGGAAATCAAGAACAAGTTACAGACTTCGAGGATGCTGGAGAGTCCTCAGGTGTGAACGAGAATGACAAAGACAACTCCTGGATGCAATTCATAGTGGAGGACTTGTGGTGCAGCAACAAAACGAAGTAATGAAGTAGAGACAACAGATTGCTCAACTTGATCTAACCATACATTCCTCCACTAGTTATACAGTGTGTACCTTTGTATATGTTTGATAAGAACACTTCTCACTTTGGACAGTATGAACACTTAAGTTTGGACTCTGATTGTTAATGTAGGCTTATACTTTTCTTCTTTTGGTGATGTAATATACAAATGGAATTTTTTGTACTTGGACTCTTCATTTAGCTACCTGTATCTATCATCCAATGCAATGATTTTTAGTGAAAGCACTAATACAAAATCAGAAACTTACTTTATTGTACATCTTGTCTGGTGCACAGTTTTCATGTTCCTAAACTCATTATCATATCAGTTTACAATGTCTTTCAGGAGTATCATTCTACAATGAAGGGATACCGTACAGAAGTTACTAATCTTATTAGCAATCACCTTTACCAATAAAGATTCCAGTATGGTCATCAGACCGTACTGTCATCTCAGCGATCTTATTCATCAATAGCCTAAGCTCGATACATTTTCCAGACTGTTTTCCAGTTGTAAGTTCTAACTAGGTTAGTTTAGATTTGTCTTGCTTTTGCTTTTGGTTTCGGGGTTTTGCCCTGCTTTGTACTTTGCATCTTCTTTGGCGTTCTTCTAATACACAAAGACATGCATTTAGATGCAGGTTCAAGCAAAAAAAGTTGCAAGTTCTGACTACCTGTTTATATATATAATAGTACTTGTTTGATCATTTCAAGGCTGAACTCTCAATAATAAAACAGTAATAAAATGCTTGGATACATAACTAGAAGGGTAGCAGTAAAACCAAACCCAGACCCCATCAACCTAATGTTTGCATTTTGCAACTTTGGCTCCACACTAGTTCGTTATCTACATGGTGCATTCAGTTCATATCAATTCATCAGCCAAGGAGATCAACTGTTTCTTACAAGCACTCAAAAGGATGGACCAGATCAGTTAGTCAAAATCTGATTTCAGCCAAAGAAATAAACTGCTTCTTATCGCAATTCGAAAAGTTGGCAGATAGTCAAAATCTACTTTCAGAAAAAAACAAAGAATCAGCTGGTTTTTGTGAACATTTTAAAGGATGTCAGTCAGTCAATATACGTATTTCAGAAACAAGCAAAGATCAGCTGCTTCCCATCACAATTGAAATGGTCAGCAAATCAGGTCTGGAAAGTCTTAATTTGTTGTTTTAATTTGAAGAAAAAATGGTGAATTGATTCCATAAAGCAAGTATGAACTTCCCAGAGTAAAAGTCTCAAAATGTCCTATTTGTAACTTATTAGAACCAACTGACAGAGGAGATTTTAATGTAGCAAAGCCATGGAAGTAGTACTGATCCTGAAATTTTTTGGAAGAGAAACTAGCCAGGTAAAAGCAGATCTGTACCAAGAAATAGCAAATCCGGGCCCGGGAGCACGCAATCCAGGCCTCCAGAGTCGTCTATGCCACGGTCAAACCTCTGCCGCCTACTCTGCTCAGCTCCAAACTGTTCCGGAAGCAATTGTCATCCGAGCTCGGAAGAGGCGGCCATGTGATGCACCCAGGAGCTTGACGAAATCACCCAATCGGAACTCAGAAGCGGTTGGAGCCGCCGCGCTGCTGATGCCAACGAAATTTTACCTTTTGGCTCTCCGTTTCTGGGAGAGGAACGGTGATTGCAGGCATTGTTCGAGGGATTTCGAAACAGCTCGAAATCAGCATTTCACAGTTCAGATAGAGATATGGAGATCGAACTCAGAAGATGGGTCAGATCAGGTAGTCAAAAATTAATTTCAGCCTAAAATATAAGTTTCTTATAACAATTCAAAAAGTTGCCAGGTAGTCAGTATCTACTTTCAGAAACAAGCAACGAATCAGCTGGTTTTTGTCACATTTTGAAGTCTGTCAGGTAGCCAATATCTGTATTTCAGAAACAAGCAGCTGCTTCCCATCACAATTGAAATGGTCATGTCAGCAAATCAGGTCTGGGGAGTCATAATTTCTTATTCTGATTTAGAATAAATGATCGGAAGCCTAAATATTAGCGCCTAAAAATCAGGTCTGGGTAGTCTGAATTTTTTATTGTAATTTTAGACAAACTGATCGGAAGCCTTAGTTAGTAGTAGTAGCACATACTACAAATTAGGTCTGGGGAGTCTTGATTTGTCATATTAATAATAGAAAAATATATCGGAACCCTTTGTTAGTACCAGCACATACAAGTTACAATCGATTCCGGGTATGAACTCCCACAAGTCAAAGTCTCAAATGGGCAGCATATATCTTACTAATTTGAAACTTAGATCCAATTCAGAGCAGATTTCAATGTACCAAAGCCATGGAAGTAGTAGTAGTACAGAGGCAGGTAAATCAGATCGGTACCGAGAGATTATTGCAGGAGCGGCAAAGCAAATCGGGCCAGGGAGCAGGCGATCCAACCTCCTCCAGGGTCGCCAATTGCCGCCGCCGCGTTGCAGGGCTCCAGCGCGTGCGTCAGAGCGAGATCACGGCTCTGCTGCTTCGTGTTCTGCTCTGCTCCAAACTGTTGCAGAAGCAATTGGCGTCAGAACTCAGAAGAGGCGGCAACGCGAGGCACCTCAGCCTCGGGTGCTTGACGAAATTCGATGAATCGGAACTCGGAAGCGGTTGGAGGGCTCGTACCTGAGCCGCCGCTGTGCCGACGCCAACAGAGGTATGCTGGTGCCCCTCCGTTCTGGTCGAGGAGCCGAGGAACTGTGCAGGCAGAGCTATCGTTCGAGGGATTTCGAACTGAGGTTCGACTCAGCTCGATATCTGCATTCACCGTTCAGTTGCAGAAATGCAGAGCGCAGAGGTGATTCGAATCGTACCTACGCCCCGGCGAAAGCAATGCCGAAAGCCCTATTCATCCTGCAGCGTCTGGATCTCGGTTCCCCTATCCATTGTGGGGCGGAGGAATTTAGAAGAGCTTTGAATCTGCTCGAAGTGGGCAATTGACAGTTACACGCATTGATGGATTGAATCGCGCACTGATTGAAACACGATTGGATTAGAGCAAGTGCGATGCAGAACGCATGTAAGCAGCAACAGCCTCCACAAATCAACAGTAACAGAGCACATACTGCAGGCACATTCAGAGATATCTAGTCGAATTTCTACAGAGCAATAGAATCGGGGACTGCAGAATGCAATTATTAGGAGGAATAGCTTGCACAGATCGACATCAACAGAAGAGATCGCAGGTAAATTCATCAAGGATTAACTAGCGAAATTCCCATTCCATTCCACCGAACCAGAGGTTCAGCTCGACCTAGTACATCCAACGCATCACAGAACAACAGCAGCAAACAACAGCGAGACACGACGACTACACCGGACAGCAACAACAGCTACGAACCCTAAACACCATCTGGTCTAATCTGGTGACCGCAGAGGCAGGAGAGAGAGGCCTAGCCTCCGAAGCCGTAGAGTGTGCGCCCCTGGCGCTTGAGCGCGTAGACGACGTCCATGGCGGTGACGGTCTTGCGCCTGGCGTGCTCGGTGTAGGTGACTGCGTCGCGGATGACGTTCTCGAGGAAGATCTTGAGCACGCCGCGGGTCTCCTCGTAGATGAGGCCGGAGATGCGCTTGACGCCGCCGCGGCGCGCCAGGCGGCGGATGGCCGGCTTGGTGATGCCCTGGATGTTGTCGCGCAGCACCTTCCGGTGCCGCTTCGCGCCGCCCTTGCCGAGACCCTTTCCGCCCTTGCCGCGGCCCGACATCTTCTTCTTCTCCGGCGACGGCGAGGTTGGTTGACGACTTGTGTGGTGGTGGTTGGTTGATGATGACGGAGGTGGAGCGGGGTGGGATTTTATAGGTGGGTGGAGTGGGGAGGGGAGCGGGGGCCGATCCGCGTGATGTGGGGTGTGAGCCGTCGGATGGGGATGGAGGGTTGGGATGGGTGGAGAGTGGTGGCGCGGATCGGTGACGTGGCGGGGAGGTGTGTTTCTTCTGTGAGGAGGTGGTGGGGTGCTGGGATGCGAGGATGGCCTGACAGGTGGGATCGGATGGGGTTTTGGCTGGATGGGGTTGCGCGGGGTGCTCGTGGCCGCGAAAAATTCGGATGGAAAGCAGGGATTGGGCCCGTGAGTTCGTCTGCCCACTTCGAAAGCGCTTAATTCGTTTTGCACGACTCTTTTTTTTTAACAAGTTTTGCACGACTCAGATCAAAGGCGGATGTTGCAGGTATTCGAAAACATGAACAGGTCTAGAGGTAAAACCAATTTGAAAGATTTTTTTTTGAACCTGGGCTTACGCCAGCCTGAATAATTAAAAACCAACAAGTGTAGAAGGGATCATTACAAACTTTCTGGAGGGAAGGAGAGGAGCATGGAAGGGAGACCTCAAACCATGTCCCCGGGATGCCCCCATAATCCCTTTTTTTTTCATCCGGATGGACGAAAACGATCTAGTCACGTCCCTAGCTTCTCGTTTTCGTCCGCATATAGGCCTAAATCCGTCCGGACTCCCCATCCCCATGCCATCCTCGATTCCCCAGGGTGCTGACGGGGGCTCCGGATGGAGCAAATTCCGTGCTCTGGCCCGCGTGTCAGTTGGATTAGCCAAAAACTGGGTTCGGCGAGTTGTTGCTCCGCGTCGGGTTCGGCGGGAAGCGGCCCGAGCTACCCGCGCACCTGTCAGACCCCTGCCGCGACTTCGTCGACAGGTGCCTCCACTGCAATGACGGGGAGCGGTGGACCTACGAGCAGCTGTTGTGCCACCCGTTCCTTGCCTCGTACACTCACGACGATGACGACGCCGGCGAGCCGTCACCGCGAGCGGTCCTTGACTGGGCGGCGGCATTGGATTCGGACTCCGATGCGTCGTCCAACTGCTGGGAGGCTAATATGGGCATGAAGGCCGATGTGAAGCCCAATTTCATGACTCCACCAGCCTAGTTATCTTATTTTATGTAATGGTCATATATGGGCCAATTAGGGTTTTTAATAAGTCGAGTTAGTTTTGGTTTGGGCCTGTCCAAACCAAGTTAGGCAAGCCCACAAGGGCTTGGCCGGCCACCCCCTCATATAAGGGCTGGCACGGCTAGGGTTTAGGGTCAGACAAGTTTAGGTTAAAACTATTGCGTGTATTCACATGTATCATCCCTCTAGGGTACGGCGTTGTCGTTTATCTAGTTCGTAATACAAATACGTTGTGAAGGTTCTTGTGTTCATCAAGGATTGCCTAGCTCAGGTTTGAGGCGTATCGTTCATCGATCCGTTGTTTGCTGGATTCGTCCCTCTTCTCCAGGCTGCGTTCATCGCGTTGTTGGGAGATTCTATCTACCCGAGTTCTCGTTGTGAAAGATCGGGCAACACCCTAGGAGGATCGCCTGGGATCCCCTCATCATGTGGTATCAGATTTCAGTGTTTCCTCAGCTGGCATATTAGATTTCCGGGTTGCTCACGGCGAGGTTGTGTTGATCGATCTCATTGGATCGTTTTGCATCGGAGGAGATTGGCTCAAGGTTGAAGGAGGTTGGGTGGAGGAAGATTGGTGTTGTTGTGGTGCAGTTTGACTATCATCCATGGTTGTTCCAGGTGTCAAAATCGCGAACTTTCATGTTTGGAGTCGAGAAGAAGAAGGCAGATCGCGATAGGATCCGGCGCCCAGACCGGCCGACAGGCTCCTAGACCGGCCGGGCCGGTGCCACACCCAGTCGACCGGGCCTGAGGCCGGCCAACCCGGCCTAAACCGGCACCCAGGCCGGCATGACCGGACCACAGAGCGGCTAGGCAGGTGCCCAGGCCAGCCAAACCGGGCCTCTGACCGGCCCTGCTGCTGCCGTTTCACCTGCTCGTGTTGTTTTGACTGCTGATGTTGTTATTGTTTCTTCATGTTTTGTTGTTGTGGTTCTTAAGGAAGATGTATACCACGACTACCTTCATATTTTGATGGGTTCGCACTTCGATGCATCTACCATCAAGTGGAGGTTGGCTAGCTCCGCGACACCGGCAGAATTTCAGCTTTGGGAATCACACATTGATGGTGGTTTTGAGAGATGCAAGGCGTTTGATAGTATGTTCGGTGGCCAAACTGAATTTGATATTGCATACCGGCGTGTTGATGATGTTGTGGCTAGTTGGTACCATGATCATCTGATAGTTGAGGGTATCATTGGTGTACAGTCTAGTTGGGCAGATTTCAAGTAGTTTTTGCGTGCTAGATTTAAGTTTGCAAGGTTGAATAAGCAGGTGGTGTGTTCTAACACTATTGTGGAGAGGAAACCTGGCTCTGATACCATGGGCACTATTGTGGTTATGGAGGAGGATGTACCATTGAGCGGGATGAATATGCAACTCAAGAAGATACAAGATGATGCTTGCAAGACAGTTGACAAGGGCCAGCGGTGGAGTTTGTTTCAGACTCAATGCATTATAAAGGGCAAGACTTGCAAGTTGATGATTCATGGTGGTAGCTGTACTAATGACATAAGCAAGGCGATGGTGGCAGCATTGGGGTTATCTACATGGCGTCTTCCTGAACCTAAGCGTCTTGAGTGGTTGAATAACTGTGGTATGCTGAAGATTACTCATAAGGTGTGTGTGTTGTTTACAGCTGATGATTATGTTGATGAGATAGAGTGTGATGTGTTGCCATTGGAGGTGTGTGGATTGCTACTTGGGCATCCATGGCAGTGTGATCGTAATATGACACATGCTGGGAGAGAAAATACATATTCTTTTATGCATGGTGGCAAACAACGAACTTTGAAGCCTATGGGTGATGATCATATCAAGTCCGATGTGGAGTTAATGGTGCGTAAGGAGAAGTTGCACAAGCCTAAAGTGCAGCATGAGGTGCATGATGTTCCAAGCGTTGATGTTTGTGATGTTTCAGCCATGCCTGTAGATGACAAGCCAGTTCTTGTTGGTGACAAGCCGAATGAAGCTACACTTGTTGTTGATGTGGATGTTGCAGCATGTGCTATAGTTCCAGTTTGTGTTGATGCCGGTTGATGCGCGTAGATGTACACGTCCGTTGGGAACCCCAAGAGGAAGGTATGATGCGCACAGCAGCAAGTTTTCCCTCAGAAAGAAACCAAGGTTATCGAACCAGTAGGAGCCAAGAAGCACGTGAAGGTTGTTGGTGGAGGAGTGTAGTGCGGCGCAACACCGGTGAAACCTGCGCCAACGTGGAACCCGCACAACACAATCAAAGTACTTTGCCCCAACGTAACGGTGAGGTTGTCAATCTCACCAGCTTGTCGAAAACAAAGGATTAAACGTATCGAGTGGAAGATGGTGTTTGTTTGCAAAGAACGATAAGAACAAGTATAATGTATTCAGATGTAAAAGAATGGACCGGGGTCCACAGTTCACTAGTGGTGTCTCTCCAATAAGATAACTAACATGTCTGGGTGAACAAATTACAGAGCGAGCAATTGACAAATAAAGATTCAATACATACCAATGATGATTACTATGTGATTTAATCAGGGCATTACGACAAAGTACATGGACCGCTATCCGACATGCATCTATGCCTAAATAATCCACCTTCGAGGTTATCATCCGAACCCCTTCCGAGTATTAAGTTGTAAACAACGAGATAATTGCATTAAGTATGGTGCGTAATGTAATCAACACAAATATTCTTAGACAAAGCATCAATGTTTTATCCCTAGTAGCAACGAGCACATCCACAACCTTAGAACCTCATCGTCACGATCCCGGATTCAATGGAGGCATGAACCCACTATCGAGCATAATTACTCCCTCTTGGAGTTACAAGTATCAACTTGGCCAGAGCCTCTACTAGCAACGGAGAGCATGCAAGAACATAAACAACACATATATGATAGATTGATAATCAAGTTGACATAATATTCTATATTCATCGGATCCCGCCAAACACAACATGTAGCATTACAAATAGATGATCTTGATCATGTTAGGCAGCTCACAAGATCTAAACAATGATAGCACATGCGGAGAAGACAACCATCTAGCTACTGCTATGGACCCATAGTCCAAGGATGAATTACTCACGCATCAATCCGGAGGCGGGCATGATGATGTAGAGCCCCTCCGGTGATGATTTCCCTCTCCGGCAGGGTGCCGGAGGCGATCTCCTGAATCCCCCGAGATGGGATTGGCGGCGGCGTCTCTGGAAGGTTTTCCGTATCGTGGCTCTCGGTACAAGGGTATTCGCGACGAAGGCTATTTGTAGGCGGAAGGGTAGGTCAGGGGGCGACGCGAGGGGCCCAGACCACAGGGCCGCGCGGCCAGGGCCTGGGCCGCGCCGCCCTGTTGTCTGGCCACCTCGTGGCCCCACTTCATTATCCCTCCGGTCTTCTGGAAGCTTCGTGGAAAAATAGGACCCTGGGCGTTGATTTCGTCCAATTCCGAGAATATTTCCTTACTAGGATTTCGAAACCAAAAACAGCAGAAAACAGAATTGGCACTTCGGCATCTTGTTAATAGGTTAGTGCCGGAAAATGTATAATAATGTTGTAAAGTATGTATAAAACATTCAAGTATTGTCATAAAAGTAGCATGGAACATAAGAAATTATAGATACGTTTGAGACGTATCAAGCATCCCCAAGCTTAGTTCCTACTCGCCCTCGAGTAGGTAAACGATAACACAAATAATTTCTGAAGTGACATGCTACCAACATAATCTTGATCAACATTATTGTAAAGCATATGAGATGAATGGAGTGATGTGAACAAAAGATTGCTAACAAAGATAATGACTAAACAAATGAATCATATAGCAAAACTTTTCATGAATAGTACTTTCAAGACAAGCATCAATAAGAGTTGCATAAGAGCTAACTCATAAGCAATAAATTCAAAGTAGAATGCATTGAAACAACACAAAGGATGATTAAGTTTCAGCAGTTGCTTTTAACTTGTAACATGTATATCTCATGGATATTTGTCAACATAGAGTAATATAACAAGTGCAATAAGTAAACATGTAAGAATCAATGCACATAGTTAACACAAGTGTTTGCTTCTAAGATAGAAAGGAGTGATGCGTCTCTGACGTATCGATAATTTCTTATGTTCCATGCCACATTATTGATGATATCTACATGTTTTATGCACACTTTATGTCATATTCGTGCATTTTCTGGAACTAACCTATTGACGAGATGCCGAAGTGCCAGTTCCTGTTTTCTGCTGTTTTTGGTTTCAGAAATGCTAGTAACGAAATATTCTCGGAATTGGACGAAATCAACGCCCAGGTTCCTATTTTCACCGGAAGCTTCCAGAACACCCGAGAGCCGCCAGAGAGGGGCCACATGGGGGCCACACAAGGTGGTGGCGCGGCCAGGGCTGGGCCCGCGGCCCCCTAGTGTGTCGCCGCCCCGTCAGCCCTCCGACTCCGCCTCTTCGCCTATATAAAGGTCCCTGACCTAAAACACGATACGAATAAGCCACGGTACGCGAAACCTTCCAGAGCCGCCGCCATCGCGAAGCCAAGATCTGGGGGACAGGAGTCTCTGTTCCGGCACGCCGCCGGGACGGGGAAGTGCCCCGGAAGGCTTCTCCATCGACACCGCTGCCATCTCCACCGCCATCTTCATCACCGCTGCTGCTCCCATGAGGAGGAGTAGTTCTCCATCGAGGCTCGGGGTCGTACCGGTAGCTATGTGGTTCATCTCTCTCCTATGTACTTCAATACAATAATCTCATGAGCTGCCTTACATGATTGAGATTCATATGATGATGCTTGTAATCTAGATGTCATTATGCTAGTCAAGTGGGTTTTACTTATGTGATCTCCGGAGACTCCTTGTCCCGCGTGTGTAAAGGTGACGAGTGTGTGCACCGTGTGGGTCTCTTAGGCTATATTTCACGGAATACTTATTCACCGTTATGAATGGCGTAGTGAAGTGCTTATTTATATCTCTTTATGATTGCAATGTGTTTTGTATCACAATTTATCTATGTGCTACTCTAGTGATGTTATTAAAGTAGTTTTATTCCTCCCGCACGGTGTAATGGTGACAAGTGTGTGCATCTCGTGTTAGTACTTGGCGTAGGCTATGATTATGATCTCTTGTAGATTATGAAGTTAACTATTGCTATGATGGTATTGATGTGATCTATTCCTCCTACATGGTGTGAAGGTGACAAGTGTGCATGCTATGCTAGTACTTGGTTTAGTCGTGTCGATCTTTCGTGCACTCTAAGGTTATTTAAATATGAACATTTAATTGTGGAGCTTGTTAACTCCGGCATTGAGGGTTCGTGTAATCCTACGCAATGTGTTCATCATCCAACAAGAGAGTGTAGAGTATGCATTTATCTATTCTGTTATGTGATCAAAGTTGAGAGTGTCCACTAGTGAAAGTCTATTCCCTAGGTCTTGTTCCTAAATACTGCTATCACTGCTTGTTACTCGTTTTACTCGAATTACTACTCGCTGCGTTACTATCGCATGTTTACTTCCTGCAATATTACTACCATCAATTGCACGCCAACGAGCTATTTTCACAGCGCCGTACTCATTGCTCATATTCATTCATACCACTTGTATTTCACTGTCTCTTCGCCGAACTAGTGCACCTATTAGGTGTGTTGGGGACACAAGAGACTTCTTGCTTTGTGGTTGCGGTGGTTGCTTGAGAGGGATATCTTTGACCTCTTCCTACCCGAGTTCGATAAACCTTGGGTGATCCACTTAAGGGAAAACTTGCTGCTTGTTCTACAAACCTCTCGCTCTTGGAGGCCCAACACCGTCTACAAGAATAGAAGCACCCGTAGACATCAAGCTATTTTCCGGCGCCGTTGTCGGGGAGGAAAGGTAAAAGGTACTCACACTCCGGATCTCGGCTACCAAGCTATTTTCCGACGCCGTTGTAAGTACTCGAAGCTATTTCCTTTAGATCCTGCAATTGCATCTTTTTGTTTCTTGTTTACACTAGTTAGGCATAATGGAAAACAACAAAAATATGAGAGATCTTTATGAACTTTATCTTGAATTAGGACATGATGTGTTTGAAGAAAGAATTAAGAAACCCATGGAACTTTATATGCATGCTAATGGGAATGTTATTACTATGAATGCTTTGAACACCATTGTTGCTAATGCTATGGAAAATTCTAAGCTTGGGGAAGCTGGTTTTGATGAGCATGATATTTTTAGTCCCCCAAGCATTGAGGAGAAAATTTTATTTGATGATACTTTGTCTCCTATTTATGATGATTACAATGATAGTGGTCTTTTGTTACCACCTATTATGGAGGATAAATTTGATTATGATTACAATATACCTCCTATATTTGATAGCTACTTTGTTGAATTTGCTCCCACTACAATTAATAAGAATGACTATGCTTATGTTGGGAGTAGTAATAATTTTATGCATGAGACTGATGATCCACAAGTATAGGGGGTGTATCGTAGTATCTTCGATAAGTAAGAATGTCGATCCCAACGAGGAGCAGAAGGTGTTGACAAGTAGTTTCGATGAAGGATTCACTGTAAATGCTCACAAACAAGTATTCAATGGGTTTTGATGTAATAGATGAATAAAGTACGAGTAAGTAAAATGCGAGAGAAATAATTGCAGCGAGTGGCCCAATCCTTTTTAGCACAAAGGACAAGCCGGTTTGTTTACTTATAATGATCAAGCGTTCTTGAGGACACACGGGGATTTTAGTCTAGTGCTTTCGCTTCATGTAGCTAAATAATCTTTATTGTTTTGATAAGTGTTGTGTGGGTGAACCTACGCTAATGCACCGCCCTTCCTAGGACTAATACATACTTGTGATTATACCCCTTGCAAGCATCCGCAACTACAAGAAAGTAATTAAGATAAATCTAACCACAGACCTTAAACTCGAGATCCCGCGATCCCTCTTGCATCGGTATACTAACGGGGGCTTAGGTTTCGTCACTCCGGCAACCCCGCAATTAGCAACCGAATACAAGATGCACTCCCCTAGGCCCATAAATGGTGAAGTATCGTGTAGTCGACGTTCACACGACACCACTAGAAGAATGACACCACAACTTAAATATCATAACATTGAATATTACTCAACCATAGTTCACTACTAACATTTAGACTTCACCCATGTCCTCAAGAACTAAACGAACTACTCACGAGACATCATATGGAATACAATCAGAGGTGATATGATGATGAATAACAATCTGAACATAAACCTTGGTTCTATGGTTTCACTCAATGGCATCAATAACAAGTAGAAAGTAACACCGGGAGAGTTTCCCCTATCAAACAATCAAGATCCAACCCAAATCGTTACAGCGGTGACGAGGTGCAGCGGTGGTGATGGCGGTGTAGATGGTGGAGATGATGATGATGATGATGATGGAGATGATGTCCAGCTCGATGACGATGGCGATGGCGTCGATTTCCCCCTCCGGGAGGGAATTTCCCCGGGCGGATTCCTGCCCGCCGGAGAGCTCTTTTCTCTCTGGTGTTCTCCGCCCCGCAGAGGTGGCTGTAACCCTTCGTGAGGTACCCTCTGTGGCTTAGGTCTTCGGGACGAAGGGTTTCGCGAAGAAAAGGAGGCGAGAGGGGCTGTGGGGCCCCCACACAACAAGGTGGCGCGGCCAGGCCATGGGCCGCGCCGCCCTGTTGTCTGGGCCCACCTTGGGTCCAGCTGGCTCCCCCTCCTGGCTTCCTTCGTCATCTGGAAAAATAGGAATTTACGTGTAATTTCCTTCCACAGCTTGATCTTCCGAAATATTGCGTTCGACGGTGCTTTTTCCAGCGAGAATCTCGGCTCCGGTGCTTGATCCTCCAACAATGATGAAACATGAAAAATAGATGAAATAACATAAGTATTGTGTCCCAATATGAAATATATCAATGAATAACAGCAAATTATGATATAAAATAGTGATGCAAAATGGACGTATCAACTCCCCCCAAGCTTAGACCTCGCTTGTCCCCAAGCGAAACTGAGCTCAATAAACAAGACCACATGTTTATGGAGTGAAGAGTCGATAAATAAAATACGGACAAGAAGCATCATATTGATTCACACAAGACATTCTGGTAAACATTCTCTTCATATAACTCAACTTGAAATAAGTAATGAGAAATCACAAGTAAAGGTGCATAGGAAATCATAAATGGTTATGGCAAACTTTGTTCTTGGTCAGAGAACTACTAACGGATTGCTCTTATTTAATAAGAAAGGCTTTCATATTAGAATTTATATAGCAGGGCTTTCATTCTCAATCATAACAATCTCCTCATAATCATTGATAACTTTCAAAGTCATATTCATTCAGATAAAATTTGTACTAAACAAGAAAGTATAAAAGACATAATTAGCTCAATCATAGCATAAATGGTTGGTTCACAACAACTCAATTGCTTGCTTAAGACAGAGGGAAACTAGGTTTACTGACTCAACATAAAAATAAAAGATAGGCCCTTCGCAGAGGGAAGCAGGGATTAAATCATGTGCTAGAGCTTTTCAAGTTTTGAAATCATATAAAGAGCATAAAAGTAAGATTTTGAGAGGTGTTTGTTGTTGTCAACGAATGGTAGCGGGCACTCTAACCCCCTTGCCAAACGAACCTTCCAAGAGCGGCTCCCATGAGGGACGGAATCTCTACCAGCAAGGTAGATCATCCCCCTTCTCTTTTGTTTACACATGTATTTTAGTTTTATTATGGATGACACTCCCCCAACCTTGGCTTTCTCAATCCATGGCTAACCGAATCCTCGGGTGCCTTCCAACTTTCACATACCATGGAGGAGTGTCTATTGCAAAATTAAGTTGCTTACTGATAAATCAGGGCAAAACATGTGAAGAGAATTATTAATGAAAGTTATTAATTGGGGCTGGGAACCCCGTTGCCAGCTCTTATTGCAAAATTATTGGATAAGCGGATGTGCCACTAGTCCATTGGTGAAAGTCCGCCCAACAAGATTGAAAGATAAAACACCACATACTTCCTCATGAGCTATAAAACATTGACACAAATAAGGAGTAGTATAGTTTGAATTATTTAAAGGTAGCACATGAAGTATTTACTTGGAATGGCAGAAAATACCATATAGTAGGTAGATATGGTGGACACAAATGGCATAGGTTTGGTCTAAGGTTATGGATGTATGAGAAGCATTCCCTCTCAATACAGGTCTTTGGCTAGCAAGGTTTGATAGCAAGCATAAAGGTTGAGGGAAACAAACAAATATACATATGATAGAAACAATCATGCAACTTTCTCATAAGCACAAGCAATTTTAACTTCAGAATAATAAACTCATTAGCATAGAGATAATAGAGTAATATATCTAAGTGTATTTCTCTCTTCTATTAAACATCAAAATGTTGTTGCTATTGACCAATGCTAAGTTTGCCAAAACCAAATAGATTTACTTGATGCTCCCAAAGTGATATCAATACTAATGTCAAGAGTAATCATATAATGGAGATTGCAAACTAAAATAAGATGTGCAAAAAGTAAATGATAAGACTTCTCATTAATATTCCATAACGATAACTCACACCAACGGATACATAGATAACCAACCTAGAGAGATACTTCCACATTGCATACTATTCCATATGATAACTTCCCTACTCATGATATGACACTACTTGATAGAAAAAGATAAAGGTAGTGATGATGTGATACCGCGGCACTCCCCCAAGCTTGGAACAAACCAAGGGGATGCCAATACCGATGATGAATTACTCCTTCGGTGATGATGGTGAATCCTTGCCATCATCAGACTTCCATGGAAGAGGCTCTCCATCAACAAAAGACATCTTGGTCTCCGGAAACCTGAAACTAGCAGCATGACTTATGCGCTTAAACCTGTTTTCATACTCACAGTTTTGATTATGAACGTCATAGAGTTGAGCTTGGAGGTTGTTGGATAACTTTCAGTAGCATCATGAACAAATTCAACAATATAACTATCACATGAAACATTCTTGTCATGAGCCATATGCATAAAATTATTACTCTCCACATAAGCATAATCAATTTTATTAGTTGTAGTGGGAGCAAATTCAACAAAGTAGCTATCATTATTATTCTTATCATCAAATATAGGAGGCATAGTATAATCATAATAAAATTTACTCTCCATAGTAGGCGGCACCAAAAGACCACTATCATTATAATCATCATAAATGGGAGGCAAAGTATCATCAAAGAAAATTTTCTCCTCAATGCTTGGGGGACTAAAAATATCATGCTCATCAAAACCAGCTTCCCCAAGCTTAGAATTTTCCATAGCATTAACAACAATGGTGTTCAAAGCGTTCATACTAATATCATTGCTACCAAAGATGCAAATAAGATTTCATAGGTTTTTTAATTTTCGCAGCAAACAATCCATGTCTTAAATCAGGAAATAGAATAAGAAGCTCATTGTTGTCCATTATGCCTAACTAGTGTAAACAAGAAACCAAAAGATGCAATTGCAGAGTCTAAAGGAAATAGCTTCGAGTACTTACAACGGCGCCGGAAAATAGCTTAGTAGCCGAGATCCGGAGTGTGAGTACCTTTTACCTTTCCTCCCCGACAACGGCGCCGTAAAATAGCTTGATGTCCGATGTCTACGGGTGCTTCTATTCTTGTAGACAGTGTTGGGCCTCCAAGAGCAGAGGTTTGTAGAACAGCAGAGCAAGTTTTCCCTTAAGTGGATCACCCAAGGTTTATCGAACTCGAGGAGGAAGAGGTCAAAGATATCCCTCTCAAGCAACCCTGCAATCACTATACAAGAAGTCTCTTGTGTCCCCAACACACCTAATACACTTGTCAGATGTATAGGTGCACTAGTTCGGCGAAGAGATAGTGAAATACAAGTAGTATGGATGTATATGAGTGGTAGTAGTAATCTGAATAAAATATGGCAGCGAGTAAACATGCAATAAAACAGTAAATAAGCGGTGTTTGCAGTATTGGAAACAAGGCCTAGGGATCATACTTTCACTAGTGGACACTCTCAACATTGATCGCATAATAAATAATAACTTCTCTCATTTTGTGCTACATACACTCTTTTGTTGGATGACAAACACCATTCGTTGTGTAGGGCTACAAGAGCACCTCAATGCCGGAGTTAACAAGCTCCACAACATTCGATGTTCATATTTAAATAACCTTAGAGCATAAAAGATCATTGCAAAATAAACCAAGAACTAACATAGCGCACACACTGTCCACATTACACTATGAAAGGAGGAATAGATCACATCAATACTATCATAATGACAATTAACTCCACAACCTACAAGAGATCATGATCATAGCCTACGACAAGAACCACACGGTGCACACACTAGCACCTTTACACCATGCAGGAGGAATAGACTACTTTAATAACATCACATGAGTAGCACATAAACTAGTAGCGATACAAAGCTCATCATATGGATCTCAATCACGTAAGGCAGCCTCATGAGATCATTGTATTGGAGTACAGAGAGAGAGATTAACCACATAGCTACGGTAGAGCCCTCAGCCCCAGGGGTGAATTACTCCCTCCTCATCATGGAGACAGCGATGGCGGTGAAGATGGCGGTGGAGACAGCGGTGGAGATGACTCCGGGGGCAATTCCCCGTCCCGGCAGGGTGCCGAACAGAGACTTCGTCCCCCGAATTGGAGTTTCGCGATGTGGCGGCGCCCCGGAGTCTTTCTCGGAGTTTCGTCAATCGGTGTCGAAGTTTTAGGTCACGACGGCTTAAATAGGCGAAGAGTCGGAGCTCCGAAGAGTCCCGAGGGGCCCACCCCATAGGGTGGGGTGACCACCCTCCGTGCCGCGCCGGCCTATTGGGAGGAGGCCCCGGGCCTCCCCCCGGCTTGCCCTTCCGGCTCCGTGAGTCTTCCGACGAAATAGAATTTCTGTAATTTTTCTAGATTTTTCCGAGCACTTTGGTTTTTGGGCCTTTTCTGCAATAAACAGACATAATAAACAGAAACTGGCACTGTGGCATCTTGTTAATAGGTTGGTCCAATAAATGCCATAATATGATATAAAGTGCAAGAAAACCATGTAGGTATTGTCATCAAACAAGCATGGAACATCAGAAATTATAGATACGTTGGAGACGTATCAGCATCCCCAAGCTTAGTTCCTACTCGTCCTCGAGTAGGTAAACGATAAAAAGATAATTTCGAAGTGACATGCTACCAACATAATCTTAATCATACTATTGTAAAGCATATGAGATGAATGCAGCGATTCGAAGCAATGTTAATGCAATGAGTAAACAATTGAATCATATAGCAAAGACTTTTCATGAAAAGTACTTTCAAGACAAGCATCAATAAGTCTTGCATAAGAGTTAACTCATAAAGCAATAAATTCAAAGTAAAGGCATTGAAGCAACACAATGGAAGATTAAGTTTCAGCGGTTGCTTTCAACTTGTAACATGTATATCTCATGGACAGCTTGTCAATGCAAAGCAATATAACCAAGTGCAATATGCGAGTATGTAAGAATCAATGCACAGTTAACACAAGTGTTTGCTTCTTGAGATGGGAGGAAATAGGTAGACTGACTCAACATAAAAGTAGAAGAATGGCCCTTCGACGAGGGAAGCATCGATTGCTATACTTGTGCTAGAGCTTTTATTTTGAAAACATAAAGAGAGCATAAAAATAAAGTTTTGAGAGGTGTTTGTTGTTGTCAACGAATGGTAGCGGGTACTCTAACCCCCTTGCCAGACAAACCTTCAAAGAGCGGCTCCCATTTTATTTTATTTTTTGGTGGCACTCCTTCCAACCTTTCTTTCACAAACCATGGCTAACCGAATCCTCGGGTGCCTGCCAACAATCTCATACCATGAAGGAGTGCCTTTTTATTTTAGTTTTATTATGACACTCCTCCCCACCTTTGCTTTCTCAAGCCATGGCTAACCGAATCCTCGGGTGCCGACCAACAATCACATACCATGGAGGAGTGTCTATTTGTAAATTTATGAAAGTTAATTAATTCAGGGCTGGGAACCCCATTGCCAGCTCTTTTTGCAAAATTATTGGATAAGCGGATGAAGCCACTAGTCCATTGGTGAAAGTTGCCCAACAAGATTGAAAGATAAACACCACATACTTCCTCATGAGCTATAAAACATTGACACAAATAAGAGGTAATAACTTTTGAATTGTTTAAAGGTAGCACTCAAGCAATTTACTTTGGAATGGCGGAGAAATACCATGTAGTAGGTAGGTATGGTGGACACAAATGGCATAGTGGTTGGCTCAAGGATTTGGATGCATGAGAAGTATTCCCTCTCGATACAAGGCTTAGGCTAGCAAGGTTATTCGAAATAAACACAAGGATGAACCGGTGCAGCAAAACTCACATAAAAGACATATTGTAAACATTATAAGACTTTGCACCGTCTTCCTTGTTGTTCAACCCAATACTAGAAATTACCTAGACCTTAGAGAGACCAATTATGCAAACCAAATTTTAGCAAGCTCTATGTATTTCTTCATTAATAGGTGCAAAGTATATGATGCAAGAGCTTAAACATGAGCACAACAATTGCCAAGTATCAAATTATTCAAGACATTCTACCAATTACTACATGTAGCATTTCCCGTTTCCAACCATATAACAATTAACGAAGCAGTTTCAACCTTCGCCATGAACATTAAAAGCTAAGAACAAATGTGTTCATACGAACCAGCGGAGCGTGTCTCTCTCCCACACAAGCATTTATTCAAACAAAAACATAAACAAAAACAAACAGACGCTCCAAGTAAAGTACATAAGATGTGACCGAATAAAAATATAGTTTCAAGAGAAGAAACCTGATAAATTGTCGATGAAGAAGGGGATTCCTTGGGCATCCCCAAGCTTAGACGCTTGAGTCTTCTAGAAATATGCAGGGATGAACCACCGGGGCATCCCCAAGCTTAGACTTTTCACTCTTCTTGATCGTAGTATATCATCCTCCTCTCTTGACCCTTGAAAACTTCCTCCACACCAAACTCAAAACAACTCATTAGAGGGTTAGTGCATAATCAAAGACTCACATGTTCAGAGGTGACACAATCATTCTTAACACTTCTGGACATTGCACAAAGCTTCTGAAAGTTAATGGAACAAAGAAATCCATCCAACACAGAAAAAAGAGGCAATGCGAAATAAAAGGCAGAATCTGTCAAAACAGAACGAATCCGTAAAAACGAATTTTAAAATGGCACCGGACTTGCTCGATGAAAATGCTCAAATTGAATGAAAGTTGCGTACATATCTGAGGATCACTCACGTAAATTGGCATAATTTTCTGAGTTACCTACAGAGAATTAGGCCCAGATTCGTGACAAGCAAGAAATCTGTTTCTACGCAAGAATCCAAATCTAGTATGAACCTTACTATCAAAGACTTTACTTGGCACAACAATGCAACAAAACTAAGATAAGGAGAGGTTGCTACAGTAGTAACAACTTCCAAGACACAAATACAAAATAAAAGTACCGTAGCAAACTAAACACATGGGTTATCTCCCAAGAAGTTCTTTCTTTATAGCCATTAAGATGGGCTCAAGCAGCTTTAATGATGCACTCGCAAGAAATAAGAGTTGAGGCAAAAGAGAGCATCAAGAAGCAAATTAAAAACACATTTAAGTCTAACCCACTTCCTATGCAAAGGAATCTTGTACACAGATGAATTCATGAAGAACAAAGTGACAAGCATAAGAGGATAAAACACGAGTAACTTCAAGATTCTCAACATAAAGAGGGGAAACTTAATATTATTAAGATGCCTATAACCATGTTTCCCTCTCTCATAATAACTTTCAGTAGCATCATTGATGAAATCCACAATATACCCGTCACTTAAAACATTCTTACCATGGTTCATGTGCATAGAAGTATCATTAATTTTGGCATAAGAAGAGTTCTTCTCATTAATAGTAATTGGAGCAAGATTATTATCAAGAATTTGAACATGGTAAACAAGTTGCATATTAAGGGAATTGTTTTTGGCAATCCAATCATAACTATGACAAGTTTCATAAGGATAATTATAACCTATATCATAGCATTCTTTATAATAATCATCAAAGGTCTGGAGGCACAGTTGTCATCATAAGAAATAGAATAGTTATCTTTCACAGTCGGTTTATCTGTGACCATACCATCATTGTTATTAGAAGGAGATGTATCAAACACATAATGATCAGTAGCAAAAGGATTTTCAAACACCCCTTCCCCAAGCTTAGAGCTTTCTATATCATTATGGGAGGAAGCATGGATAGCACTGATACTATCGTAATTATTATCATCATCATTTTCAGAATTAGTTTCCCAGAGATTTGCAATATCAAAAGTAGTGTGCTCATTCAAATCATGATCACTAATGTATGTAAAGGGCATAGGAAGATCATTGTATTCAGATTCATTATCATAATAATCATTAGGAGCAACATACTTACGGTTACCTAGCGTTATCTCATTCACGTGGGGATATGCCGTTACCTCTTTCTTTTTATTCTCCTTCTTCTTCTTCTTCTTCTTCTTCTTCTTCTTCTTCTTCTTCTTCTTCTTCTTCTTCTTCTTCTTCTTCTTCTTCTTCTTCTTCTTCTTCTTCTTCTTCTTCTTCTTCTTCTTCTTCTTCTTCTTCTTTCCTTCTTCTTCTTCTTTTCCTTCTCCTCGTTCTCTTCTTTAGGAGGAAGAGGCTTGAAGGGTGGCTTGTCCGCATAACCTGATTTACTTTCAGAAACAATAGAAGAAACTTGGGAGGATCCCTCCTTTTCATTAATTAGTTGAAAACACACAACAGTCCTATCATATTTTGGCAAGGTGTCATCTTCTAAAATATTTTGTATGTAAGTGTTTGTATGGCTATTATTAATGCAATAAGAAAAACACCCATGCAGGACATCATCAATATCAAGATCACTCATATGTAACAAAGAGATTTTTCTTGAGAGCTCTTCACACCACAAAAATAAAGTAAGTTCATCATGCTGATTAGGAGTAATTTCATCATCACAATACAAATTTGCAAGCACTCATTGGGTTCAAATTATCATTGGAGGAGCATTGAAAATTAAAATGACCCACTTCATGGCAAACTTCACAAATAAAAGGATAGAGGGCACAAACTTTTTTACCAAGATCATCTAGAGTCCTAGCCCACTTTCTAGTTTTTTCATTAATATGGTGGATACAATATTCATCTTTGATTTGATTAATTCCACAAGGTCTATGCATTCCACAAAAATTAACATGCTTATAGGAAATAGCATTCTTAGGAGTTTGAGCATGCTTATTGCAATTATTAACAACAATTTCATTTTTCATGCAAGCCTCTTTAAAAGGTTCATGATACTTATCAAAATTCTTCTTAGGCAATTCAAAATGAGAAGCAAAGGCTTTATAAAGATTTGCAATAACTTGAGAGTCAAGACCATAGGTAACACTCATATTTCGAAATTCATCAGTATCCATAAAAGTTTCAATGCATTCATAATCATAATTTATACCTGACTCTTTACCTTTGTCGTTCTCCCAATCTTCAGCGTTCTTCTGAATCCGATTAAGAAGGTCCCATTTAAACTCTTCTTTATTCCGCGTGAATGATCCAGAACAAGTAGTATCCAAAGAAGGTTTTATCCTGAAAAGAAAGTCTTGCATAGAAATTATCAATGATAACATTACCAGGAAGCTCATGATTGGGGCATTTGAGCATTAAGGACTTCAATCTCTCCCATGCTTGGGCAATATTCTCTCCATCATGAGGCCAAAAATTATATATACGGTTTCGATATTTGTGAATTTCACTTGGAGGATAGAACTTGGAATAAAATAGAGGCACAATATCCTTCCAATCAAGAGAGCGCCCGTCCTTCAGCGAGCTTTATACCAATGCGCCGCTTCACCAGATAGCGACATAACAAATAATTTCTTCCTAACTTCATCCATTGAAATTCCTGCACACTTGAATAACCCACATAATTCATGCAAAAACAGTAAATGATCTCCAGGATGAACAGTTCCATCCCCTTCATAGCGGTTATCCATAACACGTTCAATAATTTTCATAGGTATCTTGTAAGGAATACTTTCAGCAGGTGGATTTAAAATGTCACAAGCATCATTAGAGTTATCGCATATGGGAGATAAAGTATTATCACAGCAAATTTTCTCCCCTAAAGATGGGAGGCTAAAAAGATCACATAAACTAGCTTCCCCAAGCTTAGACTTCTCCATAGCATTAGCAGTAATTGCATTCATACTAATAACATTGCTACTAGCATGCAAATAAGGTTCCATAGGTTTTTTAATTTTCGCATCAAACAATTCTAAACCAGGAAAAAGATTAAAAAGCTCACTAATTTTGTTGTTGTTTTCCATTATGCCTAACTAGTGAAAATAAAAACAAGAAACAAAAAGATGCAATTGCAGGATCTAAAGGAAATAGCTTCGAGTACTTACAACGGCGCCGAAAAATAGCTTAGTAGCCGAGATCCGGAGTGTGAGTACCTTTTACCTTTCCTCCCCGAGCAACGGCGCTGTAAAAATAGCTTGATATCTACGGGTGCTTCTATTCTTGTAGACAAGTGTTGGGCCTCCAAGAGCGAGAGGTTTGTAGAACAGCAGCAAGTTTTCCCTTAAGTGGATCACCCAAGGTTTATCGAACTCAGGGAGGAAGAGGTCAAAGATATCCCTCTCAAGCAACCCTGCAATCACTATACAAGAAGTCTCTTGTGTCCCCAACACACCTAATACACTTGTCAGATGTATATGTGCACTAGTTCGGCGAAGAGATAGTGAAATACAAGTAGTATGGATGTATATGAGTGGTAGTAGTAATCTGAATAAAATATGGCAGCGAGTAAACATGCAATAGAACAGTAAATAAGCGGTGTTTGCGTATTGGAAACAAGGCCTAGGGATCATACTTTCACTAGTGGACACTCTCAACATTGATCGCATAATAAATAATAACTTCTCTCATTTGTGCTACATACACTCTTTTGTTGGATGACAAACACCATTCGTTGTGTAGGGCTACAAGAGCACCTCAATGCCGGAGTTAACAAGCTCCACAACATTCGATGTTCATATTTAAATAACCTTAGAGCATAAAAGATCATTGCAAAACAAACCAAGAACTAACATAGCGCACACACTGTCCACATTACACTATGAAAGGAGGAATAGATCACATCAATACTATCATAATGACAATTAACTCCACAACCTACAAGAGATCATGATCATAGCCTACGACAAGAACCACACGGTGCACACACTAGCACCTTTACACCATGCAGGGAGGAATAGACTACTTTAATAACATCACATGAGTAGCACATAAACTAGTAGCAATACAAAGCTCATCATATGGATCTCAATCATGTAAAGCAGCTCATGAGATCATTGTATTGGAGTACAGAGAGAGAGATTAACCACATAGCTACGGTAGAGCCCTCAGCCCGTGGGGTGAATTACTCCTCCTCATCATGGAGACAGCGATGGCGGTGAAGATGGCGGTGGAGACGGCGGTGGAGATGACTCCGGGGCAATTCCCCGTCCCGGCGAGGTGCCGGAACGAGACTCTCGTCCCCGAATTGGAGTTTCGCGATGTGGCGGCGCCCCGGAGTCTTTCTCGGAGTTTCGTCAATCGGTGTCGAAGTTTTAGGTCACGACGGCTTAAATAGGCGAAGAGTCGGAGTCGGAAGAGTCCCGAGGGGCCCACCCCATAGGGTGGGGTGACCACCCTCCAGGCCGCGCCGGCCTATTGGGAGGAGGCCCTGGGCCTCCCCCTGGCCTGCCCTTCTGGCTCCGTGAGTCTTCCGACGAAATAGAATTTCTGTAATTTTTCTGGATTTTTCCGAGCACTTTGGTTTTTGGGCCTTTTCCGCAATAAACGGACATAATAAACGAGAACCGGCACTGTGGCATCTTGTTAATAGGTTAGTCCAATAAATGCCATAATATGATATAAAGTGCAAGAAAACCATGTAGGTATTGTCATCAAACAAGCATGGAACATCAGAAATTATAGATACGTTGGAGACGTATCAATGTCTACGGGTGCTTCTATTCTTGTAGACAGTGTTGGGCCTCCAAGAGCAGAGGTTTGTAGAACAGCAGCAAGTTTTCCCTTAAGTGGATCACCCAAGGTTTATCGAACTCAGGGAGGAAGAGGTCAAAGATATCCCTCTCATGCAACCCTGCAACCACAAAGCAAGAAGTCTCTTGTGTCCCCAACACACCTAATAGGTGCACTAGTTCGGCGAAGAGATAGTAAAATACAAGTGGTATGAATGAATATGAGCAGTAGTACGGCGCCAGAAAATAGCTTACTGGCGTGCAGTTGATGATAGTAATATTGCAGGAAGTAAACATGCAGTAGTAACGCAGCAGTAGTAATTCAGTAACAAGCAGTGATAGTAGTATTTAGGAACAAGGCCTAGGGATTAGACTTTCACTAGTGGACACTCTCAACTTTGATCACATAACAGAATAAATAAATGCATACTCTACACTCTCTTGTTGGATGATGAACACATTGCGTAGGATTACACGAACCCTCAATGCCGGAGTTAACAAGCTCCACAATTCAATGTTCATATTTAAATAACCTTAGAATGCATGAAAGATCGACACGACTAAACCAAGTACTAACATAGCATGCACACTGTCACCTTCACACCATGTAGGAGGAATAGATCACATCAATACCATCATAGCAATAGTTAACTTCATAATCTACAAGAGATCATAATCATAGCCTACGCCAAGTACTAACACGGATGCACACACTGTCACCATTACACCGTGCAGGAGGAATAAACTACTTTAGTAACATCACTAGAGTAGCACATGGATAAATTGTGATACAAAACACATTGCAATCATAAAGAGATATAAATAAGCACTTCACTACGCCATTCATAACAGTGAATAAGTATTCGTGAAATATAGCCTAAGAGACCCACACGGTGCACACACTCGTCACCTTTACACACGTGGGACAAGGAGTCTCCTGGAGATCACATAAGTAAAACCCACTTGACTAGCATAATGTCATCTAGATTACAAGCATCATCATATGAATCTCAATCATGTAAGGCAGCTCATGAGATTATTGTATTGAACTACATAGGAGAGAGATGAACCACATAGCTACCGGTACAGCCCCGAGCCTCGATGGAGAACTACTTCCTCCTCATGGGAGCAGCAGCGGTGATGACGATGGCGGTGGAGATGGCAGCGGTGTCGATGGAGAAGCCTTCCGGGGGCACTTCCCCGTCCCGGCGGCGTGCCGGAACAGAGACTCCTGTCCCCCAGATCTTGGCTTCGCGATGGCGGCGGCTCTGGAAGGTTTCGCGTACCGTGGCTTATTCGTCCGGGGTTTTTTAGGTCAGGGACCTTATATAGGCGAAAGGGCAGCCTCGGAGGGGGTCTGGTGGGGCCAGACACTAGGGCGGCGCGCCTGGCTCCTTGGCCGCGCCGCCACCATGTGTGGGCCCCACGTGGCCCCTCTCTGACGGTTCTCGGGTGTTCTGGATGCTTCCGGGCAAAATAGGAACCTGGGCGTTGATTTCGTCCAATTCCGAGAATATTTCGTTACTAGGATTTCTGAAACCAAAAACAACGAGAAAACGAGAACCGGCACTTCGGCATCTTGTTAATAGGTTAGTTCCAGAAAATGCATAATAATGACATATAATGTGTATAAAACATGTAGATATCATCAATAATGTGGCATGGAACATAAGAAATTATCGATACGTCGGAGACGTATCAGGGTTATCTCCCAAGAAGTGCTTTTCTTTAACGTCTTTCAGCTAGGCGCAGAAAGTACAAATCAAGTAACATCAAGAGAAGAAGCATCAACATCATAACTTGTTCTAATAATAGAATCAAAAGGCAACTTCATTCTCTTTCTAGGGAAGTGTTCCATACCTTTCTTGAGAGGAAATTGATATTTAATATTACCTTCCCTCATATCAATAACAACACCAACAGTTCGAAGAAAAGGTCTTCCCAACACAATAGGACAAGATGCATTGCATTCGATATCCAAGACAACAAAATCAACGGGGACAAGATTATTGTTAACCGTAATGCGAACATTATCAAAAACATCCCCAAAGGTTTCTTTTTAACATTATCAGCAAGATTAACATCCAAATAACAATTCTTCAATGGTGACAAGTCAAGCATATCATAAATTTTCTTAGGCATAACAGAAATACTTGCACCAAGATCACATAAAGCATTACACTCAAAATCATTGGATTTCATCTTAATGATGGGCTCCCAACCATCTTCTAACTTCCTAGGAATAGAAGCTTCAAGTTTTAGTTTCTCTTCCCTAGCTTTAATGAGAGCATTTGTAATATGTTTTGTAAATGCTAGATTTATAGCACTAGCATTAGGACTTCTAGCAAGTTTTTGTAAGAACTTTATAACTTCAGTAATATGACAATCATCAAAATCTAAACCATTATGTTCTACAACAATGGAATCATTGTCACCAATATTTTGAAAAATTTCAGCAGTTTTATCACAAGCAGTTTCAGGAGTTTCAGTCAATTTTGCGCGCTTTGTACTAGGAGTAGAAACATTGCCAACACCAATTTTTTACCATTAATAGTAGGAGGTGTAGCAACATGTGAAGAATCAACATTACTAGTGGTGGTAATAGTCCATACTTTAGCTACATTATTCTTTTTAGCAAGTTTTTCTTTTTCTTCTCTATCCCACCTAGCATGCAATTCAGCCAACATTCTAATATTATCATTAATTCGAACTTGTATATGAAAGTTTCTCGGAATTGGACGAAACAAAAGCCCAGAGTCTTATTTTTCCGGGACGAAGACGGAGCCAGAAGGACACACGCAGGAGAGCTGCCACATGGCAGTACATAGGGCAGGTGCGGCCCCACCCTTGGCCGCGCCTGGCCCATGTACTGGCGCCTCGTCGCCTCGTTTGCTCCGCTCTTCCGCATTTTTATTCCTCGTATCGAGAAAACCCCGGAGACGAGAGCCTCCATCCACGAAAATTTCCGACGCCGCCGTCAACCGAAACCCTAGTTCGGGAGGGTTCTGCAGTCCATCCCGGCACCCTGTCGGAGAGGGAAATCACCGCCGAAGGCCTCTACATCGCCATGTCTTCATTCGAAGTGATGCGTGAGTAGTCCTCCACGGGACCATGGGTCCATAGCAGTAGCTAGATGGCTGTCCTCTCCTTGTTGTGCTTCATGTATAGATCTTGTGAGCTGCCTAACATGATCGAGATCATCTATTTGTAATTGCTACATGTTGGTTTGATGTGGATCCGATTTACAGAGAGATTGCTTTGGTTGAGATTATGTATTATGTTATTATGATCTTGCATGCTCTCCATTTCTAGTAGATGCTCTGGCCAAGTAGATGCTAGCGACTCCAAGAGGGAGTATTTATGCTCGATAGTGGGTTCATGCCTCTATTTAACTATGGAATTGGGGGAGCTGGCGGAGGCATTCTTCATCAACAACGACGATCCCATTGAGGCACAGAAGCGCGCCTCTACGAAGCGCTTCTTGCCTTTCAGCTTTTGATGGGTTGTGGCGTCGAAGCCGATTTTGAGGAGCTGTCGAAGGTGCTCCCTGTAGATGAAGACGACATTGCTGTCAACTTGAGTCCCTTCACCAAGTCCGCTCGCTTATGTGCGCGCCAACTGATTGATCTGGTGCCGGCGAGTAAGAAGAAGGGAGCAACCAAGACTGTCCCGAGCGCTTCGGGACAAACTCAAATGCTTTGAACTTGTCGCCTTAAATTGTAATCAACATTTATAAGTAGCTTAATTCTCTCGTGTTATAATTAACCATGTTGACAGTGTTGACAACATTTGCTTTTGCTAATCAAATTGCCACTTTGTTGGCGCTCCCGATGGGAGTTAAAATCTGAATATGCACACTTGATTCCTTTTCGCAGGTGGCACCAGGTTCTTCGAGTAGTTTATGCATATATTGCATCTAGAGACGTATTTTGTGGACAAATCAATATAATTATATAAGTTAACCAAAATACTTATTGTTGTGGTATAATTTGGTGTTCCCAATAAAATTTAATGTTACTTTGTAGCTTCGCCACCCCACCCCCGCAAAAAAAAAGTCCACAAGGTCTGCCACTGGTGTTGTCGTGGTTTTTCTATCATTATGCATGCCCTGAGAAATACACAACATCTGCCCATAACTTTTTAAGCGATAATTTTGAAAACGAATCAGAAGTACTCGAACCAACTTCTATTTATTTTTATATGTTGGTATTCATCTTTTGAAGAAGTGGACGGCTAATATATAGGGAGGGAGGCGTCTTCTTAGCCACCGTACATTGCCCTGGTTTGTGATTACCGCGGACGAAGTTAAATGTATGTATGTATTTCCATGAGCTCCATGTTATGCCATTTTTAAATTTACGGCCCACGTCGTGACATGATGAAGCAAACTTGTACACGTGTGTTACATGTTGTGTCTTGGCATGCACATAAACGTTTTGATTGCGCCACTGAAAAACCATTTGAATATTCGAAAGGAAATGACGCCATTTGCAGCAGAAAACTTGTCAAAAAAGAGACAACTTCGACACGTATGAGGAAATAACCAGGCACCTTGTTTTGTCCATTGTTTTCCCAAGAGATGCCATGGGAATCTAATCTCCGCAAAGCACAACCGATAAGATGCTACTCAAAGTCTCAAACCATCAACCAATCAAGCACAAGCACGGCGCACTTTCCTTTGATCTCTAGCGCACAGCGTAGTGCGTGGAGAAATGCGTGATCATTTCATGCCATGTTTGAGATAAGCATTTTCAGTTTCCCGACGAACACACACGAATAAAGAGAGCATTCGCTACAGTACCAAACTCCAAAGGACTATGGGAGCAACCTAAACTCGCGGTTACGTGTCAGCATGTACGTGAACACGACACGTATGTAATCGTTGGCGATTTGAGAATGGAAATGTGAAGGAGACATGACGTGGACAGATGAGCTGGATGAACGGTTCGAGTGCTTGATGCTTTCTCTGAACTTGCCGTTATCGGCAGCAGTAGGAGTGACACGTCGCCTTCAGAATTCAGATGTGATTCGGCCAAGATCGAGAGAGTCATTTCAGTCGATAAGCGTTGAGATCCTGTTCGGCTGAGAGCAGGGGACGATAAAGCACCAGCCATGCTCCCGAGACTGTTTTTTTAGTACCGTCCGGAGGGTGGATTCGTCTCACGTATCGCCCGTGCAGTTTACCAACATTTCGTTTTTCATTGTTCTTTGCGATGCACCGACAAACCAACGAGAATATATAATTGTGCGTGGGACATATATAGGTTTGGTGGAACGTGCATGTGATCTGTGCAACCACCCTGAGATCTCTTTAAGTTAATTATTAAGTGCTCGTTGAGCCTAACTAATTATTTAATTAAGCGTACATGGTTGGAGCATGAAAGCTGCACAACGAGCAACCAATATTGTTCCCGAGCGTACATGTGTTTGTGATGTTGCATCAAAACTCGAACAAAGAAGCCCATCCCAAATCCAGTACCATTTTCTCTAACCCGTTTTGCTCATATCATTTCTTCCTCTATTTTAAAATGTCCAACATGTAAATTTAGTCAATAGTTTCTAAGTTTGACGAACTACAATGTGAATCATACAAATATATTTTCCGTAAGATATATTTTTATAATTTATTTATTCAATATTGCAATCATGAATATTCCTTTCCATATATTTGCTCGAGCTTTGTAAACTTAACCATTGACTGAATTTATATGTGATGTATTTTGGACAAAGCGAGTAGTTTTGGATCCATGGCACAATGGAAAAGACAATATATATGTAGAGGTTGTCGGACGATCCATCACATTGTTCCGAAAATCGGTGGTATAGGAACATCAATTTACATCGATGCCACTAATCTTATTTACTTCTTCAAGTCAGCGGACATTGCATCATGTGCATTTTGACATAAGGGCCCGCTAATAATGTAGCCACTTGATATGCAAATGCGGTAAAGCTAATGAAAGCACACAGACACACGGTGCACTCAACTATAGCCTTATTTCACAATTTTAAAACTTAATTACTTTACTTGGTGAATATGTTTCCGTCATTGTGTCATAAGACACAAATGATAGAGTTCGAGTTGTTTCTCTTGCATAACATAGCTGATTGCACTTCCTATTTAGAAAGTGGAAAGTCAAAGCATGAACACAAACAATTCTTACACACCTTACATTTATGGCGCCTGTGGTATAAGATTTCCGCTCAATGTCCATTGTTTATCTGGAAACACATATGCACATGTGTTCTTATTTGTTTTTCTTTGGGGGAATTCAGAGTGTGAGAGCCCAATCACGTAATTAGTTATGAATGCGAGTGTCCATATATAAACAAGCCTACACGGATGATGCATATGTATACCATGTGTCCTCGTAACAATGAGGTCCTGTTTTTCCAATGCGGCCCATGGGCTTGACTCACGGGTGGCTCTCTACCCCGACCTCCACGTGTCTAACACCGTAAACCAGGCGAGATACATAGCGTCACGCCGTGGTGGAGACCACAATGCCCTATAAGAGAGCACCACCCATCTCCTTTCTTTCCATCAGCGCCTCATTTCGTCCTCTCGACAGGAGATTTCCGATGAAGGCAAAAGCGTGAGCAAGGTGGTATGCGCACACTCCTGCCTTCATCGGAGATCTCCTCTCGCGCGGTCGAAGCCTCAACAAGCCTAGATGATCAGGCGATCGATCCCCCGCTTCTCTATCTCCTGGATCTGGGCAGGCGCGCGGTTGGCGTACGTTCGGTTGCGCGCATCGGCCAACTAACCAACGTTAATTTCTCCCCTGGCTAGATCTAGGGGGTAGAGAAACGGGAGGGGTCGATCGGTTACCTGGTCTTGTCAATCTTGGCAACTGCGACATGGATCTTCTGTTTATTTTTCTTTTTCGTGGATATGTGATGCAGATCTACTAGCCGGCGCGGAAGAGGGGGAGCATAGCCGCTAGATCTGATATCTCTATTATTTTCTTCCCAATTCTTACCCTGGAAGCGGATCTCCTGTTAGGCGCAAGAAGAGGAGGAAGGCCGCGGGATCGACTTGGGATATCTATTTATTTTTCTTTTCATTTTTCTTACACTGAACCTTCACGATTCGTCTGGTTAGAAAAAAACACGGTTACATTCAAGATACATGTTCTCCTCAATTTTGTTGTTGTTGATGTTGTTGTTACCACTCCTGTAGTACTAGATCGGAAGCACGACACTAATGGAAGGCTCACCAAAAGAAATTGATGGAACTTCTTCATTTTTTTATATGAAACTATACAATTAACTTTACTATAGTCCAAAAATGCCTACTGTCTCTGTGCCAGCACATTTCGCCTGCCGTTTCACGTTTTGCCACCCACAGCAAAGACTTTTTTCCCTAAAAAAAAGAAAGAAAGACGCTTTTCCCGGATCCCGACGCCGAACCTCGCGGCGCCCGCACCCTTCCCGTCCCACCGCCACCGCCGCCAGCCGAATCGAGCCGGACCGGACCGGACCGGACCCAGACTGGCGTCCGACCCGGCGAGGCCACTCCGCCGCCACGCGTCCGCCGCACGCCGTGAGCACATTCCGTCGCGTATTCCGTCCGCGCCGCGCATTCCGTCGGCGACCTTTATAACCGAGCCGCGCGCTTCCCGTCTCCTCACACACACACCTCACCACCTCCAGTCATCTGAAATCTCCTCCCGTCCTCTCCTCCTCCGCTTCTCCAACCCTCCTCCACCGCCCGGATCGCGATGGCCGCCGCCGCCGTCGCCCCCGACGCGAAGATCGAGAAGTTCCGCGACGCCGTCGCCAAGCTCGACGAGATCAGGTGCCCGATCGATCCCCGCCCCCTCGCCCGGATCTACCCTGCTCACGCTCGCTTCCGCTCACGTTTTTTTTCTTCTGTTCGAATTTGTCGGTGCTTGCAGCGAGAACGAGAAGGCCGGCTGCATCAGCCTCGTCTCGCGCTACCTCAGGTAAATGCCAACCTCCTCTCCTCCTCTGCGCTCCGCGGCGCCTCTTCGTTTCCGACCTGCTCACGGTGTTTTCTGACGGCGGTGTGTGTTCTGGCAGCGGCGAGGCGGAGCAGATCGAGTGGAGCAAGATCCAGACCCCCACCGACGAGGTGGTGGTGCCGTACGACACCCTCGCGCCCGCGCCCGAAGGTGAGGCCACACTGATCTGACTATCTGAGTTCGATTCGAGTGTTTAGTCAGTGAGTGAGTGAGTGAACGCTCGCTCACGCGGGATCGCGTTGGTTGCGCTGCAGATCTCGATGCCATGAAGGCGCTGCTCGACAAGCTCGTCGTGCTCAAGCTCAACGGAGGCCTCGGCACCACCATGGGCTGCACCGGTCCCAAGTGAGCGCACCCTCTTCACGCCTTCCCATCAGTCAAATCGCCTTGTTTATCTGCACGCCTTTCCGAAGTTAGATTTCGACCGTAGAGCAGTTCAGTTTCGCTGCGAACTGCTAGATGCCATGTTGGTTTGTTCGTGCGATCCTGCTTATGATTTCCCCTGTTCGTTACTTTTCTGGTTGTGCCGTGGTTTAGCGCACGCCTTTTCGCGCCTACAAATGTTTCGTCAAACGTGATGCTACAACTTAACATCAGTTGTGGGCTGCTTATGCAGTAGTATGGCACCCGTCTTTCTGTTAACTTCATTGCCACTTGTCAGTTTTTGGATCCAAATGCTAAGATAATATATGATATTATTCTTGTCACTTTCAAGATCCCGTACGTGTTTCTTCCTTCGCTTGATACGCTGTGTGTTGGCTCTGATACGTGTACCTCAAATTAGTCAGGAACTTGCTCGTGTGCTCTGGTACGTATAGATCGAATTAGTCATACAGTTGGTATTGACCATGCCTGCTCGCTCATTCTTGCTGTGGGTATATTACATTATTCTGACATGGTTCACTTAAACTTGTTCCCAGATCAATAACAACAATGCTATCAATGCTCTGCTTATTTTTTGTTATGTCCTGATTTGTCATCAGTGAACTGCTGAATGCTTGCACTACATGATCATACACTTCTTTTCTGCGAGCTAGATGCCATGTTGGTCTGCTCGTGCGACCGTGCTTATGATTTACCCTGTTCCTTAGTTTTCTGGTTATGCCCTGGTTTAGCACACCTTTTTGCGCCTACAAATGTTTTGTCAAATGTTGATACTATAAATTAAACATCAGCTATGGGCTTGTGCAGTAGTATGGTACCCGTCTTTCTGTTAACTTTATTGCCACTTGTCGTTTTTGGATCCAAATGCTAAGATATGATATTATTCTTGTCACTTTCAAGATCCCGTACGTGTTTGTTCCTTCAGTTGATACGCTGTGGCTCTGATACGTCTACATCAAATTAGTCATGAACTTGCTGTTGAATACTAGTGTGCTCTGATACTCATAGATCGAATTAGTCATACAGTTGGTATTGACTATGCCTGCTCATTCTTGTTGTGATGTACGTAGTATTACATTATTCTGACATGGTTCAGTTAAACTTGTTCCCTGATCAATAACAACAATGCTATCAATGCTCTGCTTTTTTTTTTATTATGTCCTGATTTGTCATCAGTGAACTGCTGCATGCTTGCACTGCATGATCATACACTGTTCTTGTGAACTTCTAACACAGCCACTGAAACATGGATCCATCCAAAATGGAGTTGTGGTTGACTATGTACATGGTTTACTTCACTATCTGCTTGACATACCATCTCAATATTTGTCGTGCGATCCTGCTTATGGTGATTATCATGATTTTCTCTGTTCTTTAGTTTTCTGGGTGCGCCGTGGTTTAGCGCACACCTTTTCGCGACAAATGTTCTGTCAAACGTGATGCTATAACTTAAACATCAGTTGCGGGCTTATGCGGTAGTATGGTCACCGTCTTTCTGTTAACTTTATTGCCACTTGTCTTTTTTGGATCCACATACTAAGACATGGTATTATGCTTGTCACTTTCAAGATTCTGTACGTGTTTGTTCCTTTGCTTGATATGCTGTGGCTCTGATATGTCTACTTCAAATTAGTCATGAACTTGCTATTGAATACTCATGTGCTGCAATAGGTATAGCTCGAATTAGTCATACAATTGGTATTGACTATGCCTTACATTATTCTGAGATGATTCACTTTAACTTGTTCCCTGATCAATAACAATGAGGCTATCAATGCTCTGCTTTTTTGTTTATTATGTCCTGATTTGTCATCAGTGAACTGCCGCTTGCTTGCACCGCATGATCATACACTTGTTTTCTGGACTGTGTTCTAACACATCCCATGAAACAGTGATCACTATCTGTTTGACATACCGTCTCTATATTTGGCATGCCATCCTGCTTATGGTGATTATTATGATTTGCTCTGTTCGTTAGTTTTCTGGTTGTGCCGTGGTTTAGCGCACACCTTTTCGCGCCTACAAATGCTCTGTCAAACGTGATGCTATAACTTAAACATCAGTTGTGGGCTTATGTGGTAGTATGGTACCTGTCTTTTTGTTAACTTTATTGCCATCTGTCGTTTTTCGATCCACATGCTAAGGTATGGTATTATTCTTGTCACTTTCAAGATTCCGTACTTGATATGCCGTGGCTCTGATACGTGTACTTCAAATTAGTCATGAACTTGCTATTGTATACTCATGTGCTCCGATAGGTATAGATCGAATTAGTCATACAATTGGTACTGACTATGCCTTACATTATTCTGACATGATTCAGCCTAACTTGTTCCATCAATAACAATGAGGCTATCGTTTTATGTTCTGATTTGTCATTAGTGAACTGCTGCATGCTCGCATGGCATGATCATACACTTGTTTTCTGGACTGTTCTAACACCTCCAATGAAACATTTATCCTTGCAAAATAGAGTTGTGGTTGAATATGTACATGATTTACTTCATTATGTGTTTGGCACACCGAATCAATGTTGGGCATACCAAATATGTTATATTTTTCCACTCCATGCTTTATAATTACCTTCTGAAACAAGTAATTAAATTGCCTATTGTGTCTTGCAGGTCTGTTATTGAAGTTCGCAATGGGTTCACATTTCTTGACCTTATTGTGATTCAGATCGAGGTATTCTTAGTTTCTACATATACCTTTTATGCAATGACTGGGTATAGTGTTCAATGGTTTGTGGCTGATAAGTTTCACCTCTGTAGTCCCTGAACAAGAAGTACGGATGCGATGTCCCTTTACTTCTCATGAACTCCTTCAACACGCATGACGATACTCAAAAGGTTGGTACCTCCCTTTTTCAATTTTTATTAAGGGTAACTCTGAATATTTGGACTCACATGCCTGCATAACGACTTCTCCTTTGAAGATTGTTGAGAAGTACTCCAACTCCAACATCAACATCCACACTTTCAACCAGGTATGAAGTTGGTACTCCATTTCTTTCTTCAAGTATGTTGCATTTTACATCACTACTGTTGTCAGCTAACAGAAAATTGTGCTCTCAGAGCCAATATCCCAGGATTGTTACTGAGGACTTCTTGCCACTTCCGAGCAAAGGGAAGTCAGGAAAGGATGGCTGGTTAGTTATCTCTTAACAATTCTAAAATTGTCAATAGCTTTGCAATGCTGATGTTTTTTTTTTTCGTTTGTGTTATTTCAAATACCTTCTTTGCCTTATTTATAAAAATCTGAACTAATTTGAGTTAATCGATTCAGTTTCCTCAGTTTTTTGTGATTTTTAGGTTAATACAGTTGTTTTTGGTTGTGAAGGTATCCCCCAGGCCATGGTGATGTTTTCCCCTCTTTGAACAACAGTGGAAAACTTGATACCTTACTGTCGCAGGTGAGCACAAATGCTTAATCTTCTATATGGGCAGAAAGTTCAGTATGACTGGTTTATACAGCCATTGGTTTCCAGGATGTTTTGACACAGGGTTTAGATCTCCCTTAGATGGTATTGTGGTATAATGCTTTTCTAATGCTCCCCTGATTCTTTTCACATCTCCATAACATGAACGCACATTCTTGTCCATCAAAAATAATAAAGAAGCATGACAGAATGTTTTCATTAAAGAATCTAATAGTGAAATGGTGCTCCTGTAAACTCATGTGTTTAGGCTTATTTACCAACAAACAAATGGTTTGCATCATGTCTGTTATCCATCTCATTAAATAATAAGAGTTTGCTCTTATTCTTAGAAAACATTGATTAATGATACAAGTCATTGCATTGGACAACCAGTATCTCATTGTCCCAATGGAAAGCACCTTGATGCCATATGAGGGGGAAAGATTGGGTGAACTAGCCAGTATATTTGCAGCTCCATGTTGTGGAAGTTTTTTCGCTACTTGTATTCTCGTGCTTATTATATCTGCCAATTTTCTCCCAGGGCAAGGAGTATGTCTTTGTTGCCAACTCAGACAACTTGGGTGCTATAGTTGACATCAGTATCCTAACATGAAGATCGGTTTTGTTCATTTTCAATCTAGTTCTTTTTTGTGCCTTGTACATTCTGCCATGAATTGAATCCTTAACCATCACAGAGATATTGAACCACCTGATCAACAACCAGAATGAATACTGCATGGAGGTATGTAACAAAGCTACTTTTGCAATTGAATTTGGAATTACATAACTTAATTTCTGCATCCATGTTAGGTTACTCCGAAAACATTGGCTGATGTTAAAGGTGGAACCCTCATCTCATATGAAGGAAGGGTCCAGGTATAGTAATTGCTTGTCCAAACTTGGCTGACTGTACTTAATTACCTTTTTCTGCTTGTAACATAAAAATCGATGGCTATGCTGTAATTTTCAAGTTGCAATTTTTAATTTGTACAAATTAAACATGATATGCAGCTCTAAATATTTTTCTCTATTATTGCGTGCAGCTCTTGGAGATTGCCCAAGTCCCTGATGAGCATGTAAGAACCCTCCATTCAGTTGTGCTTTTCTAAGCCATGAGAGTTGTAAGAGGCCAAGGACTTATGAATACTTCCCTTTTGTGCATTTGGTCAGGTGAATGAATTCAAGTCAATTGAGAAGTTCAAGATATTCAATACCAACAACCTGTAAGAAACTTAAGCTGTTTCTTCCTTTAATTATAATTAATAAAATTAATAATGACGTTTGTTGCTAACGGCTTCTGGTATCAGGTGGGTGAACTTGAAGGCGATCAAGAGGCTTGTTGAAGCTGATGCACTTAAGATGGAGATCATTCCCAACCCTAAGGTACATCCTGGTCGTGCATTTTCTGTTCGATTCTGTTCATTTGAATTTATCTAAGCAGTTAGTTCTTACAGGAAGTTGATGGCGTGAAAGTCCTTCAGCTGGAAACTGCAGCTGGGGCAGCGATCCGGGTATATAAACAACTTGTCTTAAAATGATGTTGCTGCTCCATCTTTGTTTCTTTTCTTTAATTCTGTGCACTAATGGTTTTCCTTATTCTAGTTCTTCGAGAAAGCAATCGGCATCAACGGTCCCCGCTCAAGGTTTCTGCCCGTGAAGGCTACATCAGATTTGTTGCTTGTGCAGGTAGATCTGAAATTCTCTCCATGTTTTTTTTGGTTTGGCATCATGATGAGACAACTGCTGACCTCATTTTTTGTCCCACAGTCTGACCTCTATACCTTGGTCGATGGCTATGTCATCCGCAACCCAGCTAGAGTGAAGCCTTCAAACCCTTCCATTGAGCTTGGTCCTGAGTTCAAGAAGGTGATAGTCAAAACCTTCGCCATTTTCATTATGCATTTTTTTTTGTCAATTAGTGGAAACAAAGCATATAGAAGATCAAATGGTGTGGTGAAACTGGAGTGTTGTTCTGACTTGTCTTTTTGTTGACAAATTGTAGGTCGCCAGTTTCCTGGCCCGGTTCAAGTCAATCCCCAGCATCGTTGAGCTCGACAGCTTGAAGGTCTCTGGTGATGTCTCGTTTGGCTCTGGCGTCGTACTCAAGGTAAACCTCCAGTCTCTGTTCTCCTTTTATTTACCCTGTCAGTGGCGAAAGGATGCAGAACTGCCTGTTATATATGTCTGTTCCATCTGTCTGCACATCTCTATGTACCTGGCCTGACTTTGACTCATTACCAATGCCATCTGCAGGGCAACGTGACCATCGCTGCCAAGTCCGGAGTCAAGCTGGAGATCCCAGACGGATCTGTGCTTGAGAACAAGGTAAGCATTCACATCCCAAACTATCAATCTGAAACTGGGGTTCTGCTATCCTATGCAGTGACACATGTCCTTTTCTCTCCAGGACATCAACGGCCCGGAGGATCTTTGAGTGACGCTCGCTCACCACCGCCAGACGCATCCTGGAAGCCTTCCAGTTCTCCTTCCCTGAGTTAACAACAGTTGTAATTTTCGTGTGCATTCCGCTGTGGGGTTGTCCTGTGGGAGCCCTGTTACAGAATAATTGTAATCCCCTCTTGTCCATCTGCACTTCTGTTCTTCCTGGGTGGTACCAGGGACGTAAAGTTCTTTTGGTTAAGTGATATGCCATAGTTTTATTTTCATGTCTGTGCTTGGTTGCTCCTCTCTTCTCATTGTGATGTGGTGTTCCTTAGTTTTTAATCTTGCTGGAGAGTATTTGGCTGCCAGTTGTGCTGTTCACTGCATTCATACTGGCTATTTCATTGAGAGCCTGTTTGGCAACTACCATTTCATTTGGCAAATCCACAGAAATGACTTGGTACCGGAAGGACTTAAATTAGGCATAGGATGAAATTTTCTCTGTAAAATTATCAATTGAATTCCGGAACCGCTTCCATGCCAGCCAAACAAGTTTTTGTTGGAATCACAAATGAATATTTTGATTCAAGCCCAAGATGATGCAAGCCGAACAAGCTCTTTATAGTTTTTAACCTTGTTAGTATTTGGCTGCCAGTATGAATGTAGAACTAGATACAACCATATTAGCAACAAATAATCTTGATTGGAGGGAGTATTTCATTTCCATGGCATCCAAATCTTCAGTTTATAAAATATCTGCTTCCATGCTCCAAATAAGCATGAATTGCGAAGCGGCTAAGGGATGAACGCTGCAACCCCAGTAGCAAGCTTACAAAGTCCGGCTAATGTGAAGGGGTCAAGCCCCACCCAAGCTCATTCATATCGTAAACCACCACTAGTAGACAAGCTATGGGCACCATAATAATATTTCTACTAGTTGATTTGTACCTTCTAATTATCTATAGAACAAACTGACAGCAGCAGAACACACAAGCTTGGATCAAGCTGCAGCACGGTCCAAAACTGTTGTTGTAACTAACTGTTTCTTCCAACACGAGCGTGAATACCCCAGTAGCAATCGACCATTTTTGCAAGTGAATTAGTTGCAGTAACAGTTGAAGAAAACAACCACATAATTCAGTTTCAAATTGCAACCCACCACTTATGTATTCAAATTAGTTGCAACAACAGTTGGTAGAAACTGTTACAGAATTTAGTTTCAAACTGCCGCTGGCATCACAACCCTTACCAGTGCAATGCAGGACTTTAGTTTGCAGCACCATGATACAAATCATTTGGTAAGCTGATAAAATCAAAATGCAACCATCTTCTAAATTGCTCAAGATATCCTTTGTGAAAAGAAGGGCTCTTCAAGAAACATAATCATTTACAATTCCAGGAGCAGCTTAACAACCTACAACAATCCGTGGCCACACAAGGCCCCACCCATGAGTCCATGCATGACCAGTTGAACCAACGACCAATGTGATTGCTGCGCCGATGTCCTAGGGTTGCTGTGTGACAGAAATCACATTATCCATCGAGATCAGCATTGAAATTTGCACAAGCTCACACAGCTAAATGGTTGTCGATATCGAAACTGCGGAGGTCTGAAGCTCCGGCTCCAATCCTGCATATGGGAGTAGCCCAAGTTAAGATTTGATTACTAAACTGCTACAGGCCTACAATTAAAATGTTGCACACATGATGTCACTGAAACATGAATTATGCAAAGAGCAAGAAGGAAGCCAGCAAAGGTTTTCGAGTTCAGTGAACTTGTAGTTAAAGGGTACATGGTTATCGATCGTGACAATGACCACAGGGTCAAAAGAAGTGAGGGGTACCTCTTGTTTATAGTGCAGTAATGGAATTTGATGTTTCCAGACTTGACATCTTCAATATACTGCAACAGTTCATATACATGTCAGAAGCTATGGGATCAAAGGGCTACAAAGTAGAGCTTGCTCCGATGGTGATTGAACAGGGAGGAGGGTTTTACCATTCTCAGGGTGACGATGATTGAAGAAAATGCTAGAGAATCGAATGGTATATCATCCAGAGCAAAAAGTGCACATTCTAGCGACTCGACTCCAGGTGAGAAATTTGGGGTCTTCATTCTTGCTCGGAAAATAATGTAACTCTACTGCATGGCATCAGAATACACAAGAAGAAACAACTTAGTAGTGTATGGAGGTAAACATGAACACTCTGACTAGGCTACTTTTCACTCACTTGGCCAATCAGCGGAATATCCAGCTGAGCAAAAGGAGAGACTATTTCCACATCTGCACAAGCTTCTTCCAGTGTTTCCCTGGAGGCTCCTTGTGCTGCAGACTCTCCGACCTCCAAATAACCAGCGGGAAGAGTCCTGTTGATGCAACCTTGATTAGAATGATTGACCAGCACCAAGTCCTGTGCTCTTTGCTAGTCGTTTGCGAGAACATCGCAGAAAGGAATTGGAAACATGGTAATAGTGAACATTGCATCAGGAAAAAAAAGGAGCATTCGCGAGCTTAAGAACAAATTAACAACCACAATACAAGCATCAACATCATAACAATGAATTCTACAGTTTTACACTATCAATAATACTATAAGCAAACAGTCCTGCACACGCTTCACTGTGGATGCAAAATTGGTTTTGACACTACATACATAGACAAAAAAGAACTTGTTCTTACTGCTAACAGCAAACAGTGTACAACCACACAGCTCTAAAGCATGGTACAGACAGCACAGAAGCCCTGATTACGGACAGCAATGGAAAGGCCAAAACTCAAAAGCAGCTTACCAAAGACCATAAGCTGGTTCTATCTTTCTTCTGCAAAGTAGGACCTTGTTCTCATGCTCCACAAGGCACCCAACAACCTACAAAGACCCCGACACGGATTAAATGAGAAAACGAATGGCAACAGCTAACACACCTACACCAGTTATTTGCTACATGCATTATTGCAGTTGAACGACGACATGGCAAAGATAAGAAAAAATATCAGGCCTAAACAACGGAAACTGGAAGCAGTTGGCATTTGAACCAAGCAAATCATTACGGTATCTAGGTTCTAAACCCAAAATGCATATGCACATTATCTTAACTGTGAAGATTGACACCCGCTAATATTTTGTTCTTCGGTCCATACCATTTTGGGGTTTTCGTAGTGAACTCTACCGCAGGAAGAACACACTGCCCGCATCTTCTCGTCCCCATCCGGCACGGCCATTTTCGTCGGGCTCCCGCAGGCCGGGCAGAAAGGGATCCTCGACTTGGGCACCTGCGCAGGGAACCGTTAGCGGTGCATACGGTAAGGTAGAACAGTATCGCTAGAGCAATGGCTGTGGTGACCTTCTCGGGAAATCAAAGCTAGCATCCACATATATTATCAACAAGCAGTCGAACACTGGCTGATTGACCAGACAAAAAGAAACCGGAGCACTGTGGTTAAATTAAGACACTGTAATTTGCCTGGTTCCAATGCCAATTGTCCACACACATGGTTGATAGCTGTACTACGAAATCAGAGCACCGTGGGTTCACTAAGAAGAGGATGCGGAGATCATAGCTAAGGAGGCCTTGTAATCTGGCAAGGCCCCTGGGTTAAGGTCAACGCCCGGACATCTTATCTGCTGCCTGCCTACCGATAAGGAGGAATTGGGGAGGAGGAAGACGCGGACTCACCGCGGGGGGCGAGGGGGCGGCGGGGGAGCTGGCGCTGGCGCTGGAATTGGAGGTCGACATCCGGAGCGGGCGGAACCGGGCAGCGGCGGCGGCGGTGCGGGGCAGGGGAGCGGCGCCGGCGCGGCGGGCGAGGAGGCGGGCGGCGTGGGGGAGGAGCAGGTGGTGGGATCTGAGGAGGAGCATGGCGCGCGGTTTAGTAGGGCGAGGTTGGTGGCGTGGCGAGCGGAGGAGGGAGGACGGCGACCTGGAGGTGGAACGGGAGGGTGGGCGCGCGGTGAGGTCGGCCGCGGAACACGTCGGCTTGGTCGGCGGTGTCGATGTGGCTGGGCCTGGGCTGGGTGGCTGCTGGCTATTGGGCGCTGCGGCGGGGCGGGTCGGGTCGCCACCGGTGAGGTGGTCGATGCGGTGGATAAACAACTCACGATGCCGTGGCACGTTTTATTTCCTAGGCCACATTTTGGTAATAATCCCTATGATTAATGTTTGCATTTACTCCACTCCGTCCACAAATAAGTGGATATCTAGCTTTCTAAGGAAATCCACAAATAAATGTACATCTAGACTTCTTGGTATATTTTTTACGTTTAGACCCCTAGTGCATGCCTTGATCCTAGCCCCCATTAATCATTTTTGGTTTCTCAATGTTATTTTATTGGTTACTAGCATGCACAACATTTATTAGCGCCTAAATCAAAGCATCTTCTTGATAATGAGCAGATTGATTGAAAGAATGAGGGATTTTTTTACAAAAAGTTTAAGGTCTCTTGAAAACCGCGCGTGTCCACTTATTTGTGGACGGAGGGAGTAGTACTCCCTCCGTTCCTTTTTAATTGACTCGAATTTAGTACAAACTTGTACTAAATCCGAGTCAATTAAAAAAGAACGGAGGGAGTATATTTTATAGGAGTTGTCCATTAGCAATGCTTGAAGCATATGTTGGCTTCAAGGTTGCAATAAGAAGAAGAATATGTCTTGAAGGGAAGAATATTAAGTAACCTCTCATGTGTATCTTCAAGACATCAACATGATGAAGAATGAAAAAATGAAGTGCAAGTTCAAGATAAGCATCTATAAGAGATCATAGGCTTGAAGCTTGCCATTCTTATGATGATCATGGATATGTGAAGACATGCCCAAACAAGAGGCTCTTGGAATGGTTTGTTTCTTACCAATCTCGTGGTGTTAGTTGTGAGACCGGGTTATAGGATAAATAGCCATACTATCAAGAGGGGCTCTCAAGTGAGTAACTTCGTCGTATCGTGCGGAGAGAGATCAAACCTTTGCATCAGTGATATCATCTTTCTTGGTTCTTATCCATGAGTGGATTTAGAGCTTGTCTTAATCTCCATGACAAGCTCTAGTTCATCGAAAACGAATTTCATATGCATTCTCTATTGCGTTTTCGATAGTTGGTGATTTTATCGGTTTAACTTTTATAGATAGGTAAAACCTTTACTCATCTTAGAAGAGCTCTAAGCTCCCAGTATTTTGGGCTCCTCCGGGTGATCGGCAGGTCGCTATCACCGGCCCCATGGTCAGTGATTCGCGAGACATTGCTTGTTCTAGGCCTATATCTGTCTACGCGCTTCGTGCCAGCCTAACCGACTCCAGCCGAACCGACTAGATTTCCTCTCAACCTTCATTGGCTCCGTTGCTTCACCCCCACACGCACGCCGCTGTTCTCGCGGGCGCTACTGTCCTACGCCTTGATGTCTACGCACGCTTCTATTTCTGTAGACAGTGTTGGGCCTCCAAGAGCAGAGGTTTGTAGAACAGCAGCAAGTTTCCCTTAAGTGGATCACCCAAGGTTTATCGAACTCAGGGAGGTAGAGGTCAAAAATATTCCTCTCAAGCAACCCTGCAATTAAGATACAAGAAGTCTCTTGTGTCCCCAACACACCTAATACACTTGTCAGATGTATAGGTGCACTAGTTCGGCGAAGAGATAGTGAAATACAAGTAATATGGATGATTATAAGTAGCAATTGCAATCTGAAATAAATATGGCAGCAAGCGAACATGTAACAGAACTTGTTGGAAACGGTGTTTCAATGCTTAGAAACAAGGCCTAGGGATCATACTTTCACTAGTGGACACTCTCAACAATGATCACATAACCGAATAAATAAATGCTACTTTCTACACTCTCTTGTTGGATAACAAACACCATTCATTGTGTAGGGCTACAAAAGCACACCTCAAGCCGGAGTAAACAAGCTCCACAACATCCGGAGTTCATATTAGAGTAACCTCTAGAGTGCATAATAGACCGTTGCAATTTAGACCGAGTACTAACATAGCATACACACTCGTCAACAATAGCTATGAAAGGGGAATAGATCGCATCAATACTATCATAGTAATAGTTAACTTCATAATCTACAAGAGATTACAATCATAACCTACGCCAAGTACTACATGATGCACACAACTGTCAACATTACATCATGGAGGAGGAATAGACTACTTTAATAACATCACTAGAGTAGCACATAGATTAATAGTGATACAAAGCTCATGATCACATAAAGATCACACCATGGGAGAGAGAGATGAACCACATAGCTACCGGTAGAGCCCTCAGCCTCGGGAGAGAACTACTCCCTCCTCATCATAGGAGACACCAACGGCGATGAAGACGGCGGTGGTGTCGATGGAGATGACTCCGGGGGCAATTCCCCGTCCCGGCGGCGTGCCGGAACAGAGACTTCTGTCCCCCGAAACGGAGTTTCGCGATGGCGGCCGCGTCCCTCGAGTCTTTCTGGAGTTTCGTCAATTGTTCTAGGGTTTTCACGTCACGAGAGATTATATAGGCGAAGAGGCGGCGTCGGGGGAGCCAGGGGGCTCCCTCCCCACATCTGGGCGCGGCCAGGGGCCACCCGCGCCGCCTTATGGTGTGGGGGCCCTGGGCCTCTTCTCCGGCTCCCCTTCGGTGTTCTGGTCCGTCTCGGTGAAATAAGATGTTTGGCTTTTGTTTCGTCGAATTCCGAGAATATTGCCCAAACACCCTTTCGGAACCAAAAACGACGAAAACGAGAACCGGCACCTCGGCATCTTGTTAATAGGTTAGTTCCGTAAAATGCATAAAATCATTATAAAGTGTGAGCAAAACATGTAGGTATTGTCATAAAACTAGCATGGAATATCAGACATTATAGATACGTTGGAGACGTATCAAGCATCCCCAAGCTTAGTTCCTACTCGCCCTCGAGTAGGTAAACGATAACAAGGATAATTTCTGAAGTGACATGCTACTATCATAATCTTGATCAATACTATTGTAAAGCATATGAGATGAATGAAGTGATTCGAAGCAATGGTAAAGACAATGACTAAACAACTGAATCATATAGCAAAGACTTTTTATGAATAGTACTTTCAAGACAAGCATCAATAAGACTTGCATAGGAGTTAACTCATAAAGCAATAAATTCTTAGTAGAAAGTTTTGAAGCAACACAAAGGAAGATTAAGTTTCAGCAATTGCTTTCAACTTGTAACATGTATATCTCATGGATAGTTGTCAACATAAAGCAATATAACAAGTGCAATAAGTAAACATGTAAGAATCAATGCACACAGTTGACACAAGTGTTTGCTTCTAAGATAGAAAGAAGTAGGTAAACTGACTCAACATAAAGTAAAAGAAAGGCCCTTCGCAGAGGGAAGCATGCATTACTATTTTTGTGCTAGAGCTTTTATTTTGAAAACATAGAAACAATTTTGTCAACGGTAGTAATAATTCATATGTGTTATGCATAAGACATCCTATAAGTTGCAAGCCTCATGCATAGAATACCAATAGTGCTCGCACCTTGTCCTAATTAGCTTGGATTTACATGGATTATCATTGCATAACATATGTTTCAACCAAGTGTCACAAAGGGGTACCTCTATGCCGCCTGTATAAAGGTCCAAGGAGATAAATCGCATTTGATTTCTCGTTTTTGATAGATCTCAACTAAGGACATCCATACCGGAACAACATAGAAAACAAATAATGGACACCTCTTTAATGCATAAGCATTCAACAACAGATAATATTCTCATAAGAGATTGAGGATTAATGTCCAAACTGAAACTTCCACCATGATTCATGGCTTTAGTTAGCGGCCCAATGTTCTTCTCTAACAATATGCATACTCAAACCATTTGATCATGATAAATCACCCTTACTTCGAGACAAGACGAACATGCATAGCAACTCACATGATATTCAACAAAAGTGTAATAGTTGATGGCGTCCCCGTAAACATGGTTACCGCTCAACAAGCAACTTATAAGAAATAAGATACATAAGCTACATATTCTTTACCACAATAGTTTTTAAGGCTATTTTCCCATGAGCTATATATTGCAAAGACAAGGAATGAAATTTTAAAGGTAGCACTCAAGCAATTTACTTTGGAATGGCAGAGAAATACCACATATAGGTAGTTATGGTGGACACAAATGGCATGAGTTTTGGCTCAAGGTTTTGGATGCACGAGAAGCATTCCCTCTCGAGTACAAGGCTTTGGCTAGCAAGGTTGTTTGAAGCAAACACAAGTATGAACCGATACAGCAAAACTTACATAAGAACATATTGCAAGCATTATAAGACTCTATACTGTCTTCTTGTTGCTCAAACACTTTTACCAGAAAATATCTAGACCTTAGAGAGATCAATCATGCAATCCAAATTTCAACAAGCTCTACGATAGTTCTCCACTAATAGGTTTAAACTACATGATGCAAGAGCTTAAACATGATCTACTATGAGAGCTCAAAACAATTGCCAAGTATCAAATTATTCAATACAATACACCAATTACTACATGAAGCATTTTCTGTTTCCAACCAAATGGCAATAAGTGAAGCGATCAACTTTCGCCATTGAACATTAAAAATAAAAGCGAAGAACACTAGTGTTCATATGAAAAAGCGGAGCGTGTCTCTCTCCCACACAAGGTATGATCCAATTTATTCAGAGAACTAAGATAACAAAATAAAAATAAAAGCACACAGACGCTCCAAGTAAAGTACATAAGATGTGACGGAATAAAAATATAGTTTCACTAGAGGTGACCTGATAAGTTGTTGATGAAGAAGGGGATGCCTTGGGCATCCCCAAGCTTAGATGCTTGAGTCTTCTTGAAATATGCAGGGATGAACCACGGGGGCATCCCCAAGCTTAGACTCTTCACTCTTCTTGATCACATTATATCACCCTTCTCTCTTGACCCTTGAAAACTTCCGCCACACCAAACTTCTCATAAACTTCATCAGAGGGTTAGTGCATAATCAAAAATTCACATGTTCAGCAAGGACACAATCATTCTTAACACTTCTGGACATTACCCAAAGTTACTGAAAGTTAATGTAACAAAGAAATCCACTCAACACAGTAAAATAGGCAATGCGAAATAAAAGGCAGAATCTGTCAAAACAGAACAGTCCGTAAAGACAAATTTTTTAGAGGCACTTAACAGGCTCAGATAAAAAAACTCAAAACTAATGAAAGTTGCGTACATATCTGAGCATCACGCATGAAAATTTGCAGAATTTTACGAGTTTCCTACAGAGAGATCTACTCAAATTCGTGACAGGTAGAAATCTGTTTCTGCGCAGAAATCCAAATCTAGTATCAACTTTCTATTAGAGACTTTACTTGGCACAACAATGCAATAAAATAAAGATAAGGAGAGGTTGCTACAGTAGTAACAACTTCCAAGACACAACAAAACAGTAGCAAAATAAAAACATGGGTTATCTCCCAAAAAGTGCTTTCTTTATAGCCATTAAGATGGGCTCGGTAATTTTAATGATGCTCGCGCAAGAAATAAGAGTTGAAGTAAAAGAGAGCATCAAGAAGCAAATTCAAAACACATTTAAGCCTAACCCACTTCCTATGCATAAGAATCTTGTACACAAATAAATTCATGAAGAACAAAGTGACAAGCATAGGAAGATAAAACACGAGTAAATTCAAAATTCTCAACATAAAGAGGGGAAACTTAATATTATTAAGATGCATATAACCATGTTTCCCTCTCTCATAATAACTTTAAGTAGCATCATGAACAAACTCAACAATATAACTATCACATGAAACATCCTTATCATGAGCTACATGCATAAAATTATTACTCTCCACATAAGCATAGTCATTACTATTAATTGTAGTGGGAGCAAATTCAATAAAATAGCTATCATTATTATTCTCATCACCATAATCATCATATATAGGAGGCATATTGTAATCATAATTAATTTTCTCCTCAATAGTAGGTGGACTGAAAATATGATAGTCATCATTGTAATCATCATATATAGGAGGTAAAGTATCATCAAAGTAAATTTTCTCCTCCATGCTTGGGGAACTAAAAATATCATGCTCATCAAACCCAGCTTCCCCAAGCTTAGAACTTTCTATATCATTATGGAAAGAAACATGGATAGTACTAATACTATGGCAATTATTAACATCATCATTTTCAGAATTAGTGTCCCAGAGATCTTCAATATCAAAAGTAGTGTGTTCTTCCAAATCATGATCACTAATATAGGTAAAGGGTATAGGAAGATCATTGTACTCAGATTCATTATCATAATAATCATTAGGAGCAACATACTTACGGTTACCTATCGTTATCTCATACACGCGGGGATATGCCGTTACCTCTTTCCTTTTATTCCCCCTCTTCTTCTTCTTCTTCTTCTTCTTCTTCTTCTTCTTCTTCTTCTTCTTCGTTCCCTTCTTCTTCTTCTTCTTCTTCTTCTTCTTCTTCTTCTTCTTCTTCTTCTTCTTCTTCTTCTTCTTCTTCTTCTTCTTCTCCTTCTCCTCGTTCCCTTCTTTAGGAGGGAGAGGCTTGATGGGAGGCTTCTCCATATAACCTGATTTATTTCCAGAAACAATAGAAGAAACTTGGGAGGATTCCTCCTTTTCATTAATAAGTTCGAAACACACATCGGTCCTATCATATTTTGGCAGAGTGTCATCTTCTAAAATATTTTGTATGTAAGTATTTGTGTGGCAATTATCAATGCAATAAGAAAGACACCCATGCAGGACACTATTAATATCAAGAGCACTCATATCCACCAAAGAAGTTTTTCTCAATAACTCTTCACACACCAAAAATAAAGTAAGTTCATCATGTTGATTAGGAGTGATTTCATCATCACAATACAAATTTGCAGCACTCATTAGGTTCGAATTATCATTGGAGGAGCATTGAAAATTAAAATGACCCACTCTATGGCAAAGTTCACAAATAAAAGGATAGAGGGCACAAACTTTTTCACCAAGATCATCTAGAGCCCTAGACCACTTTCTAGTTTTTTCATTCCTGTGATGGATACAATATTCTTCTTCAGTTTTATTCTTTTCGCAAGGTATATGAACTCCACAAAAATTAACATGCTTATAGGAAATAGCATTTTCAGAAGTTTGAACATGTTCATTGCAATCATTAATAACGATTTCATCCTTCATGCAAGTGTCTTTAAAAGGTTCATGATACTTATCAAAATTCTTCCTAGGCAATTCAAAATGAGAGGCAAAAGCTTTATAAAAATTTGCAACAACTTGAGAGTCAAGACCATAAGTAGCACTCATATTTCGAAATTTATCGAGTATCCATAAAAGTTTCAATGCATTCATAATCATAATTTATACCGACTCTCTACCTTTGTCGTCCTCCCATCCTTCGGTATTCTCCTGAATCCGATCAAGAAGGTCCCATTTAAACTCTTCTTTGTTGTGTGTGAATGATCCGGAACAAGCGGTATCCAGACAAGGTTTTATCTTGAAAAGAAAGTCTTGCATAGAAATTATCAATGATGATATTACCAGGAAGCTCATGAATGGGGCATTTGAGCATTAAAGACTTCAATCTCTCCCATGCTTGGGCAATACTCTCTCCATCATGAGGCCAGAAATTATATATGCGGTTTCGGTCTTTGTGAATTTCACTTGGAGGATAGAATTTAGAATAAAATAGAGGCACAATATCCTTCCAATCAAGAGAATGCCCATCCTTCAGCAGTTTATACCAATGCGCCGCTTTACCAGACAACGATATAGAGAATAATTTCTTCCTAACTTCATCCATAGAAATACCTGCACACTTGAATAACCCGCATAATTCATGTAGAAACGATAGAATGATCTCCAGGATGAACAGTTCCATCCCCTTCATAGCGGTTATCCATAACACGTTCAATAATTTTCATGGGTATCTTGAAAGGAATACTTTCAATAGGTGGATTTAAAATATCACAAGCATCATTAGAGTTATCGCATATGGGAGATAAAGTATTATCAGAGCAAATTTTCTCCCTTAAAGATGGGAAGCTAAAAAGATCATAAAAACTAGCTTCCCCAAGCTTAGACTTCTCCATAGCATTAGCAGTAATTGCGTTCATACTAATAACATTGCTACTATCATGCAAATAAGGTTCCATAGGTTTTTTTTATTTTCGCATCACATAATTCATGTCTTATTTCAGGAAATAGATTAAAAATCTCACTGTTGTTTTCCATTATGCCTAACTAGTGAAAAATAAAAACAAGAGACAAAAAGATAAAATTGCAGAATCTAAAGGAGATAGCTTCGAGCACTCACACACCGGCAATAGTGCTAGGAAATAGCTTAGTAGTCGGAGGATGTGAATACCTTTTACCTTACCTCCCCGGCAACGGCGCCAAAAAATAGCTTGATATCTACGCACGCTTCTATTCCTGTAACAGTGTTGGGCCTCCAAGAGCAGAGGTTTGTAGAACAGTAGCAAGTTTCCCTTAAGTGGATCACCCAAGGTTTATCGAACTCAGGGAGGTAGAGGTCAAAGATATTCTTCTCAAGCAACCCTGCAATTAAGATACAAGAAGTCTCTTGTGTCCCCAACACACCTAATACACTTGTCAGATGTATATGTGCACTAGTTCGGCGAAGAGATAGTGAAATACAAGTAATATGGATGATTATAAGTAGCAATTGCAATCTGAAATAAATATGGCAGCAAGCGAACATGTAACAGAACTTGTTGGAAACGGTGTTTCAATGCTTAGAAACAAGGCCTAGGGATCATACTTTCACTAGTGGACACTCTCAACAATGATCACATAACTGAATAAATAAATGCTACTTTCTACACTCTGTTGTTGGATAACAAACACCATTCATTGTGTAGGGCTACAAAAGCACACCTCAAGCCGGAGTAAACAAGCTCCACAACATCCGGAGTTCATATTAGAGTAACCTCTAGAGTGCATAATAGACCGTTGCACTTGTTATATTGCTTTATGTTGACAACTATCCATGAGATATACATGTTACAAGTTGAAAGCAATTGCTGAAACTTAATCTTCCTTTGTGTTGCTTCAAAACTTTCTACTAAGAATTTATTGCTTTATGAGTTAACTCCTATGCAAGTCTTATTGATGCTTGTCTTGAAAGTACTATTCATGAAAAGTCTTTGCTATATGATTCAGTTGTTTAGTCATTGTCTTTACCATTGCTTCGAATCACTTCATTCATCTCATATGCTTTACAATAGTATTGATCAAGATTATGATAGTAGCATGTCACTTCAGAAATTATCCTTGTTATCGTGACAAGCTCTAGTTCATCGAAAATGGATTTTGCATAGATCACTTGTTGCGTTTTCGAGTTTGGTTCATCATCTTTCTTGGTTATTATTTGGATCTTATCCATGTGATGATTTAGAGCTTGTGCTTATTCTCATGACAAGCTCTAGTTCATCAAGAATGGTTTTTGCACGGGCAACTTGTTGCATTTTCAAGATTGGAGGTTTTACCGGTATGTCTTTTTTAGATAGGTCAAACCTTTCATCATTTGTTTCTATCCTCCCTTGTTGGACTATGATGGTTTCCTGCATGATCTTGTAGAGCTTGTTCCTAGCTTTAAAACAAGCCCAAGATCATCAAAATCGGAGTCCGGATGCTAAAGTTATGCCCGTTTCGGTTTGTTGCTTCTGCCGAGTTTTGGGGGGCGGATATTCCGGCCCAAGTTTGGGGCGGATAATCCGGCCCCCGTAAAAATCCGGTTTTTGGACAAATCCGGGCAAATATCCGGCCAAATGTCTGGCCCCCATCCTGAGAGCAGTTTTCTCATGTCCTTAGCCATTTTTCGGGGCCCGGATATTTTGCAAATATCCGGCCCGGAAAATCCGGCCTGAGCTGACCCAAACGGTCATATTTCGATGGGAGGGGGTATTTAAGCCCCCCTTCTTCCTCCTTGGGCAGCAACCTCTTCCCCTTTGTGCTCTCCACCATTGTTGACCTTGAGAGCTTCTCTTTCCCTCTACTCCACCTATGCTTCTTGAATCTATTTGAGGGAAAAGGAAGAGGAGATCTAGATCTACATTCCTACCAATCAAATCCCTCTCTTTGTGAGGGGAATCCACTAGATCTAGATCTTGGAGAAATTTGGTGTTCCTCCTCTTATTTGTTCTTCCTCTCTTATTCCCCCAATAGCTTTTGTAGCTTTGTTGGAATTTGAGAGAGAAGGACTTGAGTATCTTTGTGGTGTTCTTGCCATTGCATTTGGTGCATCGGTTTGAGTTCTCCACGGTGATTCGTGGAGGTGAAAGCAAGAAGGTTGTTACTCTTGGGTTCTTGGAACCCTAGACGGATTCTAGGCCTTTGTGGCATCTTAGTGGTGTTCTTGGGGACTCTAATTAAGTTGTGGAGAATCTTCAAGGGCAAGGCCTTTGTGGCATCTTAGTGGTGTTCTTGGGGACTCCAATTAAGTTGTGGAGAATCTTCAAGGGCAAGGCCTCTGTGGCATCTTAGTGGTGTTCTTGGGGACTCCAATTAAGTTGTGGAGAATCTTCAAGGGCAAGGCCTTTGTGGCAATTTATTGGGAGCCTCCAATTAAGTTGTGGAGATAGCCCCAAGCTTTGTGCGGGTTCGGTGACCTTCCTAAGGTCCCATAGTGGATCGAGGACATCCCTTTTGGTGGGAATTCTCGAGGAGAATACGGTGGCCCTCGTGCATTTGGAGTGACTTGTCCTCCACACCGCTCCAATGGAGAGTAGCACTCGCAAGAGTGTGAACTTCGGGCTACATCGTTGTCTCCGCGTCACTTCGGTTATTCCTATACCCGAGCTCTTTACTTATGCACATTACTTTGTGATAGCCATCGTGCTTGAAGTTATATATATATATATCTTGCTATCACATAAGTTGCTTGTCTTGCTTAGCATAAGTTGTTGGTGCACATAGGTGAACCATTGCTTAGAATAAGTTGTTGGTGCACATAGGTGAACCATAGTTTATAGGCTTTGGGCTTGACAAAGTAAACACTAGTTTTATTCCACATTTGTTAAGCCCATCTCGTAAAAGTTTTAAATCGCCTATTCACCCCCCCTCTAGGCGACATTCGTGTCCTTTCAATTGGTATCAGAGCAAGGTCTCTCATTCTTAGGCTTCACCGCCTTGAGAGTAAAGATGTCGGCTAGAGGATTAGTGCACGATAACACTCTTATATTAGATGGCACAAATTATGATGTTTGGAAAATTTGCATGCTTAGTCATTTTCGGGACATTGACCCTCATATGGAGAAAATTGTAGATATAGGTTTTTCTCCTCCTATGGATTCACAAAATCTATCGTTAGAGGATGAGAAAAATTTATATCTCAATTCTCAAGCTTCTTATGTTCTTATGAATGCTTTGAGAGATGTAGGTCTTTTTCCACACTTGCCTTTTTGGAGCGCTCATGAATTATGGACAAAGATTCAAGATAAATATGATGTGTCCAATATTATTAAGGATGGTTGTATTGCTTCCACTTCCGGCCGTGATGAGGTCTCATCTTCTTCCACTTCACCAATGTGTGGCAAGACACAAGGTAATGATATGGTGAGTGGTGATGAAAATTGCGATGTTGATATTGAGCTTAATATTGATGATTCTTCATCTCTATCTCATTGCAATGCTTCATCTATGGACATAAACACATATAGCACTATAAATCATCTACATGCTTGTGTTAATAGTCCTTGCATATCATGTGTAAGTTTTTTGAATAAATCTCAAGATGATATGCTTTCTTTGTCTTGTGACCATGATAAAAATGCTTCTATTTCCTCTAGTTGTTATGTGACTAACAATGTAGAGGAAACCAACAATTCTATTGGTCAAGAAAAGATCTTGAAAGGAGCCTCAAGTAACTCCTCATCTTTATCTCACTGGTCCTCATATATGCCTTATGGCCAAGGGTTCCACGGTACCTCCTACCATGGAACCTAATATTTCTCGTGGTGATAAGGATGAGGATGAATATGAAGAAGAGGATTGGGTTGTCTCTCTACGCGATAAGGGTAAGAGTGTATTCAAGGTTCTTTACAAAGATAAAATTGCTAGCTCTCATTTCTTTGAAATCCTGACTACCGCTATTGAGAGCCAAAAAGTTATTTGGATGCATGAGAACACCATTGATAAAAAGGGTGCTCTTGAACGAGAGTATACCAATGATGTAGCATCATTAAAGAATGAACTTGAAGAAGAACAAACCATCAAGGAAGCTCTTGAGGAGACCTTTGCTCTAGAATTGTCTAGAGAAAAGGAAAACCATGATAGAGCTCTTGAGATGGCAAATGAACTAAAGATAAAAAATGATAAGCTTGTGTTTGTTAATGCTAAACTCCTTGAGGATTTTGAGCAACTCAAAAAGGGCTCAAGGGTCATTGAGAGTGCGCTCACCAAACTCACCGAGTCGCATGAGCAACTTAAAGCTTCTTATCTAAAAGTGCATGCCAACTTGCCTTCTCCTATTGCTATTGATAATGATGCTTGTGCTACTAACTCTACTTCTTGTGAAGCATCTACCTTGAAGGAGAATGTTGAGCTAAGGGCTCAACTTGATTTGCTAACTAGCAATTATGGGAAATTGGAAGAAAATCATGGAAAGCTTTCTAGCTCCCATGAGGATCTTCTAGCCTCTCATGATAGGCTAAAGTTAGCTCATGAGGCTATCATATCAAAGGAAACACCTTGTGAGCCTCATGTGGATACTAGCACTACTAATCAAAATGCTATATTGCCATGTGCTAGTCCTAGTAATTCATCCACTCATAATATTGCTAAATCTTGTGATGAATTATCTTCCTTGCCTTGTTGCTCTAACAATGAAGATTCTACTTCCTCTAGTACTTGTGTTGTTACTAACCATGTAAAGGAAATCAAAGAGCTCAAGGCCCAAGTCACTTCTTTGAAGACCGACTTGGTAAAGAGTCATGAAGGGAAATGCAAACTTGACACGATGTTAAGTGTGCAACAATCCCCCAATGACAAGAGTGGACTTGGATTCAAATCCAACAACAAGAACAAGTCCAACAACAACAACAACAACAACAAGAAGGGCCAAGTACAAGTCAAAGACCCGGCCAAGATTGTTTGCTTCAAGTGCAAAATTGAAGGGCACCATGTTAGATCTTGCCCTTTGAAGAAGAAGCAAAAAGGGAAGCGGCCTCACGCTCAAACTCATATTCAACCTCAAGTTGAAGAAATGCCACTTCCCAAGAAGAATCAAGCCAATGCTCCCATTGTGGAGAAATCTAGTGAGAAGAAGGAGAAGAAAAGAACTTGCTACATATGCCGTGAGAAGGGCCACATCTCCTCCTTTTGCACTATTGGTACCTCATCCAACTCTATCACCATTGATGATGTTTATTCTCTTCGTAAGGATGAGGGTGGTAATGTGTTTGCCAAATTTGTTGGTGCTCAAAGTGGTGTCAAGAAAAGAACCATTTGGGTTTCCAAGCCTATTGTGACTAACCTCTTAGGACCCAACTTAGTTGGGGACCAACAATCCAAAACTTGATAAATAGGTGCTTGTTGGAGGGCATTGGAGACTTGGCTACATCATGAAGAATTAAGGGATCTTCATCATTTATATTATATCAAGCCAAGTCTTTTGATTATCTTGCTACTATCATATATCCAATGTTCCTCCTTGCGGTAACATGTTCTCAACTCATTTATATTGAAAGTTACTCGCCCATTTGCATGTGTTAGTTTTGTTCCTAACATGTGTTTGTATATGTTGTGCTTCCTAATAGTTTTGCTTGATAAATCAAGTCTATGCATGTTGGGTTGCACACCATGTATTTGTGTTTGTGTTGGAGCCTCTTTGCATCTTGTTGTATCTTATATGGCTCTTATGAGCAATTAATGGACAATCCCATTTTGGGGAGTGATATTCCTTTGGGAATTTCATGATCCTAAACAATGTGTGTACATGAGGAATATCACTTAGAATTGATATTGCGAGATTATCTAGTCGCTATGTGGTATGTCATCGTCATGAGAAATTCAAATTCTAATGTCCATTAATATCTCTACTTGGATCTTATTTGCCTCTTGTGAAAATAAATTCCTTATCACATTATGGGGGAGTAATAAGCTTTGTGCATATTACAAGCCTAGAAAATGTGAACATTTGAGGTTGTGTCACATAGAATTGATACCATAAATTATCTCTCTCCTATGTGGCATGTTTGCTCAAACAAGCTCCAATTTGCTTAAATGGCTTCATTGCTAATATCTTTGTGGATCTTATTTGTGGAAGTTTTTCTTGGCATAGTTTTTCACAACGTGTCCCTCAATACATTTTTGGAAAACCATGTGCTTCAAGTCATACTATTAATTGCTTTGCATGTTGGTATGAATACTATTAATTGCTTTGCATGTTGGTATGAATACTATTAATTGCCTTGCATGTTGGTATGACTAAATGAAGCTATCAAGAAACTATCTTTGCATGATGGTTAGCTCTTATCTTTTACCATATGCTTTGTTTGTTGTAAATATGATCTTACTTATACTTACAAACTACCACCGGAAAATATTACCTAATACCTCTTGTCCTAGGACAATTGGTAATCAATTATGAGGTAGATATTATTGATCATATCTACATTGGCACTTGTATTTATATTGCCTTATTTATTGCCATGAATTTGTTGTGCTTTGACTCCCATGTGTCTTCCTTGCATCTTATGGATCTAAGTTGTCTATTCAAACTTTCTTAGCATTGTTAGAAGATATAGGTAGCGTGATGATCCTAGTTTTGTGCATTTTATATTCATATGAAAAATCCTAGATAATGCACCAAACTTGGGGGAGCTCTTCTATATTATTAGAATGCTTAACATCTCTTGATCTTTATCAAAAATTTGGTTTTGGGAGACATAATTTTTTTTCTTTTTGGTACTTTGTACCATCATAAAAAGTTTCGAGGGTTTGGTTTATTTGTTGGAACCTTGCTCTCTTGGGAGTTGGTTATCTCATTCCTTTGTGTTTAGGTTTAATTAGCTTCTTATAATGAGATAAGTCTTTGGAGTCAATCTTGTGTTGATTTGATTCTTTGATATAATTTGGACAACCATTGTCTCTTGGTTTATTTGGTGTTTTGTTCAAATTGTATCTTCCTTTGGTTCTTGAAAGTATTGTGCATGCATATTTAATATATGTATATCTTATGGCATGTGTCACTTTCTTTGATCCAATATATAGGGTAAACTCCATCAAATCCTAATTTGACTAAGATGTGCATGAAATTCAATTTCATATCTATATGCACATAGAATTGTGTAGTTTGTCCTATATGTTGTAGTGTGTCTAACTACTTCGGACCCAATTAGTTTGGGGACCATTTTGTACTTACCTTTGTGTTAGGTACAATGGATATGCATTGAATGCTTGTCTCACTCTTGGAAAGAAGTGGTGACTCAATGGTAACTTGAGGCAAGCTAGGATGATCAACGAACACATATCTACTACATCCACACCAATGCTATCTTGGTAACAAGTATCTTCTCATGCATACTTTTCTTGTATCCAACCTTATGGTTGCATCTTGGCATGAATCTCTTGATTTGCAAATGTTGTGCTTCTTGCAAAAGTCTTTATGAAACCTCTTTATTGTGAATGTGAGTAATTTGAGATGAGTGCATTTGTTGGGAAGTATTTTAAATCATGCTCATGATTCATCCATCCCAACTATGCCTATCTAGCAATTTTGTTGCATATCAATTCCTCAAGGCTCTCACATGTGCAATATAGATGAAAGTGCAAATTTAGTTACTTCTTTTGGTATCCCCGTTTGTGATACTTGTTGCCTTTTCAAATGCATCCCAACTATCTTCTATCCCTTGTTGATAGTTGTGATGTATTTTAGTTGTTTGTGGTTGAAGTTCATGAATGTACAATAAGATAAAATTGAGCCTTTGGCCATGCTATTAAGCAAAAATTCTTATTGGTATATTGCATGACTTCGTCTTGGATATCATACTATTTTTCTTGCGTATCTATTTTATGTGTGCATGTTTCTTTGTGGATAAATATCTTTGTGATATTGCCCACTTAGAGAAACTTATACACATAAGAGATGATACATCTCCTTTTGATATCTTATTTATTTATTGCGTGTTGATTGGTCATGCTAAGCAATATAATTCATTGAAGACTATGATGATGCTTTTTGCTCATCCTTGTAATAGTCTTATAATATGCTTTATCATGTCTTTCACATATCCTCTTGGTTGAGCCTTTTTATTATGGTGCCTCTTACTTGTTGCTCAACTATTTGTTTGTTGCAAGTGTTTAGCTTACTTTTCTATCTATGATCTATTACAAATGTTTGTGTTTTAAATGAGGGAGTGAGGATTCCATGTTATGCATATTGTATTCAAATGCAACATTTTATTTTATGCATGTACATTGGGGAGCTTCCTCATTTGATTTAGAACACTATCTTGTGGTGATCATTAGAGTTTGATTCACTTGGTATCTTTTGTTTTTGAATGATATTATGGGAGTGATGATTCCATGTTTGTGCACTTTATACTCCAATGCAAATTGTCTAGTTTTGTGCACAAACCTTGGGCAGCTTCCTCATATTATTTAGAGCAATCTTCTTGATCTTATCATAATATCTATCTTTCTTTTGGTATCCTCTTTGTGGTTCATTTGGTTGCTTGCTTCATTTGTTGAAGCTTCTAGACTTTGTTATCTTTTTGCAATCTTTGATCCTATCTATAGTGTGATTCCTTCCGAATATTCGTCATTGGATATGTGCATTTGATTCCACTCAAATTATGAGAAATGCACACGCTATGGAGGAACTCTCACTATATTGGCCTTCTAAATTTTTCACCCATTTCGGCAATTGGTGCCAATGGGGGAGAAGTTTGGAGGGTTTAAGGGAATTTGGTTATGTCTTTGCTTTGTGCTTAAGCATGTGCCTTTATTGCATTGCATATTGTTGCTTTGTATAGTTGAATATTTAGAGGAAACTCCACTAGGCTTTGAATGCCAATATATGCAATGAAAGTCAAGATCATTCACACATGCATATATTATGGGGGAGTTTGCTCTATATATTCAACTTATTTGTTACTTAAATTCCTTATATAAACCCTCTCAAAGAGATTGTCATCAATTACCAAAATGGGGGAGATTGAAAGTGCATGGAGTCCCCATGTGTGGTTTTGGTAATTAATGACAATCCCTATGGACTAATGTTTGCATTGAGTTATATTTGTAGGAGTTGTCCATAGGCAATTCTTGAACCATATGTTGGCTTCAAGGTTGCAATAAGAAGAAATTGATGAAGGATATCAAGTGTCAAGTATGTCTTGAAGATGAAGATGAAGTGAGCCCTCAAGTTACTTCAAGACATCAACATGATGAAGAATGAAGAAATGAAGTGCAAGTTCAAGATGAGCCAACTCGAAGAGTTCATAAGCTTGAAGCTTGCCATGGAGAAATGATGTGCAAGTTCAAGATGAGCCATCTCGAAGAGATCCTTTGCTTGAGTCTTGCCATCCATATGGTGATCATGGATATGTGAAGATGCGCCGAAGAAGAAGCTCTCCCATGGTGGATTATGGGGGAGCAATCCACATAGTGGTCATGGTTATGAGAAGATGCGCCGAAGAAGAAGCTCTCCCATGGTGGTTTATGGGGGAGCAATCTACAAGACTTCGTCAAGCAAGCACAAGCAAGAAAGGCGTTCCATCTTGTTGAGGTCAAGATCGTCGTCATCAAGCTCAAGTGGAATGCGCAAGTATAAGGTTTGCTCTTGATAGGGTTTCTTTCTCACCGGTCTCATAGTGTAGTTGGAGACCGGTTTTTAGTTTAGTTGTCGTACTATCAAGAGGGCTCTCGAGTGAGTAACTCGATCGTATCGTTCGGAGAGAGCTCAAACCTTTGCATCCTTGCATCATCTTTCTTGGTTGTTATTTGGACCTTATCCATGTGATGTTTTAGAGCTTGTGCTTATTCTCATGACAAGCTCTAGTTCATCGAAAACGGATTTTGCATAGATCACTTGTTGCGTTTTCGAGTTTGGTTCATCATCTTTCTTGGTTATTATTTGGATCTTATCCATGTGATGATTTAGAGCTTGTGCTTATTCTCATGACAAGCTCTAGTTCATCAAGAATGGTTTTTGCACGGGCAACTTGTTGCATTTTCAAGATTGGAGGTTTTACCGATATGTCTTTTTAGATAGGTCAAACCTTTCATCATTTGTTTCTATCCTCCCTTGTTGGACTATGATGGTTTCCTGCATGATCTTGTAGAGCTTGTTCCTAGCTTTAAAACAAGCCCAAGATCATCAAAATCGGAGTCCGGATGCTAAAGTTATGCCCGTTTCGGCTTCGTCGTTTCGCCGGTTTTCGGGGGGCGGATATTCCGGCCCAAGTTTGGGGCGGATAATCCGGCCCCCGGAAAAATCCGATTTTTGGACAAATCCGGGCAAATATCCGGCCAAATGTTCGGCCCCCATCCCGAGAGCAGTTTTCTCATGTCCTTAGCCGTTTTCGGGGCCCGGATATTTTGCAAATATCCGGCCCGGAAAATCCGGCCTGAGCTGACCCAAACGGTCATATTTCGATGGGAGGGGGTATTTAAGCCCCCCTTCTTCCTCCTTGGGCAGCAACCTCTTCCCCTTTGTGCTCTCCACCATTGTTGACCTTGAGAGCTTCTCTTTCCCTCTACTCCACCTATGCTTCTTGAATCTATTTGAGGGAAAAGGAAGAGGAGATCTAGATCTACATTCCTACCAATCAAATCCCTCTCTTTGTGAGGGGAATCCACTAGATCTAGATCTTGGAGAAATTTGGTGTTCCTCCTCTTATTTGTTCTTCCTCTCTTATTCCCCCAATAGCTTTTGTAGCTTTGTTGGAATTTGAGAGAGAAGGACTTGAGTATCTTTGTGGTGTTCTTGCCATTGCATTTGGTGCATCGGTTTGAGTTCTCCACGGTGATTCGTGGAGGTGAAAGCAAGAAGGTTGTTACTCTTGGGTTCTTGGAACCCTAGACGGATTCTAGACCTTTGTGGCATCTTAGTGGTGTTCTTGGAGACTCCAATTAAGGTGTGGAGAATCTTCAAGGGCAAGACCTTTGTGGCATCTTAGTGGTGTTCTTGGGGACTCCAATTAAGTTGTGGAGAATCTTCAAGGGCAAGGCCTTTGTGGCATCTCAGTGGTGTTCTTGGGGACTCCAATTAAGTTGTGGAGAATCTTCAAGGGCAAGGCCTTTGTGGCAATTTATTGGGAGCCTCCAATTAAGTTGTGGAGATAGCCCCAAGCTTTGTGCGGGTTCGGTGACCTTCCAAAGGTCCCATAGTGGATCGAGGACATCCCTTTTGGTGGGAATTCTCGAGGAGAATACGGTGGCCCTCGTGCATTTGGAGTGACTTGTCCTCCACACCGCTCCAACGGAGAGTAGCACTCGCAAGAGTGTGAACTTCGGGCTACATCGTTGTCTCCGCGTCACTTCGGTTATTCCTATACCCGAGCTCTTTACTTATGCACATTACTTTGTGATAGCCATCGTGCTTGAAGTTATATATATATATATATATATATATATATATATATATATATATATATATATATATATATATATCTTGCTATCACATAAGTTGCTTGTCTTGCTTAGCATAAGTTGTTGGTGCACATAGGTGAACCATTGCTTAGAATAAGTTGTTGGTGCACATAGGTGAACCATAGTTTATAGGCTTTGGGCTTGACAAAGTAAACGCTAGTTTTATTCCGCATTTGTTAAGCCCATCTCGTAAAAGTTTTAAATCGCCTATTCACCCCCCCTCTAGGCGACATTCATGTCCTTTCAGTAGCACTCAAGCAATTTACTTTGGAATGGCAGAGAAATACCATGTAGTAGGTAGATATGGTGGACACAAATGGCATAGGTTTGGGTTCAGGTTTGGATGCACGAGAAGCATTCCTCTCAGTACAGGTCTTTGGCTAGCAAGGTTAATTAGCAAGCATAAGAGTTGAGGGAAACAAGCAAATATACATGTGATAGACATAATCATGCATCTTTCTTGCAAGCACAAACAATTTTAACTTCGAATAATAAGCTATGAGCTAACAAGAAAGGAAGACAATGAAACAACTATATGTATATTTCTCTTTTCTACTTAAACCTCAAGGTGTTGTTGCTATTGACCAATGGTAAGTTTGCCAAAACCAAATAGATTTACTCAATGCTCCCAAAGTGGTACCAATACTAAAATCAAGATCAATCATATAATACAATTGCAAACTAAAATAAGATGTGCAATATGTAAATGATAAGACTTCTCATTAATATTTCATAACGACAACTCACACCAAGGGATACACAGACAACCAACTAAAGGAGAGATACTTCCACACTGCAACCCATCTTATATGATAACTTCCGTACTCATGATATGACACTACTTGATAGTAAAAAGTAAAAGGTGGTGATGATGTGATACCGCGGCACTCCCCCAAGCTTGGAACAAACCAAGGGGATGCCAATACCGATGATGAATTACTCCTTTGGCGGTGGTGGTGATGAATTCCTCACAAGCTTCTCCACAAGCTCCTGAAGCTCATCAATCTTGTACACGAGGTTGCGGATCATCTCCGAATTGTGCTCGACGCGATTAAGAAGTATGTCCAACGGCGAGTCCCAATTCTTGGAGTTATTTCCCACCCTTCAGCTTCAGGCTTCGTCCTTCCTGCAGTGTTAGAACGATCTATATCCCAATTGCTAGGCAATGCTGCCTTGGGAGTCCTTTCAATTTGATTATTGTAGATTAGATTGCGGAAGGGATGGTAAGTGCCTGAAGCTGATGTCTTTGGAGCTAGGTAATGACGTGGAACTCCTCCTCCGGTGCTAATCCGTTCGCTCTTCTTGGCGTTGAACGGGTTTGACACCACTCCGATGCTTGCAATGGTGGTGCGCGGGCGTACTTGCGGAACTTCTTCGACTTCCTCTTCATCCTCCTTGACTTCTTCCTTCAACTCGGGGTCTTGAATACCTTCCTCCGAAGGTTCCTTGTCCTTGTTGTGGGAGACCATGGTGCGTCTAGATCAAAGACAAGTCCTGGCAGAAACAGCTCAAAACAAAACACGTCGAGAAAACGATATACGGACCTCCAGGGGTCCGGGGGATTATATAGCAAAAATTTTCACAACAAACGGAAAGTACCAGGTCGAACCAGAGTCGGAGAGGGCGATGAGGCGGTGTCCTCATAGGGCGGCGCGGCCAGGCCGGGGCCCGCGCCGCCTATGGGGGCACGCCCTCGTGCGTCTCCTCCACTCCGTTTCGATCTCGTAATTTTTCATATTTTCCAAAAACAGCAAAAACATTGTTCGGAAAGTAAATCGCGAACTTTTATTACCTGTACTGTTACCTATTCAAAGTCGGGTTCTGGCGGACTGTCAATTTGACCTTTGATGAAAGCCTCCGGTGTTTCCACTCGAATAACATCAACATCTACATTATAAGAATCACCTGAGATATAATGCTTGAGTCTTTGTCCATTCACCACTTGCGTGGCATTGCCTTGGAGAGAACTAATTTTAATTGCTCCTCGAACGATACACCTCCTCAACAACATATGGTCCTTCCCATTTCGAGAGTAATTTGCCTCGCAAAGAATCCGAGACGAGACCGATACAATAGGACTTTATCCCCAATATTAAACTCTCTTTGATAATCCTTCTATCATGCCATTTCTTAACTTTCTCTTTAAAGAGTTTAGCATTTTCATAAGCTTCACTTCTCCATTCATCTAGAGAACTTAATTGCAAGCAACCTCTTATTATCGGCTAGTTTAGGATCTTTATTTAGTTCTCTAATGTACCCAATAAGCTTTGTGCTCTAGTTCTAAAGGTAAATGACAAGCTTTTCCATAAACCATTTTATAAGGTGACATTCCCATGGGGTTTTTATAAGCAGTTCTATAAGCCCATAGTGCTTCCTTCAATTTACTAGCCCAATTCTTTCTAGTTTTACTAACAGTCTTTTGCAAGATAGATTTAATTTCTCTATTTGATAGTTCTACTTGCCCACTAGTTTGAGGATGATAAGCGGAAGCAATTCTATGATTAATACCATATTTAGCAAGAGTTTTTCTAAAACCACCATGAATAAAATGAGAACCTCCATCTGTCATAATATATCTAGGAACTCCAAATCTAGGAAAAATAATGTCTAAAAGCATTTTTAAAGAGGTCTCACCATCAGCACTTTTTGTAGGTATGGCTTCCACCCATTTAGTAACATAATCAACAACAACAAGTATATGAGTGTTACCTTCGAAGAGGGAAAAGGTCCCATGAAGTCAAATCCCCAACAATCAAACGGTTCAATAACGAGAGTATAATTCATAGGCATTTCATTGCGTCTGGAGATATTACCAACCCTTTGACATTCATCACAAGATAAAATAAACTTCCTTGCATCTTTGAAGAGAGTTGGCCAATAAAAACCTGATTGTAGAACCTTTTGCGCGGTTCTATCTCCGCGTGATGTCCTCCATAAGCACTACCATGACATTTACTCAATATCTCTTGTTGTTCATATTCGCGAACACACCTTCGCAGAATACCATCCACTCCTTCTTTATATAAGTGTGGGTCATCCCAAAAATAATGCCTCAAGTCATAAAAGAATTTCCTCCTTTGCTCGAGCTGAAAAGGTTGGAGGCAAGTACTTGGAAACAATAAAGTTAGCATAATCAAGCATACCAAGGACTTGTCTCGCGAGCTCACCTTTATTACAGCCAATTGTTCATTTGGAAAACTATCATTAACAGAACAGGATCATAAGCAATATTTTCCAATCTAGACAAATTATCCAGCAACAGGATTATCAGCACCTTTCCTATCTACAATATGTAAATCAAATTCTTGCAAAAGAAGTACCCATCTAATAAGCCTTGGCTTAGCATCTTTATTTGTCATAAGATATCTAATTGCAGCATGATCAGTATGAATTGTAACTTTTGAATCAACAATATAGGATCTAAACTTATCACAAGCAAAGACTACAGCTAACAGTTCTTTTTCAGTTGTAGCATAATTTCTTTGAGCAAGCATCAAGAGTTTTACTAGCATAATGAATAACATTCAGTTTTTTATCTACTCGCTGTCCAAGAACAAATGCCTACAATAGAAATCACTAGCATCACACATAATTTCAAATGGTAAGTTCCAATCAGGAGGTTCAACTATAGAGGCAGCTTGTTAAGGCTTTCTTTAGAGTTTCAAAAGCTTCCTTACAATCATCATCAAAAACGAAAGGTACATCTTTTTGAAGAAGATTAGTAAGAGGCTTTGAAATCTTAGAAAAATCTTTAATAAATCTTCTATAAAACCCATCATGACCAAGAACACTACGAATACCTTTAACATCCCTAGGGTAGGGCATCTTCTCAATTGCTTCAACTTTAGCTCTATCAACTTCAATACCTCTCTCGGAAATTTTATGTCCCAATACAATTCCTTCATTAACCATAAAGTGGCATTTCTCCCAATTAAGAACAAGGTTAGTTTCTTCACATCTCTGCAAAACTTTATCAAGATTCCGCAAGCAATTATCAAAAGAATTTCCATAGATGGAAAAATCGTCCATGAATACCTCTACAATACTCTCACAAAAGCCATGAAAAATAGCGGACATGCATCTTTGAAAAGTAGCAGGGCATTACATAAACCAAAAGGCATACGCCTATAAGCATAAGTTCCATAGGGACAAGTGAAAGTGGTTTTCTCTTGATCTTTAGTTTTAACAAGCAATTTGTGAAAACCTGAATAACCATCAAGAAAGCAAAAATGAGTATTTTTAGATAACCTTTCTAACATTTGATCAATAAATGGTAAAGGGTAATGATCTTTCTTAGTAACCTTATTAACTTTTCGATAATCAATGCACATTCTATAACCTACAACTACTCTTTGAGGGATGAGCTCATCATTATCATTAGGCACAACAATCATTCCTCCTTTCTTAGGAACACAATGCACAGGACTAACCCATCTACTATCAGCAATAGGATATATAATACCAGCTTCAAGGAGTCTTAATACCTCATTTCTTACCACATCCTTCATCTTAGGAATTAGACGACGCTGAGGTTCAACAACGAGCTTCGCATCATCTTCCATATTAATGGCGTGTTGGCAAATAGAGGGAGAAATCCCCTTCAAGTCATCAAGAGTGTAGCCAATAGCACCTCGGTGTTTCTTCAATATTTCCAATAACCTTTCTTCTTCAAACTTGAAAGCTTAGAACTAATAATAACAGGATATATTTTCTTATCATCAATATGAGCATATTTAAGATTATCAGGCAATGGTTTTAAATCAAAGACAAGATCTTCCTTTGGTGGTGGTGTTGTACCCAGATCTTCCACCGGTAAATCATGCTTAAGAATAGGTTGACGAAGGAAAATTTCATCAAGTTCATCTCTTTCTTCCCTAAAAACTTCACTCTCACTATTCTCCAAACGTTGCTGCAAAGGATTACTAGGAGCAAGAGCAATAGATGCACACTGTTCAACTTTAAAATCACTATTAGGCGAATCAATTTTATAAAGAGTTTTGGTAAATTTAGAGAAGTTAAACTCATAAGATTCTCCAGCAAATTTAGTCAAAATTTTCTCTTTCTTGCAATCTATAATAGCTCCACAAATATTTAGAAAAGGTCTACCAAAAATGATAGGACAATATTTACTAGCAAGCAGAACCAAGTACCAAAAAGTCGACAGGATATTTAATCTTACCACATAGAACTTCAACATCTCGAATAATACCAATTGGAGAGATAGTTTCTCTATTAGCCACTGAATAACCACATCAATATCTTCAAGTTCACAAGAACCAATTTCGTGCATAATCTCCGTGTAAAGCTCATAAGGAATAGCACTAATACTTGCACCAATATCACATAAACCATAATAACAATGATCACCAATTCTAACGGATAGCATAGGAACACTAGCTTTCCTAGACTTATTAGGGTGCGAAACAATATTAGAGGCATCTTCACGGTAAAATAATATGACCATCCTCTACATTTTCAGTCACAAGATCTTTAATAATTGCAACAAAGAGTTCAACTTTTATTTGTTCTTCAAGTTCTACAGGTTTCTTTTCACTTTTATGAACCGCACTATTTATAACAGAGTACTCCTTCATTTTAGCAGGAAAGGAGTTTTTTCAATATAAGCTTCGTGAATAACATGATCAACAGCTTCAACTACAACACATTTATTTATAGATGAATCAATTTTATCTTTATACGGTTCATGATACTTATCAAAGTTCTTCTTAGGCAATTCATAATGAGAAGCAAAAGCTTTATAAAGATTTGCAAGCAACTTGAGAATCAAGATCATAAGTAGCACTCATATTACGAAATTTATCAAGTATCCATAAAAGCTTCAATGCATTTATAATCATAATTTATACCGATTCTCTATCCTTGTCGTTCTCCCATCCTTCAAGTATTTTCCGGAACCGATTAAGAAGGTCCCTTTTAAACTCTTCCTTGTTGCGTGTAAATGATCCAGAACAAGAAGTATCCAGCAAGGTCTTGTCTTGAAAAGAAAGTCTTGCATAGAAATTATCAATAATAATATTACCAGGAAGCTCATGAATGGGGCATTTGAGCATTAAAGACTTCAATCTCCCCACGCTTGGGCAATACTTTCTCCTTCATGAGGCCAAAAATTATATATGCGATTCGATCTTTGTGAATCTCACTTGGAGGATAGAACTTAGAATAAAACCGGGCACCATATCATTCCATTCAAGAGAATCCCCATTATCCAAGAATTTATACCAATGCGCCGCTTTTACTCAGACAACGATACGAGAATAGTTTCTTCCTCACTTCATCCATAGCAATACCTGCACACTTGAATAAACCGCATAATTCATGTAAGAACAAGTAAATGATCTCCGTGGTGGACAGCTCCATCCCCGTATAACGGTTACCCACTACACGTTCAATAATTTTCATAGGTATTTTGTATGGTATTTCTTCCTTACTCGGCGCCTCATCCACTACCTTTGCAGTAGTAGTAGATTTCCCAAATAAACACTCAAGAGAAGATCTCTCCATAATGAATTATAGCAACGAAAGTAAATAAAATCAGCACAAACAAGTAGAAATTTCCTTACCAATTCCACTTACCAATAGCGCTTCACTCCCGGCAACGGCGCCAGAAAATAGTCTTGATGACCCACAAGTATAGGGGGTGTATCGCAGTATCTTCGATAAGTAAGAATGTCGATCCCAACGAGGAGCAGAAGGTGTTGACAAGCAGATTCACTGTAAATGCTCACATACAAGTATTCATGGGGTTTTGATGTAACAGATGAATAAAGTACGAGTAAGTAAAGTGCGAGAGTAATAATTGCAGCGAGTGGCCCAATCCTTTTTAGCACAAAGGACAAGCCGGTTTGTTTACTTATAATGACCAAACGTTCTCGAGGACACACGGGATTTTAGTCTAGTGCTTTCGCTACATACGGCTAATTAATCTTCATTGTTTTGATAAGTGTTGTGTGGGTGAACCTATGCTAATGTACCGCCCTTCCTAGGACTAATACATACTTGTGATTATACCCCTTGCAAGCATCCGCAACTACAAGAAAGTAATTAAGATAAATCTAACCACAGCCTTAAACTCGAGATCCTCGCGATCCCTCCCGCATCGATATACCAACGGGGGCTCAGGTTTCGTCACTCCGGCAACCCCGCAATTGGCAAACGAGTACAAGATGCATTCCCCTAGGCCCATAAAGGTGAAGTGTCGTGTAGTCGACGTTCACACGACACCACTAGAAGAATAACACCACAACTTAAATATCATAACATTGAATATTACTCAACCATACTTCACTACTAACATTTAGACTTCACCCATGTCCTCAAGAACTAAACGAACTACTCACGAGACATCATATGGAACATGATCAGAGGTGATATGATAATGAATAACAATCTGAACATAAACCTTGGTTCAACGGTTCCACTCAATAGCATCAATAACAAGTAGAAATCAACACCGGGAGAGTTTCCCCTATACAACAATCAAGATCAAACCCAAATTGCTACAGCGGTGACGAAGTGCAGCGGTGGAGACGGCGGTGATGATGATGAAGATGATGGTGATGGTGATGGAGATGATGTCCAGCTCGATGACGGTGACGATGGCGTCGATTTCCCCTCCGGGAGGAATTTCCCCGGCGGATTCTCGCCCGCCGGAGAGCTCTTTCTCTCTCGGTGTTCTCCGCCCACGCAGGCGGCCGTGGCCTCGTTCGACGTACCCCTCCGGCTTAGGTTTTCGGGACGAAGGCGTGCGCGAAGAAAAGGAGGCGAGAGGGGCCGTGGGCCCCCTCCTCACGAGGCGGCGCGGCCGTGGCGGGGCCCGCGCCGGCCCGTGAGGGGGCCCATGGCGGCCTCCCTCGGCCCCCCTCTCCGGCTCCCTTCGTCATCCGGAAAAATAGGAATTTTCGTATAATTTCCGTCAACTGTTGATCTTCCGAAATATTGCATTCCGACGGTGCTTTTTCCAGCAGTAATCCCGGCTCCGGTGCGCAATCCTCCAATAATCATGAAACATGCAAAATAGATGAAATAACATAAGTATTATCTCCAAATATGAAATATATCAATGAATAACAGCAAATTATGATATAAAATAGTGATGCAAATTGGACGTATCAGGAAGCTGGGTTTGATGAGCATGATATTTTTAGTACCCCAAGCATGGAGGAGAAAATTTACTTTGATGATACTTTACCTCCTATATATGTTGTCCTTCGTTGGACTTTGATGCAATGCATCATATTGAGACGAAGAATAACATACAAAGCATTAGTCTCACACTTGAGCACATGGTCATCATTTGTACTTCTTTGATGGTTTTCATGAGATAGGCCGTCTAAAGTATGGGAAAATATTTTTAGAATATGGATATTAGATAAGAGTACTGGAATATCAAACGGCGTATATCGTTTAAAATAAGATTCAATAAAAAAATAGGTTTTCCTTCCTAGGTCTTCCTATTTCTAATTCAAACCTAGGATCACGAACCTAAGGCTGAAACTACCCCTCTATCCTCACTTGAGAGGAATGATCTTAAATTGGCCAATGAAAATTTAAATAAACTTGGACGTGATGAAGAGACCAAGTGGGCTCAGAGAGCTAAGGTTAAGTATATCCAGGAAGGTGGAAATAACACAAAATATTTTCATCTTATTGCTAATGGAAAGCATCGGAAAAAGAAATCTTTCAGCTCGAACAAGAGGAAGGTACTATTGTAGGCGAACAAAATCTTAAAGTATATATTACTGAATATTATAAAAAATTATTTGGTGCTCCTGTGAGGAACAACTTCTCCATGATGGAGGACCAAACCCAAGACATCCCTCAGTTATCTACGGAGGAGAATAATTTGTTGGTGGCCGATTTCTCTGTGGAGGAAGTGCATGAAGCCATTGCTCAAATGGAGCATAATAAAGCTGCAGGGCCTGATGGTTTCCCGGATGAGTTTTATCAACATTTTTGGGAAGTCATTAAAGTTGATTTAATGGCATTGTTCGCATGTTTTCAGAGTGGGACACTCCCGTTATATAAATTGAATTTTGGAGTTATTACCCTACTCCCTAAAAAGGAAAATGCGGTCCAAATCTAACAATATAGACCTATCTGTCTACTGAACGTTAGTTTCAAGATTTTTACTAAAGTGGCAACTAATCGCATCTCTGGCGTGGCCCAGAAGGTGGTTAGACCCACTAAAACGGCTTTTATGCCGGGACGACATATTCTCTAGGGCGTAGTCATACTTCATGAGACTATTCATGAGATGCATAGGAGGAAGCTTGACGGTGTGCTGTTCAAAATTGATTTTGAAAAGGCATACGATAAGGTCAAGTGGTCTTTTTTGCAGCAAATGTTGCGTATGAAAGGTTCCAACCATTTATGGTGTGATGGTATTAAGCAATTTGTACAAGGGGGTAGTGTGGGAATTCGGGTTAATGATGACATTGGCCACAATTTCCAAACTAAAAAAGGATTAAGGCAAGGTGACCCTTTATCCCCAATCTTGTTTAATATTATTGCAGATATGTTGGCTATCATGATTAACCGTGCTAAAGAAGAAGGGGAAGTTGGTTGTCTCCTCCCTCATTTGGTGGATGGGGGCATATCAATTTTACAGTACGCCGATGACACTATATTGTTTATGGAACATGATGTGGCAAAGGCGGTTAATATGAAATTGATTCTCTGTATTTTTGAGCAATTATCGGGGCTAAAGATAAACTTTCATAAGAGTGAACTTTTCTTTTTTGGCAAAGCAAAAGATATGGAGCAACAATATATGCAAATCATGGGGTGCGAGTCGGGTGTGTTGCCGATTAGGTACCTTGGGATACCTGTCCATTATAGGACCCTTCGAAATGCGGAATGGAATCCCATTGAGAGTAGATTTATTTCTAAACTTGGATGTTGGCGAAGTAAATTACTCTCATATGGTGATAGGCTTGTCCTTATTAATTCAGTTCTCACAAGTTTGCCGATGTTTATGCTTTCTTTCTAGAAATTCCAAAAGGGGTTAGGAAGAGACTTGATTATTTTCGATCCAATTTCTTTTGGCAATCGGAGGAGAATAAAAAGAAGTACCGTTTATCAAAGTGGAATATATTATGTCGTCCAAAAGATCGGGGGTTGGGTATTGAGGTTCTTGAGCTAAAGAATAAGTGTTTACTCAGCAAATGGTTGTTTAAACTACTTACGGAGGATGGTGTGTGGCAACAATTACTACACAATAAGTACCTTAAGAATAAAACGCTAGCTCAGGTCGATGTTAAACCTACGGATTCTCACTTTTGGAAAGGTCTTATGCGGGTAAAACAAGATTTTTTTTGCTAGAGGTTCTTTCAAAGTGGGCAACGGTTCAACGGTGCGGTTTTGGGAGGATATTTGGCTTGGCAGTATGCCCCTGGCACAACAGTACCCATCTCTGTACCATATTGTTCAACATAAGAATGTGTTGGTTTCGACTGTCTTTGCTCAGATTCCTCTTAATATATGTTTTAGGAGGGGTTTGAATGATCACAAATGGAATAAATGGTTACATCTATGCTAACGCCTAATTACAGTTAATTTATCACATGAATCGGATAGATTCATATGGAGACTAACCGATTCTGGTCTTTTTACGGTTAAATCTATGTATCTTGATTTGATGAATGGACATACTAGATTTCTTCGTAAATATCTTTGGAAGATTAAAATTCCTTTGAAAATTAAATTTTTTATGTGGTTCTTGCATAATAAAGTCTTGTTAACTAAAGATAATTTGGCAAAACGGAATTGGAATGGTTGTCAAAAATGTTGTTTCTGTGATTCCAATGAAACCGTTGAGCATCTGTTTCTTGCTTGTCCTTTTGCAAAGATTGTATGGCGTATGATTTATTTTGCATATAATATTCTAGCCCCTTCAAATATTACTAACATGTTTGGCAAATGGTTAAATGGTGTGAGCAAGCATGATAAGGCTAGGATAAGAATTGGTATCTCAGCTTTGTGCTGGTCCATTTGGACATGTTGAAATGATATGGTCTTTAACAAGCAGAAGTCTACCAATTTTTTGCAGGTTATTCGTCGAGCTGCGCACTGGATTCAACTATGGGCTCTCTTACTCCCGGAGGATCAGCGGGAGGATATGGTTCATCGGATGCAACCGGCTGCGGCGCGACGGTTGCTCGAGGACTTCTTTTTCCAGGCTACTGGATGGCGTCATATTAGTAGAATATTAAATGGATAGCTTCTATATGCGCCTGATGTTTCTGTGGTTGATTCATGTATCGACCTTAGCTGATCCATGATTGTAAACTTTGGCTACATTATACTTGCACTTTTTAATAAAGTAAAAGCAGTGTGCATCATTTGATGCAGAGGCTGGGGCGATGCTCCCATTTCGAAAAAAAAAGGTAATGAGATTTGGTGCCTATGGTAGTGGGCTAGTGGCAACAAGGAAGGGATTGCTGATCAGCGCAGGCGGCTAGAGCTGGATAACAGAGCTTCTAGAGATGCTCGATTTCATTTTGAGAGAGCGTATAGTATCCATTCGAAGCACATACATGATATGTCGATGGCTGATCCATTCGATAGGTCAATATGTAAATGCCCCTTCTAGAGATATCGAGAGATCGTGTGTTTATCTTGTCATTTATTCTAACAGGCTCGGAGTCCCTCTGTGACTGTGTTAAGCTGAATATTTCCCTGTGTGCCTGTATATTCGGAGGAGGATCATGAAAGGTGTGAAGCTGCCGCGGAACCGAGTGATTTTTTTGAAGGTGTACGTCCATAGGCTACACTACTTGTATTCATATGAGCAAGGGAGACGAGTGATTTGGAGAATAGGCATACACTACTCGCAGGAGGAAGGGTTGTAAGAAGCATCTTTCATTATTTTGGGAGGAGTGCAAGAACTATCCTTGCTACTCCTAGTTAACATTACGAACCAGTAGGACTGTATGTTGCTGTGTAGTACTAATTCGAAGGCATGGAAGCTGCAGTAATTTGCAACAACACTGTTGATCGATATATCACTGAACCTACAATCTTGGATCACAGAAATTAGTAGGAGTGTTTCCACCGTAGCTACAATATGCCAGTGGGCATTTTCTTTGATGCTGCAGCACGCATACACGTGTGTTGGTGGCACACCATTTCAGTTTCAGGTTCGCGTGTCCAAAATCTAACAAGGAGAAAAAGAAAGCCTTTTTTTTTTCAACGAAAAGAGATAATATCCCAAAGGTTAGCTTGGACGTCTGGGCTCATCGGCCTCTTTTGGCCCATCTCTTGACGGCCCACCAACGGAGTTACCCGTGCACTGGCCTCTTTTGGCCCGACGCGAGTGACACTCCATCTCCTAGCTCGTCCAGCCAGCTCTTGTCCCCATCCCCAAATCGGAGCCAGCGCCGCCGGAATCCTCCGCCGCCTGCCTCCCTCCTTCCGAGCGGTCGGATCTTTTCCCCATCACCGAGGCTTCTCGCCGTCGGAATATCAATTTCGAGGTTGGCGTGGTAACTAGCGACAGAGGTCGCGGGCGAGCCGGTGACCGGGAGGCGGCGGAGGAGGAGGGAGGCGGAGGCAGGGCGTGCATCGGCGGCGGCGTTACCGTCCTCCCCGGCCGGTGGCTATTCTGGTAAGAGCTACTGCACTGTAACACGACTCGAGCCTCTTTTAGTCCACATCGCTTGCTTACATAGATTGGCACTGGTTAGGTCAGACTCAGAGTAAAACTGTAGTAGGAGTATACGGTAGAGGGTATAGGATACTGTGGTGTTCAAATATTATAATGCCCTTTCTTCATTGTTTAGAGTCGAGGTGTTTAAGACCAGCTGAACTTTAGGATCTCATTTCTTGGTACATTCACAGTGACAACTAATAGATTTCTCATAAATCTTTGTAACAACAGAGTTCATTTTAAGCAACAGAGCTTATATCCTAGTGCCTGTAGCCTTGTATACTCGAATGGATGTGCTTGTATAAAGGAATTACGTGACTGTTCAAAAAAATATGATGATGCTGAACTGTCGTATTTGAATGTGTTTTCATGAAATTATTTTCAGCACGCTATGGCACTGCTTCTCAATCCGATAATGAATTTCACAGCTAGGTTCATACTACTACATGGGAGGTTGATGCGAATTGAGGTGCTTCCACATTGGAAGGGTTCCGACAAGAACAAGGTAATGGCAACCACCATCGCGTTATTGCAAGACATCCTTGTCAGCATCCTGGTCCGCCTCCTGGGGAGTGAGGTGTAGTAGATTTCTCATAAATGTTAGTAACAGCAGAGTTCATTTTAAGCAGCAGAGCTTGTGTCGTGTTTTTATATATGTTTTCATGAAATTATTATTCAGCACACTGTGACACTTCTTCTCAATTCCACAATGAATTTCACAGCTAGGTTCATGCTACTACATGGGAAGTTGATGTGATTTGCGACGTGTCCACATCGGAAGGGTTCCATTCCAACAAGAACAAGGTAATGGCAACCGCCAGCACGTTCTTACCGCAAGACGTCCTAGCCAGCATCTTGGTCCGCCTCCCGGGGAGCGACCTCCGGCGCCTCCGCCGCGTCTGCAAACAGTGGAGGGACATCATCTCCGACACCAAATTCATCCATGCTCACATGGTCCAGAAGCCACGGCTGCCCCCGACCCACACCATTGTCTTCTTTCCGGGATGCGACTATGGCAGCTCCAAAGATCTACCGAATGGCAGGGGCTTCCTATTCGACGAGCACTGGCAGCTCACGGCAGAGCTCGCAGTTGGCAGGTGGGATAAGCTGATAGGCACTTGCAACGGCCTGCTCTGCTTCCTGGAATCTGGCCAGGGCTCCATCAAAATTGTAGAGCCATTCACCGGCGAGTCGCTCGTGGTGCCACAACCACCAGATGTGTCGGGGCCAAGGTGGACAGTCAACCCTGCAGCTTACTGCTTTGGTTTCGATGCTATGTCCAGGCGATACAAGATCGTACACCATGGCTACCTCGAAGACAGCAGCCCACGAGAGGGAGAGTCCGTTGATGATGAAGAACTGCACGTGTACACGGTGGGGACATGCAAGGGCTGGACGAGGGTGCACGTGGCCCACAAGGTATACGGAGAGGCATACGGCGACCCTTCGTGTGTGGATGGGGCTGTGTACTGGCCCACGAGAAGTGGTCATGGGAAGCGTGGCACATACGAGAAGCTCGTGCGCTTTGATCTGGCGACGGAGAAGGTCACACTGGAGGCGGCCGTGCGCTTGCGGCTGGATGCCCCAGGGTCAGAGATGGCAGACTACTGCAGGCTGGTGGACTCAACGCCTTGCGTGGTGACCTACGGCCGACACTGCGAGTGGGACGTGTGGTTTCCTGAAGCTGAAGAGGGAGGTGTCGGCTGCTTCCCAGGGGCATGTGTATTGTTGAGCGACTGGACTGACGGGGGACTGTACCTTCGCAGCATGAAAAGGAGCCTGGAATTTGGCCTGAGGAAAGTGCTCTTTGAGGCGAGCAACGGTGAGCCGCCTGCCTACAGCTACAATGGTCGAGTGTCGTTCGTCCCAGCTCACCGTCGCCAGCAGCTCCCAATAGCAGGAGGTCCACAGAGGCCGAGCGAACAGTATTCTGGAAACACGTTTGGGTACACCCCCACAGTGTCCGCTGCTCCATTAGCACTCTACTTGGGCACGCCTAGTCCTTAGCCGCCATTGCTCCGACCATTGCCCCATGTTCCACTGCAATGAACTACGGCAACATTATATCATGTCTAGGAACGTTCTGTGATAACTACTAGGTTGAACTGCTAAAACATGCTAACGGGCATGCGTGTAGAGATTCCGTTTTGTGATAATGGGAGAGTTAGGAAGCTCCGTGTGAGGCAATCTGTGTTTGTAAAAGTATTGTAGTTGTACCGTTAAATAGTATGTCTTAAGATTATATTTGCTGTTTCAGGTAAGTATTACCTGATCAAGTGGATGAGTGGGTGTTGTCGTGCTAGGTTTTGTTTAGGTGGATCATTTGGTTTGGCTGCAACATATGGATGAGTACACCTGTTGTATATTTGGAGGATTTGCACTTCCCGTAGCATGTTCGTGTTCAAAAGCGGGCATGTCCGGCTCTGGGTTGCAGTCCATTGAACAACAGCAGCCGTGTTGTGCCGCCTTGCTCTTTCAGTAGGTAGAGTTGCTGTTGCATTAAGGCATGTTTATTTTTCTGCTGGTTCAGTGGCAGTTTTGTATGGACCAGAACGCTGAACTTTTAATATCTGAAGAATGATGCATCTATGCTACTAACACAATTGAGATCCAGTTACACGGCTTATGGAGTACAACAGAAGCTAGTTTAGTACAGAGGGTACAACAGAAGATAGACCAGAGCTAGTTTAGTACAGGGGGGTAAACCAGGTTATAAACCGCAGCTAGTTAAGTACAGCTTTGGCGGACAGAATCGGAGGAACAACAGCGAACTCAGATGCACGGCGATCAGGACGAGAAGAACAATCTCACGGTAGAGGAGTCCAAGAACCCTGGCGTTGGAGATACGGCGGAAAAACCTCACCCACGGGAGGCCAGCCAGGCGAAGAACCATGCTCATCAACAAAAGACGGAAATTTTGGAACGGGAAGGATCTTCATAGAAAACTGAGAAAAGCACAAATGACATGATGGGAAAATCAAAAGGAAAACAGGGGACGACAAAAATAAAAAGGCAAACAAACTGGAAAGAGGTGTAAAATCACTGGACAACGGATAACCTTGCGGTAATCCGTCCAATGCAGCACGAAGCAAGGAAAAAAAAATTAAGAATAGACGGAAGACATATGGCACCAGCAGGATATATCATACAAAGAAATAACAATGGAGCAGGGAAGAGTGAACAAAAAATAATACTCCTACTACTGTAGAAAAAACACCAGTGCTACAATCGAACATCAAGGCCGGTCACTTGCCCAGCCAATTTCCCCATCTCAGATCATCCGCCCTAGACACACAACACCTGAAAGCAAAGGAGAGCCTGGAACAACAGTGTGCAATTCTTTCTTGATCTCTTTTGCTTTTGACCTTTAACTGTAGAGTGACAAGGCCTTCTGGAGCTCCAAGTATAGATCACAATTATTGCTAGACTAGCTAGTGAAGATGCTACGGCTTGCAACTATACCTTCAGTGAGCATGACTACACAATGAGCTACTACCTTGCCGACAACATCTATCCATCTTGGGCAATATTTGAAAATACCATCCAAAAACCCAAGATGGAGAAATAAGCTAAAGGCACAAGAAACATTATGAAAGGACATTGAACGAGCTTTTGGTGTTTTGCAATCTCGGTTTGTCATTGTTCGTGTTCCAGCCTAGTTTTGGAACAAAAAAAAACCTTAACAACACATGACATATTGTGTGATTCTTCATAATATGATCATCGAGGATGAGAAAGGGCAAGACTTAGAGTTCTTCTATGAAAATGTTGGTAGCCTGGTGAAACCAAAAAGGAACGCCGATTGCATTCAAGTAATTCTTGAGACGCATCGGCAAATTGAAGACTCAACCACGCATGCCCAGTTCAATCTTGATCTCATCCAGCACTACCGGCAGCTACGTCGATTTTGACAAAATTAACCTAAATCTGAAAAGATCACACAAAATAACTTGGTTTTGAAAAGATTTCACAAAATAACCTTTTGCTCGGCTCCGTACAAGATGGAGCCATGCTCAGTAGCACGGCTCCGTCCCAAGTGGAGCCAAGATGAGAAGCATGGCGCCGTTGTAGGTGGAGCCAAACTCAATAGCACGGCTCCGTCTAGGGTGGAGCCAAGCTCATAAGCACAACGCCGTCTCAGGCGGAGCCAAGCTCAGTAGCACGACTCCATTCCAGGTGGAGCCAAGCTCAGTAGCACGGCTCCGTCCCAGATGGAGCCATGGTCCTTAGCCGTTTTCTAACAACAATTGAGAGTGGTTCATGCATCTAGTGAGGACTAAGTTTATTGAGCTCAATAGCGAGGTTTGCATCATCTCGGACCACCACCAAGGGATACTCAAGACAGTTATTTTCTATTTCGTGCTTGTTTATGTGTGCAAAATTGTCACCGGTGGGCGCTTAAACCCCTACTGCGACAGAAAGTCACCCTACAATCTAACATTGTCAGAAAAGACTTTGAGTCACTGATACGCGTGAAACTCGTCAGAAGTAAGGCGCTCTACTGGCAGTACTTATCAGGCGCATGTAAGAAATTTTGTGGTGCCTTCAGACACTCGCCGAGTTATTATACTGTTGGTTGGTTAATAAGCGTCTCCGTTAGTTCGTTTTGATTTTCTAGAGAGTCTGGACTTCTTTCGGTTCGAGGTTGTGACTACAACCTAATGCTTGTTGGTACTAGATCGCATCCATGAACCCAAACTATTAAGGAAGCACATTGCAAAGAGAAGTAGACTAATATAGCAAGGATAGACTAATATAGCTAGGGTTGCGAGTGAGGGGTTGGACCCCCACTCGCACCTTCACCCTGTATTTGTAGGGGGCGGTGGGGTGGGTTTGACGGGCTCCGTATTCTGCCGATACGGGCCGGCCCGAATACGGGGCCTGCTAGACGGCCCATTTCGCCCTCACCCCCTATCCTTGCTATATTAGTATACTTCTCTTTGCAATGTGCTTCCTTAATAGTTTGGGTTCATGGATGCGATCTAGTACCAACGAGCATCAGGTTGTGGTCACAACCTCGAACCGAAAGACGTCCAGACTCTCTAGAAAATCAGAACGAACTAAGGGAGACTCTTATTAACCAACCAACAGTATAATAACTCGGCGAGTATCTGAAGGCATCACAAAATTTCTTACATGCGCCTAATAAGTACTACCAGCAGAGCGCCTTACTTCTGACGAGTTTCGCGCGCATCAGTGACTCAAAGTTTTTTCTGACAAGGTTAGATTGTAGGGTGACTTTCTGTCGCAGTAGGGGTTTAAGCGCCCACCGGTGACAATTTTGCACACATAAACAAGCACGAAATAGAAAATAACTGTCTTGAGTATCCCTTGATGGTGATCCGAGATGATGCAAACCTCGCTATTGAGCTCAATAAACTTAGTCCTCACTAGATGCATGAACCACTCTTAATTGTTGTTAGAAAACGGCTAAGGACCATGGCTCCACCTGGGACGGAGCCGTGCTACTGAGCTTGGCTCCACCTGGAACGGAGTCGTGCTACTGAGCTTGGCTCCGCCTGAGACGGCGTTGTGCTTATGAGCTTGGCTCCACCCTGGACGGAGCCGTGCTATTGAGTTTGGCTCCACCTGCGACGGCGTCATGCTTCTCATCTTGGCTCCACCCTGGACGGAGCTGTGCTATTGAGCATGGCTCCATCTTGTGCGGAGCCGAGCAAAAGGTTATTTTGTGAAATCTTTTCAAAACCAAGTTATTTTGTGTGATCTTTCCAAATTTAGGTTAATTTTGTCAAAATCGACCGGCAGCTACATGGCAAACATTGAAGATGTGCTCTTGTTTCTATTTATTTATGTGTAAGATCAACTTTTTATTTTTCCTCGGAACCATTCATTATTTGTTAATTTATTTGATTTGATGTTTACAACATTTAGCCTATTTTTTCTTTATCATATTCATTTGATGTGTGTAAAATGATGAAACGGAAACCCTATTTTCCGGTTCCGTTATACTGGTTCATTTTATGGGATCTGTTCCGCGGGAGTACATACAGCGGCTTGTAAACGAGTTTTAAGGGGCCAGCGTTTTACGGGATCTTCTAGAATTGCTATTATGCACATTTTGGTTTATGCTTGCCCAAAAAACGTGGCTTGGGGTTGGGGGGGAGGGAGGGTGCAAAGGAAGAGGAGGAGAAGGCGTCGGCTGACACGAGAGAAGAAACCGACCGTCGGCGCCCGTAAGAGCATCTCCAGTCGCGTCTCCCAAACCGTCCCCCAAAGGGATTTGGGGCGCGCCGGACAAAAAAACGTTCCCAGCCGCGCGCCCCAAAGCCCTTTTTTGTCCGGCGCGCCCCGATACGGTGTCCGGCGCCCCGAGCCCGTCCCCGTCCCACAGGGGACGCTCCGGGGACGCCGGACACAACGAAAGCGAGGCCAACCGACGCGGGCCCGACGCGTCAGCGGCACGGAAGGCTAAAACCCCGTTGCCTACCTTTGGTCAAGCGACGTTAATGGCGTCCCTGTTTTCCCAGGCGACGCAGGGACGCGTCTCGTCGTGCATGGCCGCGTGGCCGTCCGCGCCGGAGTTATTGCGTGCAACCACCCGCTGCCGCCGCTGTTTTAAGACGCCCTCCGGTTATCGCCGCTCATCATAATCCTTCTCGTCGCCGCCGCCTCCCCTTCCCGGATCCTCTCCTCGCCGCTCAAAAAATGTCGTCCTCCCGCAAGATCGCCGCGGCGAGCGGCTCGGCCGCGGCAGCCTCACCGTGGCGGAGGCGTGGGCACCGTACCACGCCCGGTATCCGGTCCCGCCGGACGTGCGGCTGCCAAGCAGCGGCGGGCCGGAAGATGGCCGTGAACGGCATTGGCATCCCGCCGCCGCCGAAGCCGGACACGCAGCAATGGCGGGACGCCATCAAGGCCCGTCGGGCTCAACTCACCGCCGAGGAGCGGGCGGATCCGACATGGGCGGCCAAGGACAACGACGGCCGGTGGACGACGTACTTCAAGGCCAAGTACGACGTCGAGCTGCACAGCACCGACGGGCTCATCGGCGGGCCCAACAGGCTGGAACGGGGAAGGCCGCGCCCTGTTGCAGGGCGTTCCGGGCGCACCCTCGAGAACGTCATCCGCGGCCTCCGCAACGGCGCTCCGCGGCTGGAGATGCCGTCGTCGCCGCCGCCGTCTCCTCAATGGCAGCCGAGGAGGACGACGTACTCGTCCTCCTCGCACTCTTCTTCCTCGGGGCCGGCGCGATCGACGCCGTCGTCGTCGTACCGGTCGGCGCCGTATACCGTTCCCAAACGGGAGGTCAAGGAGGAGCCGGCGATGCCCGTCAACACGAGGCGTGGCGGTAGCGGCAGCGGGCGGCAGCAAGGGAGGCGCGGCGGCGCCCTCCTCATCCCGAAGCCGGAGGTGAAGGAGGAGCCGGAGGAAGCGTCGCAGGCGGCGCTGCTGGCGGAGTACGAGCGGCGGCAGCGGCTCATCGCCGGCAGCGACGACCCCGAGGACTGCCCAGGGCTGCGGGCGGCGTTCTTGGCGTCCATGGACGACAAGGACGCTCGGAGAGGCGACCTGGACGCGGCGATCGCCATGTCCATCCGCGACTCCGGCAAGCCGCTGGTGGACCTCACCGACGACGGCGAGGCAGGACCAAGCGGCTTGGTGAAGGACGAGCCCGTCGACGAGCCCGTCGACGAGCGCGTCAAGCAGGGAGGTCGTCACCGACGAGATGTACAACTTCCAGCAGTACTACGACGCCTCCGGCCGCCGCAAGTGGTTCTAGATTAGGTTTAGTTTTAAAGTTAGTCAAATTTCGTTCGAATCTATGTAAGTTTGGACGAATCTAATCGAATCTAGTCAAGTTTAAAATTTGCGAAATTTTGTTTGGGGGACGCGGCGGGGAGCGACGTCCCCCAAACGCGGCACGAACGAAACACGTCCCCCAAACGCTCAATCCGGCGCGGTTTGGGGGACGGTTTGGGGGACGCGACTGGAGATGCTCTAAGCCCGTGTCTCCCTTTCCAGTCGTCGTAGCAACCTTGCTGTCGCTAATGGCCTCAATCTCACCCACAGTCACATCGGCTAGGACGAGCGTTTTCCTCAGAGCATGTTTAACAGGCCCCGTATTTTTTCGCTCCTTAAAACGTGAGTAGAGGGTCCTGTATTTACTTTTCGCCGGCCGAAAACTCGTCTGAGCTAGCTAGCAGAACCCGTATCCCCACCCCGTAAAACAGGTTTTACGGGGTGGGGATACGGGGTCTGCTAGCTCGGACGAGTTTTCAACCCCTCAAAACAGGGTTTTTTTTGACAAATTGGATATTAGAACCAACACAACATTCACATAAAATAAATGTTTTACATCACACAATAATCGTCATAATTATTACAATAATGTTTTTCGTAAATGTCAACAAATATTCTAATGGAAGAATTAAACAAATAACAAATGTTTCACACATACAAAATAGGAAATGAATGTTTCACGTATACAACAATGGGAAATGAATGTAATAACTCATTGGCCATGCAACTGCCAATGGTGATCAATCAGATCTTGGGTGAGCTGGTGATGAGTCTCAGCATTTTCAATGCCTCGATGAGCTGCAAGAAAAGCTTCAATCCGATCAGGGTTCCTCTCGGGCTGCACTCGGGTGCCAAAATTGTCATAGAAACATGACAAGTTCAAACCTCTTTCATGTTCAATGATCATGTTGTGAAGAATTACACAACATGTCATGATATCAACAAGAGTTTCCTTGTCCCAAAACCTTGCAGGACCACGGACAATTGCAAACTTTGCTTGCAAGACACCAAAAGCTCTCTCAATATCCTTGCGGCATGCTTCTTGATTTTTGGTGAAGCAAGCTTCCTTTCTTGTCAAAGCCTTGTCCTTTTTCTCTTTTATGGACTTGACAAGGGTTGCATAGTTAGGGTAAATACCATCTGTGAGGTAGTACCCCATGGTGTACTCATTGTTCATAACTTTGTAGTTACAAGTTGGAGCTTCACCCTTAACTAGTCTTGCAAATAAAGGGGATCTATTCAAGATGTTGATGTCGTTGAGTGTCCCCGGCAGTCCAAAAAAAGCATGCCAAATCCATAAATCTTGAGAGGCCACAGCTTCAAGAACAATGGTAGCATCACGGCTTTTGCCACAATACATTCCATGTCATGCTTTTGGACAATTTTTCCATGTCCAATGCATGCAATCCAAACTACCAAGTATCCCCGGCCACCCCCTCTTTTCATTGATCTCCATGAGCCTTTTTGTATCTTCCTCATTTGGAGCTCGGAGATACGTCTCTCCATACAACTTGATCACCATCTTGGCAAACATACGCACGCAATCCGTGGTTGTTTGCACACCAATGCGAAGGTACTCATCGGTATAATCTGCTGGTATACCGTATGCAATAACCCTCATGGCGGCAGATATTTTTTGATATGGGCTAAATCCCATGACTTGGGCAGCGTTTCTTCTTTGCTTGAAATAATCGCAATTTGCCTCGCAATCTTTGATGATTCTCTCGAACAAAGTCCTACGCATTCGGTACCGTCTACGGAAGAGGCAGGGAGGATAGGTCGGTACCTCGGCAAAATAATCTTGCATCAGCTGTTCGTGGCCGAGTGCGCGGTTTCGCGGAATGCACATACGCCCCATCACGGATCCTTTCCGCTGATCCAGCAGCTTGGAGCGGTCCTCCATGTGCTTCATGCCGAACAGGGGCAGTATCATCTCCGTCTCGTCGTCGTTGAGCAACTCGTCGATGTCCGAATCGTCGAAATCCGACGAGGACCAATCGGTCGACGTCGCGTCCAAATCCGCCATATGCACATCCTCTGAAGCCATCTACCACGGTGTAGCATACATCAGCCCCAAACACGACCATTCTACCGGCGAGAACGAAGAAGAACGCGGCGGAATACTCACCGGCGAAAACGGCGGAGAAGACCGCGGCGGGAGGGCGGTGGCGCGCGCGGAGGGAAGCGGATCTTCGGCGGTGGTGCGGCGGAGGTGCGGCGGGCGTCGATGCAGCTCGGCGCGGCTCGGCGGGCGGCGGAGGGGCGCGGATCTGACGGATTCCAGCGGCGGCGCGCGGGGGAAAACGGGTGGGGGAACTGAAATGTCCGCGCGCGGTTTCGGAATTGGGATACTGGTTTGGCCCTCTATCCCCGCTCCCACCCCGCACAAGTAGGGGGCGAAGACCCGTCCCGTAATCGAAAACAGCAAAAATCGAAGCGGAAGCCGTTTTTACGGGGTCTGTTAGACGGCCGGGTAGAGCCGAAACCCGTATTCTGGCGGTTATTATAGGGTTTGCACGTTTTAAGGGGTCTGTTAGACATCCTCTTAGCTAACACAGTAACACGTGAGTTGTTAGACGGACGTGACACGGAAGCCGCACCCAATTCAAACACTATATCAAACACCATATATATGCTACTCCCCCACAGTGAATTTCACAGCTAGGTAATTTACTTCGACATCAGAGGTTGATGCGAAACTCGATGGATCCGCATGAGAAGGACTCCATGAGCAATGGCGCGTTTTTGCCGCAAGACGTCCTGGGCAGCATCCTGGTCCGCCTCCAAGGGAGCGACCTCCGGCGCCTCCGTCGCGTCTGCAAACAATGGAGGGGCATCATCTCCGACCCGACATTCATCCACGCACACATGGTCCACAAACCACGGTTGCCGTTGCCCCCGACCCACACCATCGTCTTCTTTCCCGGATCCGTCTACGCAAGCCGCAAAGACCCGCGCAGCGGCAGGGGCTTCCTCTTCGACGAACACTGGCGGCTCACGGTGGAGCTCGCGGTCGGCAAGCGGGATCACTTGATAGGCTCTTGCAACGGCCTGCTCTGCTTCCTGGAATTCGTCAAGGGCTCCATCAGAATCGTAGAGCCGTTCACCGGCGAGTCGCTCACGGTGCCGAGGCCGCCGGAGGCGTCGGGGCTAAGGTGGACCGTCAACTCTGCGGCGTACTCCTTCGGCTTCGACGCTACGTCCAGGCAATACAAGATCGTGCACCATGACTACCTCGAAGACACCGTCCCGCGAGAGGGAGAGTCCGTTGACGACGAAGAACTGCACGTGTACACGGTGGGGACGGGCAAGGGCTGGACGAGGGTGCACGTGGCCCACGAGGTATACGGAGAGGCATACGGCGACCCTTCGTGCGTTGACGGGGCTGTGTACTGGCCCACGAGTGGCCATGGGGTGCGCGGCCGAGACGACAAGCTCCGGCGCTTCGATCTGGCGACGGAGAAGATCACGGTGGAGTCGGCCGTGCGCATGCGTCTGGATGCTCCGACGCTGGAGACGGCACAGTTCTGCAGGCTCGTGGACTCGACGCCTTGCATGATGACCTATGGCCGATAATGCGAGTGGGAGTGTGGGACGTGTGGTTTCGTGAAGCTGAAGACGGAGGTGCCGGCTGCTTCCCTGGGGGGTGCGTGTTGCTGAGCGGCGACGCCGGCGACGGCGTGTACCTTCGCAGCATGAAAAGGAGCCTAGAACTTGGCCCAAGGCAGGTGCTGTTTGAGGTGAGCAAGGGTCACTCGCCTCTCTACAGCTACAATGGTCGAGCGTCGTTCGTTCCGGCTTGTCATCACCGGCAGCTCCCAATAGCAGCAGGTCCGCCGAGGCCGAGCGAACAATATTATGGAAGCACGTTTGGGTACACCCCCACAGTGTGCAATGCTCCATTAGCGCTCTACTTAGGCACTCCCAGTCTTTAGCCATTGCTCCGACCATTGCCCCATGTTCCTCTGCAATGAACTACGACAACATTATATCATGTCTGTGAACGTTCTGTTGTAAGTAAGTTGAACTGCTAAAACATGCTAATGGGCATGCGTTCTATTAGAGATTATGTTTTGTGATAATGGAAGAATGTGCCCCACTAGAGATACACGTGGTCTGTTCTTCGTGCCACAGTGCTCTAGTGGTTTTCTGTTTTCAAGAAGCTTGTTAAATTTTCCTTTCAAGTTCCATTGGAGATCTGATACTATACACAACACTTCATTCTTGGGAAATAACTAGCCCATATGCCAGTGCGTTGCTGTGGAAGAGAGAGAGAGAGAAAAAAAAGCTTACATACCTTGTTCCCGGAATGGTTGCACCGCCACCATGACATTGAGCTTGTACTCTGCCTATCTGCAGGTGCTATATCTTGATAATTGTAGTTACCATGTTAGCTCGCCCAAAAAGGAGCATTGTTTGCACCACAAATATAAAGAATCCCTCGACTGAATGAAGAAAGGAGCATAGTAAGAGTGATCTTCGCTGATCACTCGACTCAACTTTTTTAGATATGCGAACATAGCCCCGGACTCTGCATCACTCGATGCACATAGCCATCACTCGACTCGACTGAAACTTCTTCATAAACTAAACTGAAATTCTTCATTCAGTGGACATCAATCTATACCTAAGAGGCAAAGAAAATAACTACAGTTTATCTGTTTCATTACGAATTTTGTGGACTTCGATCGATACCTAAGAGGCAAAGGGCTCAAGCAGAACTATTTCCATCCACACAATCATTTAAATCAAAATTGTTTGTATATCTGAACTTTGAACAGATCAGCAAGTAGAAAATCATTCACCTCCCCTCTTTCCCTACCATCCGCCCACATGTAAAATTTGCTGATTGCTAAATCTACAGACCATCGGAAGTCTCCTAATCTTTGGTATTGTATTTATCTTCTTCTGCAGAACCTTCAGTCCCCAAATTAAGTCAAGGAAATAATCCGAACTCCTTAGAAAATTGTCTGAACTCCTTCGATATTGGATTTGACTATGTGTGATTGATCTTTGCTTTACAAATATAGTTTTGTCTGCACAATCTCCATATATGTTAAGATGATACACACTTTCTCCATATATGTTAAGTTGATACACATTTTCTGATCCAGTTAAGATGCTGGATTCGTGGTGCGACGCTAAAGGCAGGTTCCTCGCCATGTGAGGTCGTCTCGTGGTTGTTGTGGAAGCAGATCCACCAACACAACAGGCGGCCGCGTGGGAGTAGGTGCAGCACACGCCTGCGAGCGAGCTAGGATGAGATCAGTGGGGTCCTTGGGCAGTGGCGGAGCGTGACCAAAACCAAAGAGGGGGCTGAAAAATTTTTGGCCCCAAATCAAGTCTTCACACCGGACAGATATAGGGGGCGAATGTCGCGACGCTCCTAGGAGTAGCACAATCTAGTGGCTGTGAGGAATTTTTGCAAACAAAAATTAAAATAAATCAAAGTTGCCGGGGCCTACCTAGATTTTAGCCTCCCAACTTTTATTTTGCATCGCGCGGAGATTTTGGAGCAAATTTTTCCCCAACAGATTTTTTCATAGTTTTACAGACCCCCCCTAATTTTGTTGTTATTTCATTCATAACATTAAGAGATGGTTTTCTTAAAATGCACTTAATTTTTTTATTTACACGGAAATTTACATACCAAGCAAGAGAGAATTTTTTTGGGTAAAGATCCACCGATGCCAAGCAGCGATATGCCGATATATTAATTTTCTATGGAATTGGCATACTAATAACGACTTGTAGTTTTATTTGTAATACAAGAGGATGAGCTAACCCCAATGACAAGGAAGGAAAAAATGAAAAATCATGCCATGAACCAAGCCACGAGGTTGAAATAATAGCTCACTGGGCAGAGGAACACCGGACAACAACCTACAACTATTAAATTGGGCATTGCTCACTGGGTGCATGTTCTCTTCTCCTTGCTGCAGACTATGCGTAGTTGCACTTTTGGAAGGGTGGACTGCCGCCCGGTTTCAGCTGGTCCACACCCGTATCTTCATCACCGACTGCGAAATCTTAACGTTCCCAAGGAATAGGTAATAAAAAGGTGGTCCAACAGATGCAAGCTATGTTTGAAATAAATATTCACTTATTTATACTAATTTGTTTTACTTGTATGTAGCTTATTCCTTCAATTCAAATGTACATTCCATAATTTTCTTTTTCTTAGCATAATTAATAGTAAAGTAAACCAATGATACAAAATACTTATATGGAATGTTAAATGTTGCATGTAAAATGCATTTACATTAAATCAGAATGATTTCACATCATAATCTTTGTATGTATTTTATTTTAATTTCTAACATTGTTAATATGTTTTTGTTAAATTTAGTCTCCCTTAAAGATAAGAAAAGGAACGAAATTCTCCACAAAAAAGGAATAAAGATCATATTCTTTATTGGATTGATAATTTGCTTTAGCTAACACCTAGATTTGTTTTCTATATATATTATTATAAGTGTTATCGTGCACTTTCATATTTTCGTGTCTTCAATATCTTGGTAGATAACACTAGACTACTAGTGCGTATGTCTCTACCAAAATCTTGACATAGACTTATATAATACTCCAAAATCTTGAGTATATGTTTATCTATTTTACATGTTATGAATATATAGATGTGTAAAGTGTGCTCGTATTTTTGCCATTAATCATTTGTTGGTTCTTTCAGTAGCAAAAAAATATTTCCGTGTTCTTGAGGTCCAAACATCTGATTGGCAATGGATATGTGCTCATATTATTGAGTTGCATTTTTTGGCGGTGGCTCCCCTGGGCTCCCAATCCTCGAGCAGGTGTGGTCATTTTAGGCTATAGAAGTATCGACCCTAGTGGTGCTCAAACGTTCCATGTTATGGGTATTACCATTTCGGGTACCCATCATTGTCATACCTGGTGCGCTTTAGTTGAAGGCCCATGAGAAATATAATCCAACAAGTAGTCAAACCCAATAACCCGACACATCAATAAAAGAAAGCTCGGAGAAAGAAACTTAAATATGTAATATATTAGGACTCTTGTGAACCCTAACTTGATTGCATATATAAAGACAAAGAGCGGCACCTATTAGGCAAGATTATGATAGGCACAATATTAGACTAGATACAACTCCGCTTGTGGTGGCACTCTATACACAACAATGATTATACCGGATTGCTAGCATGACGTAACGATCCTCCACCGTGGGGACGTGAACCTAGGTACGTCATGTACCATCTCACTCCCGAAGTCTCTAGTTACCGCCTTTCTCTAAAAGCTAAGTCCATAACCTTGGACATTGCCGAGGATACAACCTCATCATTGGCGCCGTTTGTGGGGATCACAACGACTGATTTTTGTCGTCCATGCGGGATCTGATAAATTCATCATCAACATCATCAAAAAGATTGAAGACGTGAATCAGATCGGTTGTATCTGGTGATTTTTTTCTTTTGGTGCGATCCGGATTCACCAACAATATCGGGCTCATAGCAGCGGAGGAGTTCCAAATCCGGTCAACCAACCTTGAAGAGAGTTGTGTCGGCAGAGCCTGACAAGCGTACCGTGTGGGATCTCTTGACTTCGTGACGAACATCGACTTCAGTTTTTTGATCGCCGCCGAGTGTCTCACACCTGCGAAAGCCCGAGTAGTTGTTGTTCCTCGTCCGATCCTTGGAAACTCCAACCAGGTTGCAGCCCAACTAACAGGTTGGCAAGGAACTGAGACCTTGGACGGCAGGCTAACGAAAAGGCTTAGCATGCGGTGACCACTCAATGGTGAAAGAACATGGAGTCCCCATGTGTGGTTTTGGTAATTGATGACAATCCCTACGGACTAACGGTTGTATTGGAAATCTATCTTAGGTCGTGTCCATAGCCATGTGTTGGTCTCAAGGTTGCAAGATGGAGAAGATCGAGCACAATGAAGAAGACGGATGAAGACGGTGTCGAAGAGAGATGAAGACGGTGTAGAAGATGAAGACGGCGTAGAAGATGGATGAAGATGACGGTGGCGTGCGTACAAGATGGATGGAGACGGTGGCGTGTATGTTGGAAGAAGATGGTGGCATGTATAAGGTTGAAGAGGGTGAAGGCGGAGCTTACCGACTCGAGTGGAACGCACAAGGACAAGGTTTGTGCTCGATAGGATAGTGGATCGCATCATAGGAGAGAGCTCAAACCTTGCATGCATTGCATCGTGTTTGTTGGTTGTTCTTGGTTCTTATCCATGATATGGGTTAGAGCTTGTGTTCATTCTCATGACAAGATCTAGCTCATCGGAAACGGATTCCGGATGCATGGCATGTTGCACGTGCGAGGGTGATGATTTTCCCGATATACCATATTGAGAGGTTACGCCTCTATGACCATGAGAGAATCATCATCCACTCTTTTCCATGTTTTCACCTTATGTAGAGGTATCTCTTGTGGCCCTCTTTCTAGCAAAATTGGTTTCACTAAATTCCGACTTTCCTAGTTCAAGTTATGGATTTTACAGTTGCTTCATATTTGAAAAAGAAAAGAAAAACGTTTCTCTGGCCGGCCGGTACTACCGCGAGCGGTACCGGCCCAATACCGGATCTGCCAATTTTTCTTACTGGACCCGGGCGGTACCAGGCCGGTATCAGGCTGGTAGTACCGTAACCTATACGGTACCAGGCCGGTATCGGGCCGGTACTACCGGACCATCCTTTCTTCTTACTCCAGCACACCTCCTCACAGCCGCCAGCCTGGGCCGCAGCCTGACTGCAACAGCCCACCACCGCGCCCCACTGCCCCGCACTCCCGCTCGTGGGCTGCCGCTGCCTCCCGCCCCGGGTCAACTCCACCTCGCCAAGCCGCCCTCCAGCTCGCCCGCTGGCTCCCGAGGCTCGAGCGCTGCTCGCTGCGGGCGTTGACCTGCCCCCACCGTCCTCGATCGGGAGAAGCTGGCCCCGCGCGGCCCCACACACGCAGCTCCCGCCCACGCCTCCATACCGCATGCTGCTGTTGCTGCTCGCTGCACCATACGTCGGCCGCCCAGTCTCTTTCCCCTCTCTCTTTCTCTGATTTGATTTGCTAATTTGGTGTTTGTGGCACAAGCGGTAGTACCGCTCTGTGCAGCGGTACTACCGGTTTGGGCCATTTTTATGTCTTATTTCTGCACATTTTGCGCGCGAACGGTAGTACCGCTTCGACAAGCGGTAGTACCGCTCGGGCGCGTTTTTTGACCGTTTTTCTGCCCCAACAGCTATATTTCTGGGCCCCTATATATACCTCTCTTTCACCTTCGACCCAACTAGTTTTTCCAACCTTCTCTCTCTCCTCCATTGTTGACCTTGAAGAGTTTTACCATCCTCTTGATCCCCCCACTATTTCTTGCATCTTTTTGGGGGAAAGGAGAGAGGAGATCTAGACCTAGTGCTCCACCAATTGAATCCCTCTCCAAGTGAGGGGATCTTGCTAGATCTAGATCTTGGAGTAATTTGGTGTTCCTCCTCATATTTGTTATTCCTCCCTTATTTCCCCAATAGCTTTTGTAGCTTTGTTGGAATTTGGGAGAGAAGAACTTGGGCATCTTAGTGGTGTTCTTTGCCATTGCATTAGGTGCATTGGTTTGGGTTCTCTCGGGGGTTTCGGTCTCGTAGAGGGCTTGTTGACCTTAGTGGTGTTGTTGCCTTCGTGGCCTTGTTAACTTTGTGGTGTTGTAGCCTTTGTGGCCTTGTAGCCTTTGTGGCCTTTTCGTCTTTGTGGCATGGTAGCCTTTGTGGTGTTGTTGCCTTTGTGGAGTGTGGTAGCCTTTGTGGTTTTGGAGCCGGTTGTGGCGCGTTGGAGTCTTTGTGGCATTGTCGCCGGTGTGGCGTGTTGTAGCCTTTGAGGCCTTGTACTTGAGAGCCTCCGTGTTGTGGAGTTGCCTCAAGCTTGATACTTGGGTGTTTGCCCAAGCTTGTACGGGTTCGGTGACCACCCTCAAGGGTCCCTTAGTGGATCGAGGCTTTCCCTTTGGTGGAAAGGCTCGAGGAGAATACAGTGTCCCTAGCAGCTCAATGGAGTGCCTCGTGCCTCCACACCGCTCCAATGGAGATGTAGCACCCTTGGGTGTGAACTTCGGGATACATCATCGTCTCCTCGTGCACCAGTTACTTCTCAACCCGAGCTCATTTACCTATGCGCTTTACATTGTGATATCCGTCATGCTTGATGTTCTATATCTAGTTTGTTATCACCTTGTTGTTCATCATGCTTAGCATAGGTTGTTGGTGCACTTAGGCAAACCCTAGTTGATAGGCTTTGAGCTAAACAAGTAAACCTTGAGTAGTTTTATTCCGCCTTGTTTAGCTCTCAAGTAGTAGTTTTTATAACCCGCCTATTCACCCCCCCTCTAGGCGACGTCCTTGTACATTCAATTGGTATCAGAGATAGGCCTCTCTTATCTTGTTGGGCTTCACCGCCTAGAGAGTAATGACGTCGGCTAGAGGATTAGTGCACAATACCACTTTTACATTTGATGGCACTAATTATGATGCTTGGAAATTCTACATGCTTGATTATTTTAGGGGCATGCACCCACATGTGGAGAAAATTATTTATATGGGTTTTTCTCCTCCTAAGGATTCACAAAATCCATCTTTTTAGGAGAAGAAAAACTCTCTAGATGCTCAAGTTACTAAAGTGCTTTTCCATGTTGTGAGTCATGTAGTGATCTCCTCCATCGCGCCTTTCCGGAGTGCTCATGAGTTTTGGACAAAGCTTCGAGATACATATGGTGGATCCAAGACCATTGAGGATGATCGCACTCCTTCCACTTCACCAGTGTGTGGTAAGACACAAGGTAATGGTATGGTGAGTGGTGATGAACATTGCATTGTTGATAGTGAGCATTCTCTTTATGATTCTTCATCCCTATCCCATTGCAATGTTTCATCTTTGGACTTGTACACTTATAACACTATAAATGCTTTACATGCTAGTGTTGGTAGTCCTTGCATATCTTCATTCCATGATGATATGCTTGTTTTGTCTTGTTGCCATAATGAAAATATTTTGCTTTCCTCTAGTATTTGTGTGACTAACAATGTAGAGGAAACCAAGGATACTATGGGACAAGACAAGATCTTGGATGGAGCTTCAAGTAGTTCATCCTCTTCATTATCTCACGGTTCCTACACATGCCTTATGGCTATGGCTTCAAAGGTATCTCCTCCTTTGGAGCCCTCTCTATCTAGTGATGATGAGGATGATGATATGGAAGAACTTAATGTTGCTTCCTTAAACATGATGGGTGAGTTGGTATTCTATGCTCTCCATGATAAGAAATTTGCTTGCTCTAACTTTATGAAAATCTTGGCTTTTGCTATTGAGAGCACAACAATTATTGAGAAAATGGAAGAGCATGAGCGCGAGTATGCAAACGAGATTATAACTCTTAGTGAAGCTCTTGAAGAACAACAAACCACCAATGAATCTCTTGAGGTGACCTTTACTCTAGAGCTATCTAAAGTAAATGAATCTCGTGATAGAGCTTTAGAGGTAGCACATGATTTTAGAATTAAAAATGTTGAGCTAGTAATTGCTCATGCTAAACTCCTTGAGGATTTTGAGCCTCTCAAAAATGGCTCTAGGGCCATTGAGATTGAGCTCATCAAACTCACCAAGTCACATGAGCAATTTAAGGCTCTCAACCTAATAGATCTTGCTAAGTTGCCTTCTCCTTGTGCTATAGTTGATAATGCTTGTGCTACTAACTCTATCTCTTGTGAAGCATCCGTCTTGAAGGAGAATGTTGAGCTAAGTGCTCAACTTGCTTTGCTAACAAGTAATTATGAGAAATTGGAAGAAAGTCATGGAACGCTTTCTAGCTCCCATGATGATCTTCTAGTCTCTCATGATTTGCTAAAGTTAGCTCATGAGGCTATCATGTCAAAGGTAACATCTTGTGAGACTCATGTGAGTACTAGCACTACCTCTCAAAATGCTATTTTGCCATGTGCTAGTGCTTATAGTTCACTCACTCATGCTATTGATATATCTTGTGGTGAACTACCTTCTATGCCTTGTTGCTCTACAAATCCATGTGCTAGTGCTAGTAATTCACCCACCCATGCTATTGCTATATCTTGTGGTGAATTACCTACCTTGCCTTGTTGCTCTAACAATGAAGCTTCCACTTCCTCTAGTACTTGTGTTGTTACTAACCATGTAGAGGAAATCGAAGAGCTTGAGGCCCAAGTCACTTCTTTGAAGAAGGACTTGGTAAAGGGTCATGAAGGGAAGCAATCCCCCAATGACAAGAGTGGACTTGGATTCAACTCCAACAACAAGAAGAAGTCCACCATGCACAAGCGGAAGAAGGGCCAAGGGCATGTGAAGGATCCCGCCAAGATTGTGTGCTTCAAGTGCAAGATTGATGGGCATCATGTTATATCTTGCCCCTTGAAGAAGAAGCCACTTGGCGAGAAGAAACAAGGGAAGCGGCCTCAAGATGGAGCTCATGGTCTACCTCAAGGTCTACCTCAAGATGGAGCTCATGATCTACCTCGAGTTGAAGAAAGGCCGCTACCCAAGAAGGATCAAGCCAAGGCTCCCATTGTGGAGAAATCAAGTGAGAAGAAGGAGAAGAGAAGAACATGCTACATATGCCGTGAGAATGGCCACATCACCTCCTTATGCACTATTGGTAACTCATCCAACCCTATCTTGATCGATGGTGCTTACTCTCTTCGTAAGGATAAGGTTGGTAATGTGTTTGCCAAATATGTTGGCACTCAAAGTGGTTTCGTAAAAAGAACTATTTGGGTTGCTAAGCCTATTGTGACTGACTTCTTAGGAGTTAGGACCCAACTTGGTTGGGGACCAACAAGCCAAAATTTGATAAATATTTATGTTTGGAGGGCATGGAGACTTGACTAGTTCATGAAGACTTATGGGATCTTCATCATTTTTATTTCCTCAAGTCAAGTATTATTCCGTTTATCCTTTACCCATGCTCCTCCTTGCGGTAACGAGTCCTCAACTCCTTTACATTGAAAGTTACTCGCCCCCTTTTACATGCGTTGGTTCTGTACCTTGCATGTGGTTGTGTATGTTGTGCCTCCTACTTGCTTATCTTGCTATCATGCTTATATATGTTGGGTGACACATAATGTACAATTGTTCTTATGTTGAGCCTATTGCATCTTGTTGATATCTTAGTTGTTGGCTCGTGTGAGAAATTATTGGACCATCCCATTTTGGGGGAGTGATATGCTTTGTGCATTTCACAATCTTAAAATGTGCGACATGATGAATTAAAATTCTATAATGTCCATTAATTATCTCACTTGGTTCTTATTTGCCTCTTGCATGAAAAACGTCTTTATCACATTATGGGGGAGTATTATGCTTCGTGCATCCTACGAGCCTAGAAAATGTGAACGCTTGAGGTTGTGTCACATAGAATTGATATTTTAGATTATCTTGCTCCTATGTGAAATGTTTGCTCAAACAAATCCCATCTTGCCTAAAAATGCTTTTATTGCTATTCTTTTGGATTTTATTTGTGAGAGTTTTTCTTGGCATGGTTTTCCACATTGTGTCGCTAGCTCTATATACTCTTTGGAAAATCATGTGCTTCATGTTATGCTATTCATTGCTTTGCATGTTGGTGTAACTAATTGAAGCTCTCAAGAATCTCCATTTGCATTACGGTTAACTCCTATCCTCTACCATATGCTTTGTTTCTTGTGAAGATGGTCTTGGATATATCCGCAAACCACCATAAGGAAACATTTCCTATATATTTCTTGTCCTTGGATAATTGATAACATATTATGTGGTATATTTGTGGATCATCTTTACATTTGGCTCATGTGCAGCGACAGAGCTGCCGCTGGCCGCCGATGAGGAAGTCGCCGAGGTTGAGCCGGTCGTGACCTCCTTCATGTGATCATCTGGCTTGGATGCCCTTTTTTTTGCGCCAGAGACGGCGATCTGGTGGCCGTGTGTTGGCCCAAACTTCTTATTCCAAAACCTATTCGGATTTGGTGGCCGTGTGTTAGCCCAAATTTCATATTCGTAAACTTATTCGAATTTCTATGCTTGTGTTTGAGTTTTTAAATTCAAATTATCTATTGGGGCTGTCATATGAGGCGCGCCGGTGTGAGAGTAGCTCCCCTAAATAGAGGATGCTGTGCATGCGTCCCCATACGGTACGACGCCCCTATTTGGGGAGGTGGAGATGCTCCGAGACATATCTGCCTAAGAGCATCTCCAGTCGCGTCCCCCAAACCGTCCCCCAAAGCGATTTGGGGCGCGCCGGACAAAAAAAGCGTTCCAGCCGCGTCCCCCAAAGCCCTTTTTTGTCCGGCGCGCCCCCATTCGGTGTCCGGCGCCCGAGCCCGTCCCCGTCCCACGGGGACGCACCGGGGACGCCGGACACAACGAAAAGCGAGGCGGGCTCCCACATGTCGGCGACTATTTGCATAAACCGTTGGTTCGCGCCTCTTTCTCGTCGCTCCTTCCTTCCCGCGCCTCCCACCCCACCGCCGCCGCTGGATTTCCCGGCCGTTTGGGCGTCCGATCCGTGCTGCGAGTCGGCACCGTTGTCGCGGCTGGGGCTCCCGCCGGTCGTGCCGCCGCCGCCGCGTCGCCGGCGCCTCCCGAACGCGCCGTCAAATCCGCCCCACCTCCGCGCACGAAGGTGTTCGACGACTTGCCGGGTAGGCGCGATTGGTCGTCGTTTGTTGCGTCGTCTCGCCTCGGCGCAATTTTAACCATTGATTTTGCTTTAGCCATGGACAGCGACGATGAGATGGTTGCCCTCGCTGCTGGAGGACGAGCAAGCGTTCGACGACGACCTGCGGGAGCATTTGCCGATCATCGCGTCCCTCCGAGGACATGCTTGACGCCGAGGCGGAGAAGAGGAAGAGGCCGCGCCGCGGAGGATCAAGGCCGGGAAGAAGGAAGTCGAAGCCCGGCGAGAGGATGGAGGGGCATGCCATGCTGCACAACGACTACTTCGCCGACGGGGCAACACATGCCGACAATTTTCGGCGCCGGTACAGGATGAGCAAGGGCCTGTTCATGAATATCCTCCACGGCGTTCGAGAGTTCGACCCCTACTTCAAGCTCAAGCTCGACGCTCGTAGGCGTTCTCGGGTTCTCATCCATTCGAAGTGCACCGCCGCCATGAGGATGCTTGCATACGGAGCACCTGCCGATACACGGGACGACTACCTTCGCATGAGTGAGTCTACTGCCATTGAGTGCATGTACAAGTTTTGCCGAGCTGTGGTGGGAAAGTTTGGCAAATACTACTTGAGAGGGCCAAGCGAGGAAGAGAGCGCAAGGATCATGGCACAAAATGCTGCCGGAGGATTTCCTGGAATGCTTGGAAGCATCGATTGCATGCACTCGGGCATGGAAGAACTGCCCGTTTGCTTGGCAAGGTATATACAAAGGGCGTCATGGATATTGCGAGTGTGGTGCTTGAAGGCTGTGGCAGATTATGACCTGTGGATTTGGCATTCTTTCTTTGGCATGGCGGGATCACACAATGACATCAACGTGTTGCGGCGGTCTCCGGTGTTCGGCAGACTAGTGGAAGGGCATGCTCCACCATGCAACTATGAGATCAATGGCCACCAATATACCAAAGGCTATTATCTAGCCGATGGTATATATCCAAAATGGGCCACTTTTGTCAAAACAATCTCGAATCCATCGAGTCCGAAGAATTCTCACTTTGCTACGCGACAGGAGGCTTGCAGGAAGGATGTCGAGCGGGCATTTGGTGTGCTTCAAGCACAATTTGCCATTGTCCGGTACCCTGCTCTAAGCTGATCTCACGACCAAATGTGGGAGGTGATGCGGGCTTGTGTGATCATGCACAACATGATCATCGAGGATGACCGCAAGAATCATGTTAGGTCACATGTTGGTCCCTATGAGTGTCAAGGACCTCTCGCGGAGGTTGATCATGAGGTGCCTGCGGATTTTGCTCGATTTTGTGGTCATGCACGCGAGAGATCCGTGACGACAATGTGCATGAGCAACTTCAAGCTGATCTCGTTGAGCATTTGTGGAGGATCAAAGGAAATACCGTGGCACCTTGATGTATCATCTAGCCCTTTTTATTATATTTGATTACTTGTTTTATTGTTTGTTGTAATTTAATTTGAAAACAATCCTCGAAAACATTTTTTTTTCATATGCTACATTTGATATAAATGGTTTATGTGTTAAAAAAATTATTTTAAATGTTTGGGGGCGGCGTTTGGGGGACGCGCGGTGGAGCCGCGTCACACGCAGCAGCTGAACAAAACACGTCCTCCAAACGCTCAATCCGGCGCGCTTTGGGGGACGGTTTGGGGGACGCGACTGGAGATGCTCTAACTGTGTCTCGGGGCGCAATTTACATCGAATTATTGTACTGCGGATATATCATTTCGACGTTTGGAACGCTCGCAGCTGTGTCACTCACTAGTCACTACCACCAGTGGTGAGACGTCGCTCGTCAGAGTTGATAAACTGGCAAAAGCTAAATCCAGAGCCCCGGAGCGCGTCCTCCATGGCCTGGTCCACCATCTTCCCCATCTCCGGCGACATGTGGCTGCTCCAGTCTCCGGCCACTCCCTTCCGGAAGAAAGCGTCGCTCCTGATGCCCGACGTGTTCCGCCGCCCGCTCCTGTTGGCCTCCATGTTCTTGAGCTTCTCCAGGCTACACAGCTCAACGATCTGATCCACCACCCGTCCAGCCACCTCTTCCTCGGAGAAGGCGCAGCCCATGAACTCCGCCATCCTCCTCAGGTTCCCTGCAGGGTCACGCAGCATCTCCTCGTACGTGAGGAACAACACATTGGCAGCAACGGCGGGACTCGTGGCGGCGCGGCGGCTCGCCTCCCAGTACTCGAGCACGTGCCGCCACTGCGGGCCGTAGAAGCACCGCCCCTCGCGGAAGAGCTCGAGCGCCTCCGAGAGCGTGAAGGACTCGGTGTCAACTCCGAGGCTCGCCGACGCGCCCCTGGTGAAGAGCCACGAGGATACCAGCGCGTCCTTGGGGTCCCTGCAGACGTACACGATCCGGTTGTTGGCGGCGAGGACGCGCGGGGGGAGGAGGGAGTAGGGGAGGTGCGTGGCGAGCACGCGCGGGGACGGGAGCGCCTCGAGCTCGGCCACGGCGGCGTCCATTCCATCGTCGGTCCTGCCCGCGAGCGCGGCGCCGACCTCGACGAACCGGACCAGGTCGTGCGGGTTGCTGCGGCGGAGCGGGTGGTCGCCGGATGACGGCGGGTGCGCGGCGCGGTGGGCGATGGCGAACGCGAGGGCCTTGAGCCAGGTCGTGCCGGACTTGGGGAAGCTGGCGAGGAGGACGTCGTCGGGCCTCGGCACGAAGCCGGCGTGCAGCGCCGGGATGCCGCGCAGCAGCACCGCCTCCGGCAGCCAGAAGCCACTGTATTGGCGCAGCGCGAACGGCGAGCACCGCGTCTCCAGCGGAAGCGCCGGTACCAGGTCGGCCATCCCGGCGTACGTCGGCGCCGCCGCGGACGCGTCTTCCGGTGGCCCGTCCTCGCGGGAGGAAGAAGCCATCGCCGGCGTGTGCCGTATGCTCTGCTGCCGCAGCACAGTTAGACAAGCACAAGTGTGTATAACGCACGTGCCCTTATGTATACTCTGCTGGTTGTCTCGCCGCGCATTATAAGGACGCGAGGTGAGAGGGCGAGCTTGATCACCACGCATGTGGACTGATGGAGCCATGGTGAAGGCGTTTGCTGGTGGAGTTGTCCTTCCTGCCAAAACAATGAGATAGAAAGTGATGAATTCACCAGCATGATGATGACTTATTGAGAAGGTGTGCTGTCATCTTCTCACTCGTAAGGTGGAAGCACATTACTCTTGTTTTTTTTTTTTCAAGCCTAACATCAAAAATGTATATTTAAGAAAAATAAGATTAGGGACACATATCGACCATTTATCGAAGGTGACTTTGTTTCCGACGGTCTAAATAGCCGAGCTGCCAATCATCATGATTTAAGAGCATCTCTAGTCGTCCTCAATGACCTAACGGACATGAAATTGGTGCTGGATCCTGATCATCCCAATATCTCTCTTCTACCCGCCACGCCCCAATATAACTGCTATCACTCCCACGTGTCCTTGCCCCATATGGACCGACTCGGAAGCGCAGACATAGCTGACAAAGTGGTGGTCCATACTTGTCATACACACAAACACCCATCAGCTTAAATTAATTGCAGCGTGACTAGCCGATTAGCTTTAATTAAGAGAAGGTGGTTCCCAGGTGGGAGTATATAGGTCTCCACCACCGAAGAAGATTAAGGAGGAAGAGGGGCGCCGGTTGGCGGACCCGCAGGAACATTTGACGATGCACGACCCTGGTGACCCGAACGACGAGTCAAGGCTCAACATGGCCCTATGCAAGTCACACGACGATGTGACGGCGGCTCCGCGGCCGTTTGAGGTGTTCCGTGTGCGAGAGCGGCCACTTCGTCGACCTCGACGACGATGACTAGAACCACAGCTGCAATGTCAGAGATGGCCATCGCGAAGGCACCAGCGGCGGAAAAGACGACAACAAAAGCACTGGTGGCGGCGGTATAGGTGGCACCGAACTGGACTACAACATGTTCCACCGCTCGGCTGGATTAGGGCCTGATAAGTTTTTAAGTATATTTTCGTTCAAATCTGTACAAATTCTTAAAGACTAAATGTAATTCACCGGTTTGTTTTGAATTCAAATATGGAAGCAACTAGTGCCGACGCTTTTAAACCCACTAACTGACGCTGCTACCGGACGACGGGGTATTGGGTGTGCCGCTGAAGATGCTACGTCGATCTGCTGGTGGAGTTGTCCTCCACAAAAGCTGAAGAGAAACAGTTGGATCGAGAAGCCGTACTGTTGAATCATTTTGACGGAAGAAAATTATGGTACGGATATGCTCCGCCTGAGCCCTGGGGGACCTTGCATTATTGTCCTTCTGCTGGAGTCGCTGAAGTATTTGCATGTCTACAAGGCGTGATATCTGTCGCCGCAACCACTGCATGCCTAGGCTCACGATTTAGCTAGGCCGGTGGAAGCAAATCTTCCATCTCATGTATGCGTAAACTCACGAATTAATACATCCCTAATCCCTAAATTAAAAACAAAAGCGTTGAAGCTGATCATCGAAGCTCCATCCACAGCAGTGTTTGCACCGACGAGCCCTAGAATTAAACAGTTTTCTATGCGTCATGAGGTTATAGCACCAGCCACCATCGATAAGTGAAAGACGTGACAACAAAAGAAAACATCATAAACGAGTAATGCCAACAAGTGAGGACGAGAACACAATTCAAGTCCCTATTATGGCATTTGTTGGCACACCATATTCTAGACTATACTCCACAAATCGAAGCGAATTTTTGGGACCTAGGTTCAGTGGATCCTGATTAAACTTAACCGACCACTAAGTTACATAGTTAACCAACCTCTAAGTTACAAGATTTTCGGGAAGGTGCAGTTTCCTATAGACTATTCATCTAAAACTTGTGATTTTTGCCTAACCTACATATTTTCAAATTTAGATATAAAAATTAGCATGCACATATATCCGGTACTAAAACCTCCACGAATCGGTACTAAAGGTGCCTCCACGTGGGCACGGAGGAGCCCGCAGGGCTGGAGACCTTTGGTACCGGTTCGTAACACGAACCTTACTTACCCGTGGTCAAACTTCCCAGTCGGTCACCCATCCTCACACTACTCCAACACTAGCACGCTTAACTTCCTAGTTCCTTTCCGTTCCACTTCCAAGTGCTTCAAGCGCATGTTGTTGATAGGAGTATCATATCAATCCTATTAACATGTTGGTCGATGTCACACTTCTTTATTGTTTAAATTCTAAATAAATTTTTTAATAAACAAAAATAATGATGCAATAATAATGTTGTCTAAATAAATAAAATTAATTTTTATATTTGTATTATGTTTAGTTATTTTTTTTTTGCCAAACCTAAAACCTGAAAATTTGAAAATATTATAATTTGCTAAAAGTAATAGTAGTATTCTGGGATTCAAAAAATCTTATAATTATTAATTCAAATTTTAAAAAATTAAAAAGTATATAAAATTCTAAATTTCTGGAAAAACTAAAATGTTCCTGCTTTCATATTTTCATTTAGAATTTTGAGAATCTAAAAATTGTCTAACCGGGTAAACCCCGGTGAATTCGGATGTAACTTTTTCCCACGAACATTTTGATATATTATACGTTTTTTTCCGACGTCGTATGCAAAAGTTAATGCGGTTTTACCATTTTCAAACTTTTTTTGCAAAAAAATTCAAAAATCGAATTTCTTAATTTCACCGAATAGTAGGTTGCATAACATCTAAGAATCTGAAAACATTTTATTTTTTGAATTTTTTATCATTTTCATTTGTATTTTACAAAGCAAAAAAGGCGATCCACGAGGGGAGGGGGGGTGGTGGAGGTGCGTGGTCAACCGGAAAACCTTTAGTATTATGTATACTATTCACAAAATCAACTGTGTGTTCAGTGGTCTCTTATATACCACATGGTGTATGTGGTGAGCAACCTAAACAAATAAAAAAAAGTGGTCTCTTATATATTACCGTAAACAATTATGATGAGCAAATGATTGGTTTTTGAAAATTTACCTTTTCGAACTTTGTACAGCTATTCTATCTATCAAAATGCATGAATTCGTCAGTTCCGGGCTTCCTAGTTTTGTGCTCTTGAATTATGTAGTGAATATGTGAGAAGTTGGTTTCGGGTAGGAAGATGATTTGATGCACCATCTACTATTTGTGAGTATTCAACAATAGCGTAACACCGGCAATTGTCCATTTATCTAGTTACATGTTTATGTCTACACATTATCCTATAATACATATTTATGCATACTAAAGGTCTACCCTTTAGTACCGGTTTGTGTCACGAACCGGTACTAAAGGTTTTCGGGCTAACGCTAACCCTTTAGTACCGGTTCGTGTCACGAATCGGTACTAAAGGTCCTTTGGAACCGGTACTAAAGGCCTGAGCAGTGGAACCGGTACTAATGCACCCTTTAGTACCGGTTCGTAAGGAAACCGGTACTAAAGGCCTGGATGGAAGCCCCTTTTTCTACTAGTGATACTCTACACGCAAAAAAAATATTTAGAATTTTTAGTGGTCCAAAAATACGGATATTGAGATGCTACAGTAACTCAGGTTCCATTCATTGAACCCATGTTCCAACACGTATTTTCGTCCACAAATCCATTTGTTGGCACTACATATATTCTAAAATATCCTGTTAGTTACAACCATGCTAGACCATTATGGCATTGTACTCCACAAATCTCTGTTATGATATTTTTTATACTCTACCTACTAAAACCCTTTATGAATATATTTAAATATACTAAAAATACATGAAAAAATGCATTAATACATCTAAGTGCCACAAGCTATTCAGTAGAACAGACTTTAAAATATTTTTATGCTGAGCTGGTGCCTAGACGGCCCCAAAGGAATTTGAAAAATAACATATCCTTGGCACAAATAGAGTTCTCATCTCACACTATATATGTGTAACGAAAGAGGTTTTGATTTTATAACTATTAATATGTATAGTGAAGTTGGTATAAACAAAAATAAGATGCTATATTTATGATTCAAATGATCTATGAATAAGTAAAAGTATTTAGTATAAATGGATGTTCAAGTTTATTTTTTATTTGTTGTAGGTCACACTAAATGTTAGGAATAGCCTCGCAAGGAGTTCAAGTTTATACCGCGCCACCAAAGTCTCACATATGGTGAAACAAGGAAGAAAGGTCGCCGTGTTCAAAATAAACATGTAGCTCATAATGATACAGAAAAACTTAGCTCATAGTAATTCACATAAATTTATATAGTGTATATTGTAGTCTCACCGTTCGTGAGAAGATGGTGGAGGTGATGGAGGATTTCATGGCGGCGATGAAGAAGACGGCGGCATCATTGGAGGCGATCAAATCCACAACTGACGACTCCTAGTCCATCCTCAAGGAGCTCGTGGCTTGGAAGCCACTTGGATCCAAGCAGGTCAGGTAGGCTAGCTAGGCCGCTCAGGCAAACTACTCGAGCAACATTTTAATTGGTGGGCTAACTAAACCACTCGGACAACTTCGGTGCTTTTCGACCACATTTTTTCCAAACTCCACTTAACCTTGTTGTCGACGACAAACTAAACGGGGAGGAGAGCAACTGCATCTCCAAGATTCTCACGCGCACTATGGCCCTGCCCGCTGCCTCTCCCTCCGCAACATCATTCTCATCTGTGACGTCTATGCCAAGCTTGATGGCTGGTTCCGGTCGCCCGCCCTAGATGGCCTTGAGGAGCTCGAGTTCACTTACTCCGATGATCGTGACCTCTACTGCCCCCTCGGCTAAAACATTCTCTGCGATTTTCCCGAGATAAATTCTACTGCGACGCTGATTCTCCCCCATCTGAAGCAGCTCAAGCTCTACGAAGTCACCATACTGTGATGACCCAGCGTACCACTGCATGGTGTAGTACACAAGTCGTTGACATAACACAAGTGAAACACCGTTCCACTCATATTACATCTCTCAGAGTGATACAACAGAAACATATGCGAGTCCAAGGTATGTCTATAGAAGTACACACGAGCTGTTTACATAAGATCAACACAACCTCCTACTTTACTCGTGAGGTAAAACTTCAAATAAAGCTCCAGAAGAACGACTCGTAGTCTATCTTATTGCTAACTCAAGTTCAAGAGCTACTTGGCTTGCTATAGAAATCTAGCTACTTAGGTGCTATGATTAGGGAAAGGTTCCCTTCTATTACTAGTCTAAGTTTCCACTCTAGCTGATGCAGAAGTTGACTCCATTGACTTCTTTGATTGGATTCTTCATCTTGTTGCAGTTGACTCCTTTGTCTTCGAGTTCCACGGTAGTTTCTCCTTCGGTGCCTTGATCTAAAAAAGGGGTTCAAATGGGATAGAATGAGTACGAGCGTACTCAGCAAGTTCATATTAGAAAATAGGTGTATCATGCACTAGCTACAGCCATAGACCAGAAAGTCATAGGCCAATGCAAGTTTTCATAAACATTTCTTCAAAAGGTTTATTTTATTTTGAAAACTATGCCCGTCAGTCTTCACAGGTTGACTAGAACTTCATGGAGTTCCTTTCCTGCCGCGTTCGCAATTCCCTTCCCAGAACAGGGAGTGACAGTCACAATTCAGTATCCTCTGCAGAGGTGCGTTACTTTTCCCATAAGAGACCTTATCCTTGTTGCCAACCAGGCGACATCTTTCCCGTCCATACTTCCTTTGGTGTGAGGCCAGGTGTAAGATCCAAGTCCACACCGCCTTCTCCGCGACTGCAAACCCACCCTTTTGTCCGACCCTACACCCCCAGTAGACTTCTCACGATAATACGGCTTTACTCACGGTGTACTCCGGACAATCCATCATAGATCGTAGAGCTTATCATCACTAATGGATGGGGATTTAAAAGGCTATCCCAACCTATTGCGGCAGTGCCTCCAACATCCCGCCAGCTCTACCAATCCGTTGGCGTGCATGATGCGTGTAGTTGACACGTCCATTGGGAACCCCAAGAGGAAGGTGTGATGCGCACAGCGGCAAGTTTCCCTCAGTAAGAAACCAAGGTTTAATCGAACCAGTAGGAGTCAAGAAGCACGTTGAAGGTTGATGGCGGCGGGATGTAGTGCGGCGCAACACCGGAGATTCCGGCGCCAATGTGGAACTCGCACAACACAACCAAAGTACTTTGCCCCAACGAAACAAGTGAGGTTGTCAATCTCACCGGCTTGCTGTAACAAAGGATTAACCGTATTGTGTGGAAGATGATTGTTTGCGGAGAAAACGATAAAACAAGTATTGCAGCAGATTTGTATTTCGAGTATTAAAAGAATGGACCGGGGTCCACAGTTCACTAGAGGTGTCTCTCCCATAAGATAAAAGCATGTTGGGTGAACAAATTACGGTCGGGCAATTGACAAATAGAGAGGGCATAACAATGCACATACATGACATGATAAGTATAGTGAGATTTAATTGGGCATTACGACAAAGTACATAGACCGCCATCCAACTGCATCTATGCCTAAAAAGTCCACCTTCAGGTTATCATCCGAACCCCCTCCAGTATTAAGTTGCAAAGCAACAGACAATTGCATTAAATATGGTGCGTAATATAATCAACAACTACATCCTCGGACATAGCGCCAATGTTTTATCCCTAGTGGCAATAGCACAACACAACCTTAGAACTTTCTGTCACTGTCCCAGGTGTCAATGCAGGCATGAACCCACTATCGAGCATAAATACTCCCTCTTGGAGTTAAAAGTAAAAACTTGGCCCGAGCCTCTACTAGAAACGGAGAGCATGCAAGATCATAAACAACACATGTGTAATAACTTGATAATTAACATGACATGGTATTCTCTATCCATCGGATCCCGCCAAACACAACATATAGAATTACAGATAGATGATCTTGATCATGTTAGGCAGCTCACAAGATCCAACAATGAAGCACAATGAGGAGAAGACAACCATCTAGCTACTGCTATGGACCCATAGTCCAGGGTGAACTACTCACTCATCACTCCGGAGGCGACCATGGCGGTGTAGAGTCCTCCGGGAGATGAATCCCCTCTCCGGCAGGGCGCCGGAGGAGATCTCCAGAATCCCCCGAGATGGGATCGGCGGCGGCGGCGTCTCTGTAAGGTTTTCCGTATCGTGGTTTTTCGCCTCAGGGGTTTCGCGACGGAGGCTTTAAGTAGGCGGAAGGGCAGAGTCGGGGGCCAGACGAGGGGCCACACCATAGGGCGGCGCGGGCCCCCACGGGCCGCGCCGCCACGTGGTGTCGCCACCTCGTGGCCCCACTTCGTGTGTTCTTCGGTCTTCACGGAAGCTCCGTGGAAAAATAGGCCCCCGGGTCTTCGTTTCGTCCAATTCCGAGAATATTTCGTTACTAGGATTTCGAAACCAAAAACAGCCAGAAAACGAGAACTGGCACTTCGGCATCTTGTTAATAGGTTAGTTCCAGAAAATGCACGAATATGACATAAAGTGTGCATAAAACATGTAGGTATCATCAATAATATGGCATAGAACATAAGAAATTATCGATACATCGAAGACGTATCAAGCATCCCCAAGCTTAGTTACGCTCGTCCCGAGCGGTGTAAAACGATAACAAAGATAATTTACGAAGTGATATGCCATCATAACCTTGATCATACTATTTGTAAACATATGTAGTGGATGCAGCGATCAAAACAATGGTAATGACATGAGTAAACAGGTGAATCATATAGCAAAGACTTTTCATGAATAGTACTTCAAGACAAGTATTAATAAGTCTTGCATAAGAGTTAACTCATAAAGCAATAAATCAAAGTAAAGGCATTGAAGCAACACAAAGGAAGATTAAGTTTCAGCGGTTGCTTTCAACTTGTAACATGTATATCTCATGGATAATTGTCAACATAGAGTAATATAACAAGTACAATATGCAAGTATGTAGGAATCAATGCACAGTTCACACAAGTGTTTGCTTCTTGAGGTAGAGAGAAATAGGTGAACTGACTCAACATAAAAGTAAAGAGAATGGTCCTTCAAAGAGGAAAGCATCGATTGCTATATTTGTGCTAGAGCTTTTATTTTGAAAACATGAAACAATTTTGTCAACGGTAGTAATAAAGCATATGAGTTATGTACATTATATCTTACAAGTTGCAAGTCTCATGCATAGTATACTACTAGTGCCCGCACCTTGTCCTAATTAACTTGGACTACCGGATCTTTGCAATGCACATGTTTTGACCAAGTGTCACAATGGGGTACCTCCATGCCGCCTGTACAAAGGTCTAAGGAGAAAGCTCGCATTTTGGATTTCTCGCTTTTGATTATTCTCAACTTAGACATCCATACCTGGGACAACATGGACAACGGATAATGGACTCCTCTTTAATGCATAAGCATGTGGCAACAATTATTATTCTCATATGAGATTGAGGATATATGTCCAAACTGAAACTTCCACCATGAATCATGGCTTTAGTTAGCGGCCCAAAGTTCTTCTCTAACAATATGCATGCTCCAACCATGAAGGTGGTAGATCTCTCTTGCTTCGCGACAAGACGGACATGCATAGCAACTCACATGATATCCAACAAAGAATAGTTGATGGCGTCCCCGAAACATGGTTATCGCTCAACAAGCAACTTAATAAGAGATAAAGTGCATAAGTACATATTCAATACTACAACGAGCTTTTAAGCTATTTGTCCCATGAGCTATATATTGCAAAGGTGAATGATGGAATTTTAAAGGTAGCACTCAAGCAATTTACTTTGGAATGGCGGATAAATACCATGTAGTAGGTAGGTATGGTGGACACAAATGGCATAGTGGTTGGCTCAAGTATTTGGGATGCATGAGAAGTATTCCCTCTCGATACAAGGTTTAGGCTAGCAAGGTTATTTGAAACAAACACAAGGATGAACGGTATAGCAAAACTCACATAAAAGACATATGGTAAACATTATAAGACTCCATACCGTCTTCCTTGTTGTTCAAAACTCAATACTAGATGTTATCTAGACTCTAGAGAAACCAAATATGCAAACCAAATTAGCAAGCTCTAAGTATTTCTTCATTAATGGGTGCAAAGTATATGATGCAAGAGCTTAAACATGAGCACAACAATTGCCAAGTATCAAATTATCCAAGACATTTTAGAGTTACTACATGTATCATTTTCCAATTCCAACCATATAACAATTTAACGAAGATGAAACTTCGCCATGAATACTATGAGTAGAGCCTAAGGACATATTTGTCCATATGCTACAGCGGAGCGTGTCTCTCTCCCATAAAGTGAATGCTAGGATCCATTTTATTCAAACAAAACAAAAACAAAAACAAACCGACGTTCCAAGCAAAGTGCATAAGATGTGACGGAATAAAAATATAGTTTCAGGGGAGGAACTCGATAATGTTGTCGATGAAGAAGGGGATGCCTTGGGCATCCCCAAGCTTAGACGCTTGAGTCTTCTTAATATATGCAGGGGTGAACCACCGGGGCATCCCCAAGCTTAGAAGCTTTCACTCTCCTTGATCATATTGCATCATACTCCTCTCTTGATCCTTGAAAACTTCCTCCACACCAAACTCGAAACAACTCATTAGAGGGTTAGTGCATAATAAAAAATTCACATGTTCAGAGGTGACACAATCATTCTTAACACTTCTGGACATTGCATAAAGCTACTGGACATTAGTAGATCAAAGAAATTCATCCAACATAGCAAAAGAGGCAATGCGAAATAAAAGACAGAATCTGTCAAAACAGAACAGTCCGTAAAGATGGATTTTATTAGGCCACCGAGACTTGCTCAAACGAAAATGCTCAAATTGAATGAAAGTTGCGTACATATCTGAGGATCATGCTCGTAAATTGGCGTAATTTTCTGAGCTACCTACGGGGAGATAGACCCAGATTCGTGACAGCAAAGAAATCTGGAACTGCGCAGTAATCCAAATCTAGTACTTACTTTTCTATTAAAGACTTTACTTGGCACAACAAAACATAAAACTAAGATAAGAAGAGGTTGCTACAGTAGTAAACAACTTCCAAGACACAAATATAAAACAAAAATACTGGAGTAAAAACATGGGTTGTCTCCCATAAGCGCTTTTCTTTAACGCCTTTCAGCTAGGCGCAGAAAGTGTATCTCAAGTAACATCAAGAGATGAAGCATCAACATCATAAGCTCCCACATTTGTAGTGGTACTAGGGGCTTTGTCAATTTTAGGCCTATATTAATATTTGTTTGGTTTAGGCACTTTAGAGGCATACATAAACTTTTGCTCCTTCCCCACA
>NC_061512.1:17265420-17298150 GCF_022539505.1 Lolium rigidum | reverse complement strand
TATATCTCATGGATAATTGTCAACATAGAGTAATATAACAAGTACAATATGCAAATACGTAGGAATCAATGCACAGTTCACACAAGTGTTTGCTTCTTGAGGTGGAGAGAGATAGGTGAACTGACTCAACATAAAAGTAAAGAGAATGGTCCTTCAAAGAGGAAAGCATCGATTGCTATATTTGTGCTAGAGCTTTTATTTTGAAAACATGAAACAATTTTGTCAACGGTAGTAATAAAGCATATGAGTTATGTAAATTATATCTTACAAGTTGCAAGTCTCATGCATAGTATACTAATAGTGCCCGCACCTTGTCCTAATTAGCTTGGACTACCGGATCTTTGCAATGCACATGTTTTAACCAAGTGTCACAATGGGGTACCTCCATGCCGCTCTGTACAAAGGTCTAAGGAGAAAGCTCGCATTTTGGATTTCTCGCTTTTGATTATTCTCAACTTAGACATCCATACCGGGACAACATGGACAACGTGATAATGGACTCCTCTTTAATGCATAAGCATGTGGCAACAATTATTATTCTCATATGAGATTGAGGATATATGTCCAAAACTGAAACTTCCACCATGATTCATGGCTTTAGTTAGCGGCCCAATGTTCTTCTCTAACAATATGCATGCTCCAACCATAAAGGTGGTAGATCTCTCTTACTTGAGACAAGACGGACATGCATAGCAACTCACATGATATTCAACAAAGAATAGTTGATGGCGTCCCCGAAACATGGTTATCGCACAACAAGCAACTTAATAAGAGATAAAGTGCATAAGTACATATTCAATACCACAATAGTTTTTAAGCTATTTGTCCCATGAGCTATATATTGTAAAGGTGAATGATGGAATTTTAAAGGTAGCACTCAAGCAATTTACTTTGGAATGGCGGATAAATACCATGTAGTAGGTAGGTATGGTGGACACAAATGGCATAGTGGTTGGCTCAAGTATTTTGGATGCATGAGAAGTATTCCCTCTCGATACAAGATTTAGGCTAGCAAGGTTATTTGAAACAAACACAAGGATGAACGAGTACAGCAAAACTCACATAAAAGACATATTGTAAACATTATAAGACTCCATACCGTCTTCCTTGTTGTTCAAAACTCAATACTAGATGTTATCTAGACTCTAGAGAAACCAAATATGCAAACCAAATTAGCAAGCTCTAAGTGTTTCTTCATTAATGGGTGCAAAGTATATGATGCAAGAGCTTAAACATGAGCACAACAATTGCCAAGTATCAAATTATTCAAGACATTTTAGAGTTACTACATGTAGCATTTTCCAATTCCAACCATATAACAATTTAACGAAGAAGAAACTTCGCCATGAATACTATGAGTAGAGCCTAAGGACATATTTGTCCATATGCTACAGCGGAGCGTGTCTCTCTCCCATAAAGTGAATGCTAGGATCCATTTTATTCAAACAAAACAAAAAACAAAAACAAACCGACGCTCCAAGTAAAGTGCATAAGATGTGACGGAATAAAAATATAGTTTCGGGGGAGGAACCCGATAATGTTGTCGATGAAGAAGGGGATGCCTTGGGCATCCCCAAGCTTAGACGCTTGAGTCTTCTTAGAATATGCAGGGGTGAACCACCGGGGCATCCCCAAGCTTAGAGCTTTCACTCTCCTTGATCATATTGCATCATACTCCTCTCTTGATCCTTGAAAACTTCCTCCACACCAAACTCGAAACAACTCATTAGAGGGTTAGTGCATAATAAAAATTCACATGTTCAGAGGTGACACAATCATTCTTAACACTTCTGGACATTGCATAAAGCTACTGGACATTAATGGATCAAAGAAATTCATCCAACATAGCAAAAGAGGCAATGCGAAATAAAAGACAGAATCTGTCAAAACAGAACAGTCCGTAAAGATGGATTTTATTAGGCCACCAGACTTGCTCAAATGAAAATGCTCAAATTGAATGAAAGTTGCGTACATATCTGAGGATCATGCACGTAAATTTGCTTAATTTTCTGAGCTACCTACAGGGAGGTAGACCCAGATTCGTGACAGCAAAGAAATCTGGAACTGCGCAGTAATCCAAATCTAGTACTTACTTTACTATCAAAGACTTTACTTGGCACAACAAAACTCAAAACTAAGATAAGGAGAGGTTGCTACAGTAGTAAACAACTTCCAAGACACAAATATAAAACAAAAATAATGTAGTAAAAACATGGGTTGTCTCCCATAAGCGCTTTTCTTTAACGCCTTTCGCCTAGGCGCGAAAGTGTAACTCAAGTGTTATCAAAGGGTGGTGCACCTACAGCGGGGTTTGGAGTTTTCTCAACCATGCATAGTATATTGGATACATAAGTTTCAGCGTCTCCCTTTTCATTAGTCTTGGGCTTGCTACTCTCATCGAACAAATTTTCAGGAACAAGCCAAGCATAGTTATTTTCTAGTGCATCATTCATAGCTAGGAGTTTGCATGGTATTGGTGCTTTGATCTCCCCACCACCATTAGCATTATTAGTGTACCTTATTCTATCCGTATCCATTTTTTCAAGGAGACCAACAAAATTAGTATGAGAACCAAGCATATTAAATTTAGCGAAGACCTTTCTAGCCTCTCTTGCTAGACCACTAAATTCTCTAAGAAGGGTTTCTAAAACAAAATCTTTCTTTTCCCCCTCTTCCATATCACCAAGTGTAAGAAACATGTGTTGGATTATAGGATTGAGATTAACAAATTTAGTTTCCAACAAGCGAACTAAAGCAGCAGCAGCAATTTCATAAGTAGGAGCAAGTTCTACCAAGTGTCTATCTTCAAAATCTTCAACGGTACTAACATGGGTGAAAAATTCTTCTATATTGTTCCTCCCAATTATAGACCCTTGTCCTACCGGTATGTTCTTTGCGGTAAAATTAAAAGGAAACATGATGAAATAAGTAAAGTAAATGCAAGTAACTAATTTTTTGTGTGTTTTTGATATAGCAAACAAGACAGTAAATAAAGTAAAACTAGCAACTAATTTTTTTGTGTTTTGATATAATGCAGCAAACAAAGCAAGTAAATAAAATAAAGCAAGACAAAAACAAAGTAAAGAGATTGAGAAGTGGAGACTCCCCTTGCAGACGTGTCTTGATCTCCCCGGCAACGGCGCCGTGAAAATATGCTGGTGCGTAGTTGACGTGGGAGTTAGAAATCTTTGTGGTGTAGCTTTTCTTCAGTTCCCTGGCAACGGCGCCAGAAAATATGCTTGATGGCGTGTATTTCACACGTTCGTTGGGCAACCCCAAGAGGAAGGTATGATGCGCACAGCAGCAAGTTTTCCCTCAGAAAGAAACCAAGGTTTATCGAACCAGGAGGAGCCAAGAAGCACGTTGAAGGTTGATGGCGGCGGGATGTAGTGCGGCGCAACACCGGAGATTCCGGCGCCAACGTGGAACCTGCACAACACAACCAAAGTACTTTGCCCCAACGAAACAGTGAGGTTGTCAATCTCACCGGCTTGTCTGTAACAAAGGATTAACCGAATTGTGTGGAAGATGATTGTTTGCAGAGAAAACAGTAAAAACAAGTATTGCAGCAGATTTGTATTTCAGTATTAAAAGAATGGACCGGGGTCCACAGTTCACTAGAGGTGTCTCTCCCATAAGATAAAAGCATGTTGGGTGAACAAATTACACTCGGGCAATTGACAAATAGAGAGGGCATAACAATGCACATACATGGCATGATAAGTATAGTGAGATTTAATTGGGCATTACGACAAAGTACATAGACCGCCATCCAACTCGCATCTATGCCTAAAAGTCCACCTTCAGGTTATCGTCCGAACCCCTTCCGGTATTAAGTTGCAAAGCAACGGACAATTGCATTAAGTATGGTGCGTAATGTAATCAACAACTACATCCTCGGACATAGCGCCAATGTTTTATCCCTAGTGGCAACAAGCACAACACAACCTTAGAACTTTCTCGTCACCGTCCCGGTGTCAATGCGAGGCATGAACCCACTATCGAGCATAAATACTCCCTCTTGGAGTTAAAAGCAAAAACTTGGCCAGAGCCTCTACTAGTAACGGAGAGCATGCAAGATCATAAACAACACATATGTAATAACTTGATAATTAACATAACATGGTATTCTCTATCCATCGGATCCCGACAAACACAACATAGAGTATTACGGATAGATGATCTTGATCATGTTAGGCAGCTCACAAGATCCAACAATGAAGCACAATGAGGAGAAGACAACCATCTAGCTACTCGCTATGGACCCATAGTCCAGGGGTGAACTACTCACTCATCACTCCGGAGGCGACCATGGTGGTGTAGAGTCCTCCGGGAGATGAATCCCCTCTCCGGAAGGGTGCCGGAGGAGATCTCCCGTAATCCCCCGAGATGGGATCGGCGGCGGCGGCGTCTCGATGAGGTTTTCCGTATCGTGGTTTTTCGCATCGGGGGTTTCGCGACGGAGGCTTTAAGTAGGCGGAAGGGCGAGTCGGGGGCCGACGAGGGGCCCACACCACAGGGCGGCGCGACCCCCCTTGGCCGCGCGCGCCTGTGGTTTGGCCACCTCGTGGCCCCACTTCGTATGCTCTTCGGTCTTCTGGAAGGTTCGTGGCGAAATAGGCCCCTGGGTCTTCGTTTCGTCCAATTCCGAGAATATTTCGTTACTAGGATTTATGAAACCAAAAACAGCAGAAAACAACAACTGGCACTTCGGCATCTTGTTAATAGGTTAGTTCCAGAAAATGCACGAATATGACATAAAGTGTGCATAAAACATGTAGGTATCATCAATAATATGGCATAGAACATAAGAAATTATCGATACGTCGGAGACGTATCATGTGGCAAGATCATTATCCTCTCATATGATTTATTTTTGGATAGCCAAGAGGCATTTGTTACTAAATATCTTATGGAGAGTTGTATTATTGTGGATGAGTCATCATACCATCTTTGATTGGATTTACATTATAATATTGGTCAAAAGGTTAAGGTTGAAGGTTATTCCTCAAATTTGGATAGTTGGTTTTGATTTCACCAAGGCATGATCATATGAGTTTCAAAATACTCATAATTAGTTTTATTCAAATAGTTTGAACTATAATTTGTAATGTAAATGGATTTAGTTTTATGATATTCCATGTATTTAATAAGTTATGATTTAAATAAGAATGTGTGGCTTTTATGCACTTTAGACCTCGTGGTTTACCTTATTTATAAGTGAATTAAATTACACACAAAGGTAGTTGCTAACTTTTAAGTGTTGTGTAATAGTTCTAGTTCCTTTTTGATCCAACCTAGGGATCAAATTATGTCTACCCAAAATAAGGGTTTAGCAAAGGTCACAGTGAAGTTTATAGCGCTTGACTTGATGATCTACTTCAATTCCAGCAAGTCAAGTGAAACTTCAGTTATTGTGGTAAGTTTTATTTGAAAGAGCGAAAATTCCCCGGATTTTCTATGCATGAATGCAATGCACACTTTGGTGTTCTCTCATTTTGTTGCCTCTAAACCTGGGATATTACAGCCTCTCCCCTTAAATCGAACTTCGTCCCGAAGTTCGAACGCTCTCATGTTTCGGAACGTGGAAATTTCTTGAACAGATCACCATCCTTCAACTCCATGGTGATCACACTAGATATAGTTGAATATATCCCTTGTCCAGATCCTTCCTGGAGTCTTTTGATGTCTGGCACTGATACTTTCTTCAACTCTATGATTTCTTCCAACACTCTAAACTTATAGGCTTACTCTTCAAAGATTCTTTGATTAGGACATCTTATTGTGTTGATGGACTTTACTAAAGGTTGTGATGACATCTTCCTATTTGGGTACTCAAAACTTGGTTCTACTAGCTGCGGTAATCCAGCTGCGATGCCCAAACCTTAAGTCTAAAAGATTTATTTAAGGTAGGGTATTGTTTTCCCTTACTACCATAACGAAAGTAATGGTACTTAATAAGGTATTTACAATAGGCATGGTCCTGGTTGTTTTAGTCCTACGAATGGATTAGACTCATCTAGTCCATCCAATCATGGCCTCTAGTTTATACTAGTTATCTTCCTTTTGGTTTCTTAAGGTTCCATGAAAGGAATCTTTCTATTGGTCTTATATTGTGGTATGGTCAAACTCCTTTGGTCTTCTATCTTCTTAGGCTTTGCTTGTCCTTCGACATCTTCTTCATCCAACTTCATTATCTTAGACTTACTTGAGTTCTCTTGGTTTCGAGCAATTACAATTACCCACTCAAGTTAAGGTCTAACCCTTACTTCCTCGAGATATGAACCTCGGCTTCTGGTCTGACAACCTCCTGAGAGTACTTTTATATGGGTAGTTCCCAACAACCTTATAAAAATAAGATCGGACTTCCTCTCAGTTCAGACCTCTTTCTTCATCTATCATACCCCAAGTCATATTTTAATACTTCTCCTTCAGCCTTTCTCTCCCCCTTGGAGTTTACTAATGATCTTCAAACTTCCTTTCTTCTAATCATTAACCTCCAAGGCTAGAAGATTAGTCTTGGTCTAGCGTATAGTTTGTACTTTTCTAAAGTCTCACGAAGAATTCTTTGTGGTGTATCCACACAATTGTGGATATCCGTTGTGAATCCTCCAACTAAATATTTATTAGCTACGGAATACCAGCTGCGGAATCCCTCTTTCCTTTAGAGTGAAAGAACGATTAATCTGTGGACTATTTGTTACCAGCTGCAGACTACCTAACACAAGATGTGGCTTATTGAATACCAGCTGTGGCTATGTTATGGTTTTAGGCAATATCTACCTACTAGCTGTGGCTTCTTTCATAGTTTTAGTTAAGATATACCTCACTTCACATACTTTCTCTTCATGATTATCCTATATCAGCTGCGGTCTTATTATGCCAGCTGCGACTTCACTTGTCTATTTTCCTTCTTCCAGGGTTTGTTTTGCAAGAAAACCACTTGTTGATACTATGAAAATAGTATTGTAAGTGACTTCACTTGCATTCCCTTCTTCCATAATGAATACGGCTCTACTTCTACTGCTCCATATTCACTATTTTCTCACTTTCATGATACTTCCATGTTGAAGTACTCCTTAATTAAGGATAAAAGTGAGTTTTCATTTGTCCTTCCTTCAGAGTATTGTGGTTGCTTCCCACAATTTTACTTCTTTCTTCTAGTGAACCTTCATCTTGTCTTCCAAAATCTTCAGAATTCGTCACTTCCTCACACGAATACCTTTACCCTCTAGACCTATAACATCAAGTAGGAGCTTGACATTGCAACATGCATTTGCATATCAAAGTCAAACTTCATGTATGGATCTAGTCAATCAATGAAAATCCAATAAAATCCAAGAAAATCCAGCTTTGTGCTTATAATACACATCCTTATATGCCTGAATATAGTAGTTGGGTAAGACATCCCTAAACATCAGGCTCAGATGTGTAGTATATACACCACATAAGATAGGTTTAGGTTGTGATACTTAGCACAAATACGTGAATTTCTACTATTTGTCTCAACATTTATCTCAATTGCACATTTGCAATGAGACACTTGAAACAAAATGGCCTGGGATAGTTGAAGTTAACCTAGTTTTCTTTGGAAGTACTAACAAAATAGTATACCATATATATGTGCTATTGAGGACTACTTCCTATAATACAATTAGTTCTAACATGTCTACTCTAAACACATGATTGTTTAGAATATACCACCTATAACTCTAGGATTTCTCTATGTGATATGCTTTAAATAAGCCTTCTTTAAATTAAGGACTATGGTTCTAGAATACTTGGCACAGTTTCCAGGATTTTAAGGCCTAAGCTTTCGAACTATTCCTTAAATCCTACTCCTTATCATACTTCTGTTATCGTACTTATGATGTTCTACTCCATCACATCTTGATTCTCAAGTGAATCATATATGATTACCAACTCTACCATGAAAAGTAGACTTATATGACTCCTATCACTCTTCCTTACCTCCTATGATTGACTCATCATAGGTATATACTACCTCATATTACTTATCTACATTACTTAACATCAGTCATTTGACATTTTAAATGACTCTTACTTAACCATAACTTGCATTGGTATACTTCTTCCAATAGGATATCTTCCTTATGGTTGTATCCTCTCTTTGGACTACCATGTGTTGTATACCAACTGTGGTCTTCTACCACCCTTTATCTTAAGCTTCAAGGGTGTTCTAATTATTTGGAATGAAGCAAGATAACTAATTAACTTCATTTAAGAAATATAGCTAAGAAAGATTGACTCAAGTGTGTCAGGATTATTCTCAAGTGAATACCCATCTCAAGTCAAAAGAATGGTTGGTTTAGCATAGTTAACTTAGCTAAAACACTGCCTATAGACACTACCAAACCTATAGGTCTCCTTTAAAGGGTTTTAATCCTAGGGTCAAAGCATTTGCTCTGATACTAGCTGTGATGACCCAGCGTACCACTGCATGGTGTAGTACACAAGTCGTTGACATAACACAAGTGAAACACCGTTCCACTCATATTACATCTCTCGAGTGGTACAACGAAACATATGCGAGTCCAAGGTATGTCTATAGAAGTACACACGAGCTGTTTACATAAGATCAACACAACCTCCTACTTTACAGTGAGGTAAAACTTCAAATAAAGCTCCAGAAGAACGACTCGTAGTCTATCTTATTGCTAACTCAAGTTCAAGAGCTACTTGGCTTGCTATAGAAATCTAGCTACTTAGGTGCTATGATTAGGGAAAGGTTCCCTTCTATTACTAGTCTAAGTTTCCACTCTAGCTGATGCAAAAGTTGACTCCATTGACTTCTTTGATTGGATTCTTCATCTTGTTGCAGTTGACTCCTTTGTCTTCGAGTTCCACGGTAGTTTCTCCTTCGGTGCCTTGATCTAAGAAGGGGGTTCAAATGGGATAGAATGAGTACGAGCATACTCAGCAAGTTCATATTAGGAAATAGGTGTATCATGCACTAGCTACAGCCATAGACCAGAAAGTCATAGGCCAATGCAAGTTTTCATAAATATTTCTTCAAAAGGTTTATTTTATTCTGAAAACTATGCCCGTCAGTCTTCACAGGTTGACTAGAACTTCATGGAGTTCCTTTCCTGCCGCGTTCGCAGTTCCCTTCCCGGAACAGGGAGTGACAGTCACAATTCAGTATCCTCTGCAGAGGTGCGTTACTTTTCCCATAAGAGACCTTATCCTTGTTGCCAACCAGGCGACATCTTTCCCGTCCACACTTCCTTTGGTGTGAGGCCAGGTGTAAGATCCAAGTCCACACCGCCTTCTCCGCGACTGCAAACCCACCCTTTTTTCCGACCCTACACCCCCAGTAGACTTCTCCCGATAATACGGCTTTACTCACGGTGTACTCCGGACAATCCATCATAGATCTTAGAGCTTATCATCACTAATGGATGGGGATTTAAAAGGCTATCCCAACCTATTGCGGCAGTGCCTCCAACACCCCGCCAGCTCTACCAATCCGTTGGCGTGCAGAAGGGAAAAGATACAGCTGACTTCCCCAGAGCCATTATAGATCTTATGGTCAACGCGATATGTACGGCGCTAGAATCACTGGACGGCATTGGTATTTAGTCCTAGATGAGTAGTACCCATGCAATGGAACCTCCACCATATCAACACATACCATGGTTCCATTGCCCACCACATAGTCATATTCATAATTGTAAAATAATACTTTGCTTTTCAATGCATGAGTGATAAGTATAGTACTTTGCATATAGTTTGATACAAATAATCAAATGACATGAGCAAGCGATGAACTTGCCTTTCTTGACTGCAAGATTATGTAGACAAAAGCTTCGATACGTGAGAACTCCAAATGCTGAAATACCATCATCGTCCGGTAAGGACAATGTTTAAAGAACTGGCAAAAATGCTATAATGCATAGTATGAGATGCAATCGTCCCGAGCGTAACCTAACCTCGATGATTTAGGATGTATGAGTTGTAAACATTTCTTTAGGGTTGGTTGCACTTTTAAAATGGTTCTCAAACAAGGTTCTTATTAGGGTTTGGTTATATTAGCATCATAACCAAGTGATATAAGACATCATAACAATCATACACATAAAGAATAGTGGTGGAATAATATGTAAAGAACAGTTGTCAATTTTAAGTTCTACAGAACATGGTTGATGATTACTTATACTATACTTCAAAAGAATAACTTTTGAAGAACATGTTGTTTAAGAAATAATGAGTATAAAGAAGGATTAGGGCTTTTAAGGTTTGATTGACATTTGTACTTCAAAAGGATAACTTTTGAAGAACATGTTAAATAAGAATATGAACTTCTCTACATAGGAGCTATGGATTTCTAGGGTTTACTATTGATTTCATTTAGTTCTTGAATAGGAACTAGTTGGTTCTTATCTTGGAATGGTTTCTATATAGCAAGTATTGGTAGGTTTATTGCTATGGTTTCTTCTAAGCATCATATCAAAGGATGGTTATCCAGATGGTTCTATAAATTAGCTACTAGGGTTTATTATGGTTTCTCATTTGCTTCACTAAGTAATCACTAATAGTTTCTAATCCAAGTGATTTATCATTTCCTAAGTAGGGTTTAGTTGGATAGGAGTATGTGATGTGATTTGCTACACAAGGTTGGTACTAGGGTTTATAATTATGGTTCTACTAAATTATGATGGTTGATGTTGATCCTAATGGTATGGTATATAGGATTGGTGATCAATGGTACTAATTCCATTAACAAGTTAGGGTTTATATCTAGGTGGCACTAGTTGATCATATAGGTTTTAATTAAGAATAGGGACATGAAATGATAATCTCATGTGACTTGGTTTTTTATGTTAGTGGATCATAAGCATGCATTCAATTGTTTCTTATTAGGGTTCTATGGGTATAGATGAATCTCCCATGATCACATGTGACACATAACTAGGGTTTTAGAGTTACTACTAAAGTGGAATGATCACATGAAATATTAAGATCAAGGTCCCCATTAATATTAAAACTAGGGTTTCTACATTGATACAATTCTTGAACTAGTAATTGACAATAAAGATGTGATCACTAATTACTTTGAAACAAGATTAATAATGGTTTGACACTTTATTAATTTTCATTAGAATTAACATTTAGGGTAACTCCTATTTAGGTTTAATTGAGAATTAGGGCTTAACAATTGTGATTAGGTTTTAAAATAATTAACTTGTTACTCAAATATGTTTCAGTAAACAATTGTTGGGCTACCAAAATAATATTGGCTTTTAATATTTTCTTGAGTTATTATTATTTAAAGAAAATAGAAAATAGTAATTTGCAAATTAGGGTGTATGAATTACCACTAATAATTAAGTTAATGCAAATATGGTAAATAAAATTAATCCTAACATTTTACTTAGTTACTGAATAGCTAATATTTAATTTTGAACTTATCTAATTTATTGATTTTAAATTGGATTTTTAAATAATTGAAAAGACATAATTGACCAGATTAAAAATAAGTGAATTTTTATTTTGACACAAATTTTTATTTTATATTCTATTTGAATAGAGTTTATTTTTGTAAACATTTTTATATATTATTTATATTTTTCTGAGTTGAAATGAAATTTCTATGATTTTGCAAAGTTTCAGTGATTTTCTGGAATTAAAATTAATTGGAAAACACTACAGATACCGGTTCGCATCTAGCCAATGCGACTGACGAGTGGGGCCGTGGACTGGGTCCATTGCCACGCGGGCAAAGACCAGTCAACAAATGCTGACGAGGCAGTGGACACGCTCTCCTCGCCGACGGCTTGACGCCGGCGACCAGGCGAGGGCGGCGCCGTCGATTTAGGGCCTCCCCGGATGTGTGACCTACACTAATCGATTCCCCTTGACCTACTGAGCACTATGGTGGTGACGGATTACTGAAAAGCTCACCGGAGCATCATCGGCAACGAGGTACCGCGGCGGCGCACTCCGGCCAAATGGCTAACTCAAGCTACGGTGGATGAAATGACACAAATAGGGGCTCCTGAGATGCGCAAGCTCACCCTCGACGCGTGGAGATGCTCGCCGGTGAAGATGGTGCACGGTATCGAGCTCCACCTCGCCGATACCGTAACAGTACCTTAAAAGGGAACTTCCAAATTGGCTTGATCCCGAGCTCCCCTTGGACGATTGACTCCATCAGGATGATCCTTGAGTCCAGGCGCTCCTCCTGGACCACACGCCAGAGGCTGAGGTGGCCTCCTCCATCGGCTTCGTCTTCGACTCCGGCGACAGAGAGTGGATGGTGGCGAGAGGTAGAGAGTGTTTGAGCAGCAATGGAGTGATGGAGGTGAACAAGGAGTGCACGGCGATGCTCTCCACCTATTTATAGGCCAAGGGAAGCCATGTGGCCTCGACACGGCGACGACCATGGTTGGAGAGGTGGCGGTCTCTGGAAGCTTCTGGCTGGCATGGATCTCCTCGGCTTGGATAAGCTCGGACGCGAATCGAGTTGGGCGCGGTTCTGAGAGGTCTGGTGACGTCCGGGCAAGCTTATCGACGAGGAGGTCGTGGCCTACTGGCGTCGCAGCGCTGTCGTGCACGGAGACGATGACGACGACGTGTTTTACTCACGCACGATTTTTAAAGCCACCGAATCGGTATCTGGCTTGGGCTGGGCTGAAGATGGGCCGTGGTGGTGGGTTGGTCCAGGCTCAACTGCTGGACTGCACGGCCAGGTAAGCCCCCTTTTCTTTTTTATCTCTTTTCTATTTTCTGTTTTTATTTTCTGTTTTGAATTTGCTATTTGAATTCAAATGAGTTTCTGTTTTGTGTTGCAGGTTCTAAATTATTTGAATGTCAATATAACTTGATAACAATGCTTACTGCATAGTTTTGTTGTTTGAACAAATATTTTGGTTAGGATTTAATTGAGATCTTGTGAGACTTGAATTAAATAAAAATGGTTAGGTATTTATTTAATTTCCTTTCACCTTAGGAACCATATCTATTTAATTGATTTGAAACTTATAACCAGTGCATGGTATACATATTATTAGGTTTTGTTATTACTTAACACTATTGATTGTTCCTATTTATTTTAATTATGGCTAGAGTTTAAAATATCTGATATTGAGAAGGGGATTGGTTCATGATTTTATGTGGAGAGTTGTTTCTAAGGGTTTAAGAAAATGGTTGATTAAACTCTATAATTACTAATCTTGCTTAGCAACTTCTAGCTTGGATTATACTTGTGATACCTGATACACAAGTTAGGAAACAATATTTATGTGGGGTGGATCTTATGTGAAAGGGTTTAGAGTTTTGCATAATCTTTACTAAGTTTAAGTATAAATAGGCATGAGGCATGGCAGGGTTATACTTATCATCCCAAGTGATACTTGGATTGAAATTCAAATGTGGTCTAGGGTTTAAGTAGTGATCACCAATGTGATACACAACTAGTATTTGGATATGGGCATAAGCTTTGATCATATTTTATTGGCTAGCTAGGGTTACTCTAGTGTTTGGATAAACAAGGTTTAGGTTTAATGACATTACTCCTCCATACAAGGCATGAGGATTGGTTTGGGGTTAACTATTAGTGATATACTTATTATTTTATGTGGTAGATGAGATCTATTAATCATATGGGGTTAACTTATCATTTATATCTACAAGGTATAATCATGCATTAGACAAGATCCACTCATTCCTCACTAATCCCTCTTTAATATTCCTCTCATCACTCTCATACTAGATTCTTAGGGTTTATAATTAATACCAAGTTGTGATGATTATGGAATTGGTTTCCTAAGGTATTGCTATTGTAATAGGATTCTCACCTCCAAGATCAAATATTGACTTGAACAGCTAGGTTTAGTACTTCTCTAATATTCTTGTATGAACATAGCTATGGTTAGTATTATAACTTCTCTCACTTATCAATGTCTTGGAATATCCTAAGGTCCTACTCAAGAGATGATGATATGATCCTCTAAATGTATGGTTTGCCTAGGAATTCTACCTTGCAATCTTCTGTAGCTTGTTCTTCAGGAATTCTGATAAACCTGCATCTTGTGGTATGCCTCCACCTCCTAGCTTCTTCATCTTGATCTAAGCTAATTCACATGGAGTGGCTCTATGTGTTTTCTTCCTTGTATCATGCTACAAGGTGAGCAAATGGATGAAGGGTGTGGCTCTATTTATAGGCTTGGGCAAGCTCTAATATCATGACACCTAGGTGGGTGACTCTTGTTTTGGTGGGATGAGTAAGGTGCTTGGTTGTCATGCCCTTATCCATAGCAATCCTTTGAGCATGAGGTGGCATAGCTTGGAAAGCAAGTCATGTAGATATTTTCATCCTATGTGGCAAGATCATTATCCTCTCATATGATTTATTTTTGGATAGCCAAGAGGCATTTGTTACTAAATATCTTATGGAGAGTTGTATTATTGTGGATGAGTCATCATACCATCTTTGATTGGATTTATATTATAATATTGGTCAAAAGGTTAAGGTTGAAGGTTATTCCTCAAATTTGGATAGTTGGTTTTGATTTCACCAAGGCATGATCATATGAGTTTCAAAATACTCATAATTAGTTTTATTCAAATAGTTTGAACTATAATTTGTAATATAAATGGATTTAGTTTTATGATATTGCATGTATTTAATAAGTTATGATTTAAATAAGAATGTGTGGCTTTTATGCACTTTAGACCTTGTGGTTTACCTTATTTATAAGTGAATTAAATTACACACAAAGGTAGTTGCTAACTTTTAAGTGTTGTGTAATAGTTCTAGTTCCTTTTTGATCCAACCTATGGATCAAATTATGTCTACCCAAAATAAGGGTTTAGCAAAGGTCACAGTGAAGTTTATAGCGCTTGACTTGATGATCTACTTCAATTCCAGCAAGTCAAGTGAAACTTCAGTTACTGTGGTAAGTTTTATTTGAAAGCGCGAAAATTCCCCGAATTTTCTATGCATGAATGCAATGCACACTTTGGTGTTCTCTCACATACCGGAGGCAGTGTTCCACCGCATGCTTGCCGGCTGCACGAGCTCGGCAGCGTTAGGACCTTCTTGCAAACTCTTCGGAGTATTAGTGCCTCAGTTTCTCGCAGTCACTGGAGGAGTTACTCAGGGGCCAAACTGGGCAGTGGCCCACCCAAGATTTGTGTAAAAACTATCTATACTGAGCATCGGTGGCCCAAGCAGGCTGGAAGCCTCGCAGCGAGCACCAACTGCTCTTGTGAGCAAGAAGAAAGCGCAATAGAAAAGCCCAATAAAAAATAGCTTGACAGAACACGTTTGCTCCGACTGCTTCTTGGTTTTTTTTCTCAAATATTGAGTTTTCGTTGATTTTTCGCAGATAAATGTCGTTGCTAGCTAGGCCGCTTCATTGTTAGCCAGTTCCATCTAAGAAATGTTTTGTTAGTCAGTTTAAAATATCATGATCTTGGTTATACGTATAATTTTATTTCTTTATCCAAATTCTTAGCTATTTGATAGTTTACACACTATTTTCCCCCAAAATTCTTAGGTAGTAAAAGAATATGTGATCTCTTTTAGTTGGCCCGCCCAGCTCTTTCTTTCAAGCTCCGCCACTGTCACGATTATAAAGCAGGGCTCGTGTTCCAGGAGATTGTCATTGAGAATGTACCTTGCCTTGAGAGATAGATTCCATCTTGTGCACAGGGTGCCCCAAGGACAATTAGGGCGTGTTTGGTAGACTGTGGGAGGTCAGATTTTCTCACGTCATCCCACTTTTTGGCCAGAGAAGCTGTTTGTTAGATCGGGTCGGCTCAACTGCCCACTGCCCATCTCATACGGAAACGACCGAGAGCCCTGCCCGAGAGCGAAGCTCGAATCGAGCTTCCCTACTCGTCCGAGATGTACTCATCCCGCAGAACACTGTAGCCGTGCCCCCGCCAGGCCCGCGCCCCAGACCCCCTACCCCTATCGCTCCCATTTTCCCCACCATCATCTATCGCTCCTCGCCCTGGAGACCACACCGTGCGAGGCCATCTCCTTGGGGACTCTGCTTCAGTCGCTCCAAGCCCTCACGCCCTCGCAGATTTGACGCCAAGTCGTTCCTCGTGCTCCGGCGAGATGGGCAGGAACGCGACGTCGCCCATGCGGACCCCGCGGCGGCGGATGCTGGCGTTGAAGGCTGGGTCCGAGAATGGCGCCGCGCAGAGGGCCCTCTGCTCGTCCGTCCATGGTCATCGTCGGGCCACGGCGCGGCGCGGCGGGAGCGCGCTCTTGCGCCAGCGCCGGACGACGGGCTTCTCCGGCTCGTCGAGCGTGAGCTCGTGCACGGCCAGGGACGACGGCGATGACACGAACGGCGGGTGCGCGTGCAGGAGCTCGCGCGCGCGGTTGACCTCTGTCACAGTGAGCGGGCCGAGCCGGTGGCGCGACACGTCGGACTCGTGCTGATAGAACGCCGACCTGGTCGTCTCTGAGCTCCGGTTGACGTGCTGCCCGCGGACGTGAGCGGCGCCGGCGAACAGGGACCCGATTGCTTTTTTCTTTTTCTATGTAAGGACCCGATTGCTTTTTCCTTTTCTGTTCCAGGACCTCTTTGTAAAAAAAATGTGGGAGAAAATCTCAGTCCAGATTGTTTCACCAAACAATATCTCAGTCCAGCTTATTTCACCACATCCAGGCTAACAAACAAGGGACAAAATCTGAGCTGAGCTTGTATAAGGGCAGCATGTATGAGTGGAGATAGTGATTCTCTATTGCCCCGGTCTACCAAATACACCCTTAAGGTTCTCGTGGCACCGAAATTGAAGGTGTTGGGATACTTGTCTAGCAAAAATTCCGAAATTGTTTTTGTATCCATACTTATTAAGGTAAAACAACTCTTGCATTTTGGTGATTTCTATCTTCATTTCCGTCTGTTTTTTCTTGAGGTTTTTCATGTGCATCAGTTTGTTTTTTCCAGGAAATGATTCCCATAAGGTTCACTGCATCGGTACGCACTGTAAAATGATTCCTTAGATGCTTTCCCTGCATCAAGAAGCTCTACATTAAGGTGAAATTACATGGTGTTAAGCATATTCAAAGATGATTTCAATTCATGTATCTCTGTATGCCTAGTTTGGACATGTTGACATAGTATTTAGTAGACTTCTGATAAAATTAACTTCCAGAATAAATGTTCCCAACTTTTACCTTGGATCGAGTGATCAACACCGCTTCTAGGAGATATTAATTTTAAAAGAGCGCAATTTTCATGGTGTTAGGGAATTATATTGTTCAACAGTTGTCATTCACACCTAATGCAGATGCAGCTAGTCCTGATGTAATTACATGCCAGCTACGAGGAAATTATTGCTTTACCACCTGCAATAAAAGTACTCTTTTTACTGCAATCTTAGTGACGGCTATTGTACCTAATTTTGGTCTTCTGCAGTCATCTTACAGAAAGGATATGAAAAATGAGCTGTGTTATGATACACTCGATCCTATCGAATGCCTTGAACTCCATCTCCGAATAATAGTAATGGATAACTACGTAGGCAAGGAAGCAGACGTGAATTTCGCCAAGTTCTTTGTTCTGAATGCAAAGGTGCTCAAGGTAATGAAATTCTGTGCCTATGATAAGACACTACGGAAAATGGCTAGAAACCGTCAGACCAATTTAGCCGTCGTTATAGGTTGTGCCGACGGCACCATGCCCTTGGCACAATATTGCCTTGGCACAGATCTGTTTGCCATTGGCACAAGCTGGCCTTGTGGCGATGACATAGAACTAACGGCTATTTGAAAATTCTGGCTCGAATTTTTTCAATATTTTAAATTTTTTCTTACTCTTTTCACATAGATAATTTTTTTAACTATAACTACACTTAATCTTTAGTAAATTACATTAATGGTCTAACTTCTCAGTTGGTCACCCATCCTCACACTACTTTGAGCTTCCAAGAAAGAAATGGCACCTTGTTGATGATACTACCGTATTAATCTTATGAACCCTTACACCTTGATATCATAACTCTTTATAATTTTGAATTTTGGATAATTATTTAAATTAACATCAATGATTAAATAATAATTATCTTTATGCAAAATTAAATTATTAATTTTATTTTTTAAAAAATATAAAATCTTAAATTTCTATCAAAAAACTAAAATCTTCGTGCTTTTATATTTTCATTTGAAATTTTAAGAATCTAAAAAATGGCAGTGGGGTAAAACCCCTCTCGAGTTGTGCACCACTTCTATAAACATAGTAATCTATTCTATCTAATCGGACGGCAGAACTTCTAACTTAACCTCAAAAACTTTCAATTCCATCTCAGACCAGAAAAAAACCTTTGATTCGAACATGCTCTAATCCTATAGATTTCAAGGTTTGTTTTAGACTTTTTTTCTCGAGGAAAATATAAGTTGCAATTCAGATCTTCTCGGTGCATCGTGAGGCCAGCGGTGACGTACGGGTCACGAGCGTCTCGAGAAAAAGCGACGCGCCGCGCAGACACACACCCAACTCGCGCACTCAGCCGCCGGCCGGCCGGCTCCTAATGGTATGACGCCCGCCGCCGCCGCCGCGCAAATCCGCCAACGCCTCCTGTTCATCTCCCCATCCACCTCCCCCTCCTCGCCGTGCTGCCGTCTGCGCCTGCCGGCTCGCCCCCGCGCCGCGCCCCGCTCCATGTCCGCCGAGGCACGGCCGGCGCCGTCGCCCGTGGCCGTGCCGCCGCCGGCGCACCCCACCTACGACCTCAGCGCGGTTATCGCCCTCGCCCTCTCCGAGGACGCCGGCGACCGAGGTACGCGCATGCTCCCCTACCTGCTACAGCTTCACCCCCGTCACTTCTTCTACATCCTAGTCTTAGCCTCCCCGTTCTAACGGGCGCGCCGCCTGAACGGCGACATCTGTACTACACCCTTTAGCTCTGAAATTGTCCGTCAGTATTGCGTGGTCACAGTTGGGCTTTCGGATTTCAGCCATGCTTATGTTAAGCTAGTCTTGCAGTTCCATTCCAGCTGCTGACTATTATTGACTGACTGGCGCTTGAAATAGTACAGTGACAGCGCTAGGATCGGCCCTTGCCCTTTTAATAGGACTTAGTTGGAGGTTACAATTCACTCTCACACCCTAAGATTGTTTGACTGCGACAGGAGACCACATTTTATTACCCAATCATGTGTAGTAACCACTAACCAGGGTCCAAAGGTCAGGTTGTCTTGTTGAGTTATTGCTGCTCTCCACTGGAAAGAGTCGTTTATTGGAGAAATGGAGAAATACTCTCCAGTACAATGGATCGGATCAATTTATATCCACTTATATGCCATCCACACTCTCCAGCAAGCAATAACAGGAACTGGATTTTGTTACTGAAGAGTGTTCTTTCTTAGCTTGTAACGGGCGCGCCGCCTGAACTGCGACATATGTGCACCCTTTAGCTTTGAAATTGTCCATCAGTGTTGCACGGTCACAGTTGGGCTTTCGGACATCACTCCTGCTCAATGCTTATGTTAAGCTAGTCTTGCAGCTCCAGCCGCTGACTATAATTGAACCGCACTTCAAATAGTGCAGTGACAACGCTAGACTCAGCTCTTGCCGTTTTAATAGGACTTAGTCGGAGATTAAAATTCACTCTCACACCCTAAGATTGGCTGTCTTGTTGAGTTGTTATTGCTGCTCTCCATGGGAAATAGTAGTTTATTGGAGAAATAGAATGGATCGAGGCCAATTTATATCCACTTATATGTCATCTTCATTCTCCAGGAACCGAATTTATTTGTTTTCATCTTGATTGCTAGCCAGTATTTTCAAGTGGCCATATTAGTAACCTATTGACTCAGGCTTAGCCCAGCACTCGGCCTAGGTACAAGAGGAAAGCCCACTCCATCCCAAAAGCCCGGACTGAAGGGATGAGGAAAACCCTCTCTTATAAGCTGGTCGTAGACTCTTCCCCTAGGCGAGGTGGGACTATGCTGAAGTTATATATCACTTGGGTCCATTTAGTACTCACTGAAGATAAGCTCCAGTTGGGTCCTTTTTTTCCAAAGTTGATATGCAAGTTGGGTTTTGTTCTCTTTTGATATTGGAACTTTTTCCTGCTTTTGAATGGCCATACATGTGTCATCTCTCAGTGTGATAATGTTCTAACTGTCTGTCAACGCCTTTAGGGGATGTGTCGTGTTTGGCTACCATACCAACTGATGTGAAAGCCGAAGCCACCTTTATTGCTAAGGAGGATGGTGTCATCGCAGGCATAAGCCTAGCTGACATGGTATTTAAACAAGTTGATCCGTCATTGAAGGTATTTCTACTGCATAGGTTATCCCATATGGCTCAGTAAGTATCATATGTCATATTGACCATGCCTGTTGTTCCTTCTTGGACAATTTTTTCCAGGTTGAATGGTTTGAAGATGATGGAAATCTTGTGCACAAGGGGTTGCAGTTTGGCAAAGTTTATGGTAAGATGCCTTGAAAATGCCATATTTGGCAGGTTTTAACATTTTGTAGTCAGTGTTGGCTCTTTTTCTATTTCTTAATATTCTCTCCCCGATTTGCATTCCTTCTATTAAGGGTGTGCTCAGAGTATTATTGTTGCTGAGAGGGTTGTGCTCAATTTCATGCAAAGAATGAGCGGAATCGCCACAATGACAAAGGTGATAACTGTTATTTTTTTCGTAGCTTATGGTATTCCTCTTTCTCCTAGATGATGTCATAATTTGCCTATATGTTGCTTATATCAAAATTGTTTTGCTCCTGCCTTCATTCAGGCCATGGCTGATGCTGCTCGTCCAGCATGCATATTGGAAACAAGGAAAACTGCTCCAGGTTTACGTCTGGTTGACAAGTGGGCAGTAAGCGTACCTTTTTAGTGTTTGGCAATTTCATCACTTCTAGCTTCATTGACTGTCCTTCAGTTACATTTTTTCTCACTCTTGATATACATCTAGGTGCTAATTGGTGGCGGAAAGAATCACAGGCTTGGTTTATTTGATATGGTTATGATAAAGGATAATCATATTTCTGTTGCTGGGGGCATTACAAACGCAATGACATCTGTTGATCAGTTCTTGGAGAAGGAAAAGCTTGCAGTTCCTGTTGAGGTATTGTTCAGTGGCTATGGTTGCATATGCCATCTAAAATAAATTTGCCTGTTAACATTCTGTGCATGTATTCCTATTCCAATAGTTCACTTTTGTCTATCTTTCGGTGTGATTTGTATGCTATGCCAAGTTACCTATTAGCATTTGTTTGTAAAAAGAGCCATATGTTTTGTTAAATAAAATAAGGAGAGTATATCTTGACAGTTCTATATTCTATGAATCAGGTTGAGACGAGGACACTTGAGGAAGTTAGAGATTTATTGAAGTACTCTGACGAGAACAAGACGTCATTAACTCGTATAATGTTAGATAATATGGTCGTCCCTCTTCCGAATGGGGATATAGATGTATCAATGCTCAAAGATGCAGTTAAATTGATAAATGGCAGATTTGAAACTGAGGTATGAATTTCAACTCTCCAAAGCATACATTCCCATTGTGTTCCAACTTCCCCTTCTTAGACCCTTTACATATTTCGGTTTCTCTTTCCAACATGACTATATCTTGCTACTGCTTTATTCTCGCCTAGTGTACTATTGTTTTGCAAATTGGGACAGACATGATGATGTATAAGTGGTCAGCAAAGGTCTTTTCCTGGTTAACATCCTAGCGAAGCTTGTCTCCTGGTTAACATCCTAGCAGATGAGTTGCGCATAGGCTGTATAATGATGTCTGCTCTGTTGCATAGCTGTTCTGTTGACAGTAGTTGATTCCCATATGAATTGAGCTTGATGTGAGAGCATTGGTTTTGTCTTTTCAACTGCAGGCATCTGGAAATGTGACGATGGACACTGTGAAGAAAATCGGAGAAACAGGAGTTACATATATTTCAAGGTGTGAATTCATTATCGTCTCTTAATGGACAGCTGCTTTGTGTTTTGTGCCGTTTCGGCCTGTCATTTAGTAGTATTGATAAAGATTCCCATGATTGGGCCTTGATTCCCAACCCCACGCACCAGTCATTCGTTTCCCAACCATTTCACCTACTACTTGATTTGTTGCAGCGGAGCATTAACACATTCTGTGAAGGCGCTCGACATCTCTCTCAAGATAGACACCGAACTCGCTCTTGAGGTCGGAAGGCGCACGAATCGCGCCTGACTCGAGAAGTAAAGTTGAGTTCCCCTTTGCGTTACTTGAACTCTGTCTCCCTATTCTCGTCTAACCCAACCCTTTGTTGTCACCAGGATGTTACTAACCGCTACAATAAAAAAGGATGGCAAAACCTTGTTCTCCGCACAAATATCCAATTTGTACCAATACCAGGATACTATACATACACAACAGAACAAATCCCTGGACACCCAGCGTGCAGCTCCCGTGACTTCCAGCGCCGTGCCTGGAAGCTGGATGACCCAAAACTAGCAACACAACGTTGCAGCTTGCAGTCGTTGCCAGGTATTCAAGGCAAGTGATATGCCCTGGCAGATGGGAACTGTAAATGCAAATGCGGCGTTCGTTGTATGTGACACCGCAACGCACTTGCTTGGCAGAGACAGGGAACAGCGAAACGGGTTTGGTTTGCCTTACTAAATTGCCCTCTTGACAAAAATGTATACCGTCAACTGTGTACTTTCTCGTTTGCTAACGTGGTGGATGGTTTTCTGAGTAGTGATCTTCTGCTGTCTGTTTAGCTTTGAAAATGGAAGATCCATGGAACTTCTGCTGGTCAGAGTAGGACGAGAAGCCGCGCGCCGTCTACGGAAGTCTACATCGGTTTATTTTTTTCTCAGAGTTGACGGCAGCGACGAGCTTGCAGCCGCATGATCTTGAATAAGTTTTCTCGTTTGGTATGTGCATGGAAGCTATCCTTCCCTTCCCGCAAAAAGAAAGTGAAACCTATCAGTGTTCGGGCTAGAAGCCGTATCCGCATGACGTGGCGGTGTTATTCTACTCTACCTCGAGAGGAGAAGGACGAGTTGATGGGATGCAGCCCCCTGTTTTGTCCGTTGGCTACGTCACTCCCGTCGAGCTGATCAATAGAAGTAGCATGAACCACCACTGGTGAGACGAGAGCGTCGGTCGTGTTCGCGTCGTCCGTCCGCCGTGCGCGCCGGTCGTCATGGTCGCCTGGACTCGCATGCCAGGTGCGCCGTCGTGGCGTCGTCTCTCCCAAAATCTGTGGATCAGGTCAACTCATCTGTCCAAAAGCTCCTACTCCTACGAGGTTGTCAGTCACGGCACCCGCGCGCGCTTCGAAATATTCCTTCCGTCCGTCGGTGAACTAATTTCGACTTCTTTTTAGAAAAAAAAAATACTGTACCAATTTTTTTACTGTGTTTATAACTTTATATACACGTATAACAACATTTATGAAACCAGCTAGATATATATGATAGTACTAAAAGATATACTCCAATTAATGCTATTAATACTCTGGAATAGGTATTGGTTACTTTTGTGTAAACGCAGCGAAGCTTGAAAGGTTTTACATTCAAGAAAGTCGGAAGTACGCTCTATTCTGGACGGGGGAGTGGTGTTGGACAGACGGATTGTCGCGCATCCATCGTTTCCACACAACGAATTTTACGCGGGAGACGTACACATTTTTTTTAAATAAAATGGAAGGCAAGAAAAGGTTTTATGGCTGCAAAAAGAGAGGGAGAATATTCCTTCCGTGAAGTAATTTCGACTTTTTTCTAGAAACAAAACTATATCATTTTTTTACTGTGCTTATAACTTTATATACAAATATAACGACATTTATGAAACCAGCTAGATATATGGTAAAAGATATACTCCAATCAATGCTATTAATTTGCTGGAATATATATTTGTACCTTTGTTGTGTAAAGGCAGCGAAGCTTAAAAGGTTTTACTTTCAGGAAAGTCAGAAGTACGCTCTATTGTAGACGGGGGAGTGGTGTTAGATAGGCACCATCACGCATCCATCGTTTTCCACACAACGAATTTTACGCGGGAGAGGTACACATTTTTTTTAATAAAATGGAAGGCAAGAAAAGGCTTTATGGCTGCAAAAAGAGAGGCAGAATATTCCTTCCGTGAAGTAAATTCGACTTTTTTCTAGAAAAAAGACTATCATTTTTTTACTGTGTTTATAACTTTATATACATGTATAACAACATTTATAAACCAGCTAGATATATGACAAAAGATATACTCCAATTAATGCTATTAATTTGCTGGAATAGATATCGGTACTTTTGTGTAAACGCAGCGAAGCTTGAAAGGTTTTACTACTTTCAAGAAAGTCGGAAGTACGCTCTATTGTGGATGGAGGAGTGGTGCTGGACAGACGGATTGCCGCGCATCCATGGTTTCCACACAACAAATTTTACGTGGGAGACGTACACATTATTTTAAATAAAATGGAAGACAAGAAAAGGTTTATGGCTGCAAAAACACGGTGAAGCTTAGAAGGTTTCACTTTTTAAGAAAGTTTTAGAAGCGCGCTCTATCGTGGATGTGGGAGTAATGTTGGACAGACAGGTTGTCGCCGTGCTCGGTCACGGCGGGAGCCATCCATCGTTTCCGCGCACTGAATTTTACGCAGGAAATTGGAAGACAAGAAAAGGTTTTATTTATGGCTGCAAAAAGAGAGGGAGAATATTCCATCTGTTGTTTCCTTTAACTGAAAAAATTCCATACGGGAGGAGGGAGAAGGCTTGTGCAGAGCTCCCGGGCATCTTCGCTGAACCACTCTACTGTCCGCATGCTATATTCTCTCGCCAGTCGTCACATCGTGCAGCATTGGCGATTTGGTATTGCCAAAGCGCCGGGGCCGATTTCCTCGGAGTCGACGACGGAGCACCACCCGATTCGGCGCGGCACAACAGAGCAGGCAATCGGGCAGGTCTGCGCGACCCCAACCAACAAACCCATCCGCACATTGAACACAACGTCACCACCACCACTCCTACATCTGTCCTGTCATGCCACGACTCGACAAGCGGCACAGTACCAGGAGCACGCACGCACGCACACAGCAAAACTCAGAAAAAATCGCAGGGTTCAATTCGATCCGTTCATCATCTTCATCCATGGGCGGACGACGCGCCGCCGTCGTCATCTCCTACCAGTAAAATGTAGAACAGGGATGTTGCAAAAGAAAAAAGTAGAGCACGAACGGAAGAACATTTCTGGAAAATGTAACTGTGAACCAACTGGAGTTGAGTTTGGTATAGTGCTCTAGATCTGCAAGGGCGGGCGGCGGAACATCTGGCGGCGTCTTCGTGCTCGTCGCCGCCGCGACCATCTCATCAGCATCGCACATTGCTTTGCTTGGTTTGATTTCTACTGCTACATGAACATGAAAGGGGAATCTATCTAATTATGCAACGAATTGAACTAGTTTGGAAGTTTAACAGAAGAGTAATGGGTTCTAGGCTAATTAAACTGCTCCTGCCTGCCTACTCTCCAGCCTTCACATGGACACCTGCACGCACTGCCTGCAGAGGACAACACGAAGAAACAACGGTGACGTATGTACACATTCCTGTGCGCCGGCGAGCTCCAATCACAGAGCCATGGCGTCGGCCGAGCCGGGCTCGTCGCCGGCGCCGGCCGCGGTCTCGGAGGGGCCGTCCACGACGCAGCCGTCGCGGTGGCGGTCGCGGCAGAGGGCCTCCACGGCCTGCAGGCGGCGGCGGATGTCGGCCATGTCGCGCTCCATGAGGAACAGCCTGGCGCGGAGGGTCAGGTTCTCCTCCTCCAGCCTCGCCGCGCGCGCCTCCACCTCGTCGTCGTCGTCGGCCGCCGGAGGGGCGGCGGGGAGCTGCACCATCTCGAAGCGGCTGAGGTCGTGGTCGAGGCGGCGCTCCACCTCGACGTGCTCCTCCACGTCGCTCTCGCCGGAGCCGGACCCGCCGTCGCCGTCCTCCGCCCACGCGCCGGGGGCCTGGGGGCGGAGGCGGATGAGGCCCTTCATGGACCCGTACCCGTCCACGCCCCACGCCTCCTTGGCCATCTCCACCAGCACCTCGCGCGCCGGCGACAGCACCGGCGTCGGCAGCACCGCCGGCGTCACGGCGCACGGCGACGGCACCGCCGCCCCGCCGGCGCGCTTCGCCTGCATCAGGTACGACGTCGTGTTGCGCGGCGCCTCCGACCCGCCCCACCTCCCGCCCGCCGCCCTCCGCTGACGCTGCTTCCGCCCCGCCCGCTTCCACGCCGGCCGCGCCGGCGGCATGAACCCCGGCGGCGGCGCCATCGCCGCCGGCGGAACCTGCTGCTGTTGACGCTGCTGCGCCAGCGCCGCCGCCCACACCTGGTACGGCACTGGCGGCATCATCGCCATCATCTGCTGCTCGCCGTTGTTCATCGCCGGATTACCAGATCCGAAACCCTAACCGCCGCTACAAATCACAAAAAAAAATTCCCCCCAAAAAATGGGATCCAAACCAAACGTCTCGTTCCAATCGATCGTTCGCGACGTGTTTTACGAGATTATAATTAGCGATTTCGTTTGATCCAAATTTGGGGGAAGGAGGTTGGAGATGACAGATCGAGGAGAGAGAGAGAAGAGACGGCGTGGCCTGGGGCGGAGGGGGTCCGGGAGTATTTAAAGGCAGCAGGGTCACGGGCGGACGGCTGGGATTCTGGCGGTTTGGGGCACGGACGGCTGGGATGGAGCCGGAGGGGTTGCGTGTCTTGGACGGACAGCACGGGTTGTGCCACCGGGAGACGCATCCGGTTTTGTGCTTTCTCCCTCGGGTGGGTCTCTTGGGTGGTTGGGCAATTGCAAGCAAAGCTGCAAAAAATAGTGCTGCGGTTTTTTCTTTTGATTTTTTTTTCTCAAGTTTGAAGTTCTAAGTGGAAGCATTGTTTACGTTTACATCTAGCATTCTAGTTTGTGAAGGTCCTTTGCCTATGTTTGTGGTGCATGTTGTATTCGTAGTCAACCGTTATGGTTAACCGTGCAGAGGTCGCATGGATCTTGCTGATCTTTAAAATCAAAATTTCTGACTAATTATCAATTTGATTCAACAAAAAGTAAACCGGTGTACATTTAATAGGGTTTTTTTGGTTGAAATAGTTAGCTAAATCATCATGTGCACAATCTTTGTCAAGCCTTTCGCTGGTACGCTAAAAATATCCATTGAACGGAGCAACATTGCGTGGAAGTTTTGTCTCGTTTATTTTGTGTCTACATTTTATGTGCCGATGACTTAGTTCTCACGGTTTTCATCAAACATTCATGTATAGCCGTAAGGTTGTGTGATAAGACTGTTGCTTCTGCGGAGGTCTCTGGATGGAAATGGGTATCTCTAGTGAGAACTTGAGTAGGTGGATATTTTTAGTCAAAAACAATAGTTGCCTAAAGATTGCAGCGAGAATCTCGAGTAGATGTGTGCTAAATCATGTTCTAGAAGCTATTCGCAAATGTTATCATCTCATTGACATGGTGTCACGCTTTCTCAGCAACATGCCAAGAGAGGGAAGTGTTTGGCTTCGCCTGGTTTCAATCACTAGAGACTCGTGGAAGGCATATGTGGGATAGAGTGAGAGATGGAGGGGTGTGAGAGAGAGTTTTTTGTGGTGGCAATGGAAGGTGAGACGTACAAAGATTAGTGTCGCAAAAGTTTTGAATTTGTTTTCTAGTATCGGCGAGGAAGATGTAGGTGAAGAAGTTGTTAAGGTCACGAAATGGAGCACACATGACCTTTTGGTACACAAGGAAGTTATGAATTCAATGAGTAGAGCCCTATCTCTTCTCCACTTTTCTTGTTTGCTTTCAAACTCGTCTTTAGCTTATGGCAAGTGAATATTGGTCCCACGATATTTAGGGAGAAGAGTGAGGGTCGGACGGATGCATGCATGGGTCTCGGGCACGGACGACCAACATCGAGTAGCGGAGGGTGCTTCCTGGTGCATGTCTTGGATGGGCAACACAGGTTGTGCTGCCAGGAGGTGCATCCGGTTTTGGGCTTTCTCTTCTTGGTTGGGTGGTTGAGCACTTAAAAGCAAAACCATAAAATAGGTGTTGTGGTTATTATTTGCTTTATTTTTTGAAATCTAGAGTCCTTAATATTTTTCATTGTTTATGTTTAGTCCTAGCCTAGTTTATGAAATTCTTTTCAAATGTTGGTAGTGCCATTATGTTTGTGGTTAATAGTGATGGTTAGGTGCATAGTTTGAGTGGATATTGGTGTCTTCTTTAAAATAATGTTCTCCTGATATTTGTTTGGCTCATGAATAAAATGTAATTTGGAAACCATTTAATAAGTTTGATATCATAGGTAGCTAAATTCGCCCCTTGTAAGAGCTTGGCAAAGCCCTGCACTGGTTGATTGTGTGTCGAAATTAGTAGCTAACTGGAACAAAGTGGTGGTAATAGCTTTTTTTTGTCTCTTCCATGTCCACATTTTATGTGTTGCTAGCTTAGAGCCCATGTTTTATATAAAGTGTAGTTGTGTAGTATATGATTGTGGAGTAACATGATTCATATTGCAAAACTCCTTCGATAGAAAGGAATATCTCTAGGTCAAACATATGCCTTGATTGAATGAATATATTATTTATGAAAATGGTAGCTTGTTGAAGATTATAGCGAGGAATATCAAACTAGACGTGTGTAATTCATGTTGTGAAAATCTACTAACCACAAATGCTATCACCACACTAAAAAATCGTCGCGTCTTGTCAAATACACTACAAGGGGAAGTCTTGGGATTTGTCCTAGATTGTTGTGGAAGACATGTATGAGAGAGAGATACCTAACACCCACAATTAATATTTTCACACAAGCCTAAACCTCCCTTCTTTCATATAATTTATTTTTAACAATGATAGAAGTGGAGACATTAAAAGTTAATTAGTGCACAAAAGCTTTAATATTGTATGCTAGTATAGCAAAAGATGAAATTGTTAGGGTCACAAAAGGGAGTACATAAGGCCTTCTTGGGTATGCCTACCTCTTATCATGTTTTCTATTTTATTTATAACAAATGTTTTATTTCTTGAATATTGAACGTGCTCACGTGGTAAATACAATTTTGAACCTATTGATAGCTCTGACTTTTCTTTCGGCGTTGGCATGTCTGGTTGGGTTCTTCGGCACGTAAAATCAAATGTGCAAAAATATGTGCCACTGGTTCTTTTGCTTATTTTTGATTAGGATGTTCTCTCCTTTTGTTTTCCATTGCTTAGGTTTACTCATAGAACCTCCAAGGTAAAATTTTATCGTCTATGTTGTTGGTGAGATTATATTCACAAGAAACTATGATAGTCTATTATAGAGCTTGTGTGGACTTTGATTCCTTCCTTAAAGACATAACTTCATGGCTAAATATTAGTTTTTTGAGTCACCGATGAATGTATTTGGCATGTGTTCAATATGGTTTATAGCACAGTAGCTACATTTTTCCCACGTGTGATCTTGTTCAAGCTTTGCGATGATTAATTATATGCTAAAAATGGCCATTTAGCTCGAGCATCGTCGTAATAAATTTCACGTTTACTCTTTTATGCCCATATACTCACTATCACATGTTTAATTCGCGCGCTTTAATTTAATGTTGTTGTGAAGTAGTAATATTTTTTTTACACAAGTAGTAAGATTATTTAATATAATAGTTCACATTTTCATCTCTGGATAGAAAGGAATAACTCTAGGCGAACGTAATGAGGAATTCCAACGCTTAAATAAGTTTATGCCAGTCTGTTAACTGCCAGTCTTATCACATCATCAACATTTACATGCACATTTTTAACTACATTCCAAAGCTCGTAAAAAGGCACGTAAGGAACATGCTCGTCCACTAGAATTGAAATTTTTGTTTGAAGCGGAGTTCACATTTTCACTTCCATAGCGAGAGGGGGAGGGGAGGGACAAAGATAAGAGAGAACTGCCATCGAAATTCACACTTTCACACAAGCCCGAGTGTCCCCCCTTTGATCTAGTTTGTTAGCAGCGACTATGAAAGCCGAAACATAAAAGAACATTACTGTCGCAAATTAATATTGTATGCTAGTAGCGTGAGGAAAGAGTGAAAGACGAAACTACCAGGGTTGCGAAAGGCATTGCAGAAGACCTTTTGGTATGCAAGGAACTTATGAGTTGAATGAGCACTACCCGGCCTATCTCTTGACCACCTTTTAAATTTGTTTCAAAACTCATATTTTAGCATATTAAAATTTTAATTTTATAAATACAAGTTCCAACTCACTGGCTCTTGATCATAAAAAAACATGTGTGGAAAGAGAGCCTCACATCCTCATCCACATCTCCATGTGCCTAGACCGCCCTCTTCTGATATAATTTAATTGTGGTGACAAGGAAAATGGGATATGTAAAATATTAGTATCATGAATTCTACAATGTTGTTTTATAGAAAAGACAATTAAAATAGGAATCCCATTAAATGTTAGCTCACAAATGGGAGTACATGACCTTTGGGTATGCAAGGAAGTTATGAGCTGACTAGGCAATGTCCTATCTCCTATGATGTTATCATGTTTATTTATGAAGCTCATTCTTTTGATTATTCATTGAATGTGTTGATTTGGTAAATACAATTCTGAATCTATATATATAGCTCTAACTCTTTTTCGGCTTCGGGATCGTTGGTTGAGCTCTTAGACTCTTGAAAGCAAAACTACAAAATTTATGCTACTGTTTTTTTTGCTTACTTTTTGGTTACAATGTTCTCTCTTTTAGGGCCTTTTTGATTCATAGGAACTTTTTAAGATTTAAATCCTTAGGTTTTTACATGTCGTTTGGTATATATGTGGTTGAATCTCATAGGAATTTATCCAAATGAATCCTTTGCACCATGTATCATAGAAAATCTAGCATCCACTCAAACCTCCCTTTCAGAATCCTTTGTTTGTCATGTGATGAATCAAAGAAACGTTGTGCATATGCAATCATGTAGATTAGGGCAGGCACAACATTGGAATCCCTCGTTTTCATAATTCCATGTTTTTACCATCATGTGAATCAATCATGCCTCAAGTTTACTTTTATTGCCTCCAATGTGAAATTTTATTGTCCATGTAGTTGACAAGATCGTATTCATGGTAAACAATGATTATCTGCTGCAAAGCTGGACCTTGATCAATTCTTTAAAGTACAATTTGGTGCCTAAATATTGATTGTTCGATCGAATCATCAACGAAAGTACTTTTGCAAGTATTTGCACTGTTTTATATCACAATTTATGCACTTTCCCCACGTATGATTTTTGTCAAGCCTTGCGATGATTAATCGTATACCAAAAATGACCATTTAGCTCAAGCATCTTGGTAGTAAATTTCCTTTTACTCTTATGTGTCCATGTTTTCTCTATCGCCATTTTAGTTCTTGTGGGTTTAATATAGTGTTGCTATCAAGTCGTAAGATTATGTAATAAAAGGATTCACCTTGCAATCTCAAGATAGAAAGGAGTAACTATAGACGATATGTTCCTAGAGTAAATGAGGATATCATTACTAAAAACGATGGATATCTAAAGAACGTATCGAGTAATGTCAACTAGACCCGTGTAAATAATTAAGGTTGTGAAAACTTGTAATGTGGAGAAGGAGAGGGGGGGGGAGAGAGAGCGAGAGAGAGAGAGCGAGAGCAAGAGAGAGAGAGAGAGAGTAGAAATGTACACTCCCACGAGCTCCAACCTCCCTGATGCGATCTAGTTGTCTAGAAACGGTGAGGGAAAAGAGGGATACATAAATATTTTGGGGACACGCGAAAGCTTCGATATCAGTTGCTACTAACTGCGAGGATAGATGAAGACGCGAAAATGTTAGTTCACAAAAAGGTGTACATAAACTTTTGATACGGATAAGAACATTTCGAGAGAAAAAAAAGGTGTACATAACCTTTTGGTATGCAAAGAACATTTCAAAGTAGCTAAATGCTACACCCTCTGTTCACTAATATAAGACACTTTAGATATTTTAAAGTTGACCAAATACGAAACAAAATGAGTGAACCTACATATTAAATTTAGACTAGATATAAACCAAAGTAAGTAAATCTATAAAAGAACTAAAACATCGAATAAAAGAGAATGGAGGGAGTACTACATAATAGTGCGGTCCTAATCCCCTTAGAGGGAGAGTGGGGTCAAGGAGAGAGCCTTGCACATGCAATCCGCATTTCTACCGGTCCCAACCCTTCTCATCTAGTCCACTTTGCTTGGAGCCACGAGGAAAGAGGGAGACACTACAATACCCCCTTTCTAAAATAATAAAGTTCTAGTTTTTGTCTTAAGTCAAACTACTTTCAGTTTAACCAAATTTATAGAGAATATATCAATATCTAAACACCAATAATTTGGTTTTGTTAGATTCAACCGTGCAATATATTTCATACTATATAGAGTATACGCTGTCAATATCGATGTTTTTCTTTAAATCTGATCATACTTAGAAAAGTTTAATTATTTGAAAATGGAAAAAAATTCAGGGTCTAGCAAGAGCTTCAATGTTTTTCTCTTTTTTGACATGCAAGAGCTTCAATGTTGCTTTGCTAAGAGCAATTCCAATAGTGTAGCCAGCTGCTAGCTATAAGTCAAGTGTCATGTCATCTATAGCCAACTTAGAGCCAACACATACAATAGTGAGCTATAAAAATGTAGTACTTTATCAATATTTGACCCACCTTTCACTCTCTGAGTGCTGAGGAACCTTGCTTTGTGGCTGTACCTTTGCGTAGAGCTCGCTCTCATGCCGCCATATATATCCCTTCCATTGCTTGATAAT
>NC_061512.1:17065983-17265320 GCF_022539505.1 Lolium rigidum | reverse complement strand
GTTACCAAAATAATGGATATGGGTAAAATACCATTACACTCGAAAACGCAACAAGTGATCTATGCGAAATCCGTTTTCGATGAACTAGAACTTGTCATGAGAATAAGCACAAGCTCTAAAACATCACATGGATAAGGTCCAAATAACAACCAAGAAAGATGATGCAAGGATGCAAAGGTTTGAGCTCTCTCCGAACGATACGATCGAGTTACTCACTCGAGAGCCCTCTTGATAGTACTGCAACTAAACTATAAACCGGTCTCCAACTACACCATGAGACCGTTGAGAAAGAAACCCTATCAAGAGCAAACATTAACCTTGCGCATTCCACTTGAGCTCGATGATGACAATCTTGACCGTAACAAGATGGAACGCCTTTCTTGCTTGTGCTTGCTTGACGAAGTCTTGTAGATTGCTCCCCCATAAACCACCATGGGAGAGCTTCTTCTTCGGTGCAACATCACATATCCATGATCACCATATGGATGACAAGAGTCAATCAAAGGATCTCTTCGAGATGGCTCATCTTGAACTAGCACTTCATTTCTCCATGGCAAGCTTCAAGCTTATGATCTCTTCGAGTTGGCTCATCTTGAACTTGCACTTCATTTCTTCATTCTTCATCATGTTGATGTCTTGAAGTAACTTGAGGGCTCACTTCATCTTCATCTTCAAGACATACTTGACACTTGATATCCTTCATCAATTTCTTCTTATTGCAACCTTGAAGCCAACATATGGTTCAAGAATTGCCTATGGACAACTCCTACAAATATAACTCAATGCAAACATTAGTCCATAGGGATTGTCATTAATTACCAAAACCACACATGGGGGCTCCATGCACTTTCAATCTCCTCCATTTTGTTAATTGATGACAATCTCTTTAAGAGGGTTTATATAAGGAATTGAAGTAACAAACAAGTTGAATATATAGAGCAAATCCCCCATAATATATGCGTGTGTGAATGATCTTGACTTTCATTGCATATATTGGCATTCAAAGCCTAGTGGAGTTTCCTCTAACTATTCAACTATGCAAAGCAACAAGATGCAATGCAATAAAGGCACATGCTTAAGCACAAAGCAAAGACATAACCAAATTCCCTTAAACCCTCCAAACTTCTCCCCCATTGGCACCAATTGCCGAAATGGGTGAAAAATTTAGAAGGCCAATATAGTGAGAGTTCCTCCATAGCGTGTGCATTTCTCATAACTTGAGTGGAATCAAATGCACGTATCCAATGACGAATATTCGGAAGGAATCACACTATAGATAGGATCAAAGATTGCAAAAAGATAACAAAGTGTAGAAGCTTCAACAAATGAAGCAAGCAACCAAATGAACCACAAAGAAGACACCAAAAGAAAGATCGATATTATGATAAGATCAAGAAGATTGCTCTAAATAATATGAGGAAGCTCCCAAAGGTTTGTGCACAAAACTAGACAATTTGCATTGGAGTATAAAGTGCACAAACATGGAATCATCGCTCCCATAATATCATTCAAAAACAAAAAATACCAAGTGAATCAAACTCTAATGATCACCAAAAGATAGTGCTCTAAATCAAACAAGGAAGCTCCCCAAGGTACATGCATAAATTAAAGGGATTTCTATTTTTGTGCCCTCGGTTCCTTAGTTGTGCTCAGTTTTCCCCAGCTCCTTAGTTTTTCCTCAGTTTTCCCCAAGTCCTTGTTTGAAACCCGCAGAAGCAGCTCCGACGGCAGGAATCCGTTAAGTTGGCCAGTTCCGTGCCGACGAGTGGGGTCGTGTTGTTTGTGGGGTCGCGTCGTGTGGGGCTAGTAGGAAAGAACCGCGTGGGACGGACGAGACCATGTTTGTGTGGCCGTGTGGGGCCGTAGCGTGTGGAGCCGTGTGGGTCGGAGACGTGGGCACGAGTGGTTTCTGTCTCTTTCGCCCGGATTAGCGAGTTTTCAATGTACCTTTTTCCTCTCTCTCGCTCGATCTCATTCCTATTTGATAGCCCAAATTGGTAGCAAATCTAGAGCAGACTTCTCCTTCTGTTTTTTAACGCCATTCATTTCTTTATGCCTTCGTTTTTACCCAATCGGGTAGGAAATCTAGGGCACAAATCCGGAGAAAATATAGGATAAGCTTGCATAGAGCAGCCAACATAGCATAGATATATTCACGACGGATCCAACAGTAGTACCGATAGAACCCTACAACATAAGCTACATTTTACATGAATTTAAGCTGCTCTACGGATAGAGCGAGTCACATACGAAGAGTGCGATAGGCATGTTCAACGCCTCCGGAGTTGCGCCTGTGACTCGCCTCGGAGGTTGCGCGAGTGAATCCCAAGTGCTTTGTGTTTGGCCATGAACGCATGCACGTTCACCGTCGTTCCAACTCTAGCGCCGCATCCGCCAATGGATTCAGCATGGTTCACCGGGCGGTTGAAGTCGGTGGCGCGGAGCTTCTCGTTGCGAAGGGGCACTTGTAAATGCCTCGAGCAAAGGGGCCATCGTAATGGCCGGACCGCAGCCTCCGAGGACGTGACGAGTCTTGGTGTGGAAGGACTCGTCGTCGGCTGTCGACGTCGCTCGCTCCGCACTGTCACGTAGCACCAAAGATCGTGCAAAAAACATGAAGTCAGTTGCAACGATGATGGAACGGAGAGTGAACAAAGATCATGCATGATAATATGGGCTCGAAAAAAAGAGGTAGCCTCGGTTACATTGGACACACTTATATCCAGGATTTGAGTCGAGTAAACCAAAGATCATGCACAACAAATTTGAACACACCAATTGTTTACCGACCAAACCACTGAATCAATTTGTGCCCAAATATTCATCATCATCGGCACAAATCTTAAACAAAAGCAAATCACAAGCACTAATAACGCAAGATCTAACACAAAAGGATTGAACTAGGAACGAGACGCACCCTAATAACGCTAGATCTAACACAAATGGATTGAACTAGGAACAGACGAACCCTAATAACGCTAGATCTAACACAAAAGGATTGAAATGGGATAAGAACAAGGGAGCAAAGGGTTACCTCCGGCTCGTCGTCGACGATGCCGGTGTCGTAGGGGTTCTCCGGCGCGACGTACGGCCCGTGGTTCGTACGGGTCCCAAGCGACGGGGGCCCGGACGGGGGCCGCGGACGGTGGCCGGCGGCCGATGCGCCGGCGGGCGGCGATGCGCGCGGCCTCGCTACGTTGGAAGCGGCGGCGGGGGCCTGGACGGGGGCAGCGGCCGATGCGCCGGCGGCCGATGCGCCGACAATGGGCATCTCATTCTTCTCCATCGCCGGCGGTTTTCTTCGGGGGTTTTTTCTTCGGTTGTGGAGAAGATGATGGGACATGAGAGGCGGTTGCGGTGAGAACGTGCGTCGAGGGAGAGGAAAAGGGCTCTATAAAGACGAAGGTGGCGTGTACCGCAACACGCGTCCGCTATGCACGGCTGCGAGCGTGCACCGCGACACGAGTCTAACCCCGGGACGTTTGGTGTACTCGGTTATAACCTCGGGCCTTATACGGAAATTTTATCTGTACTCAGTTTTCCCCTCGAGTACTTAGAGTGGCAAGTGCAATATACTCAGTTTTACCCTCAAGTAGCTAGTCAACAGAGAGTCAACAAATGAGATTAACATATCTAATTGAGGCATTTCATGCGCAAAAAAATTCAAAAAAATAAAAACATAGTGGCACCTACTCATGGAGTCTTCCTACGCAACCTGCCACCAAGAAAACCTTAACAAACATATATAAATCAAGTTTTACCACAAATTGCCACTTCTCGGAATCACTAGTGTAGCTATGAAGATGCATGGTTTTCCACTCAAACCCCTTTGCAAAACATCTTCCCCAAAAACATAGTTTGTCTAAATGATGCCATAATTGTCACACTCATGTATATTTGAATTGCAAATAATTTGATGTAGCCCAATATGAATTATATTGTACAAAACATGCATTTTTCATTTTGTAATTCTTTTTGTTTGAATCCCTTAGTCTATTTACTATTTATGTGCCCTTGGATTGTTAGTACTACTCGGTTTTGCCCTCAAGTTACTGTCACAAATGCTCTCGAAGCCCAAACTTATCCTGATTGGTTGAGCCGTTGTCACACGGATCGACTCCACGAACCGTTGATCAGCCGATCTAACAGGCGTATACCCCTCCCCGTCTCTTCGTGGCCACCCCTCTCTCTCTCTCTTCGTGGCCACCCCTCTCTCTCTCTGTCGGTGGATATAGTTACTTGGCTTTCGCTTTCCTTTTTCTTTTAGGGGATATAGTTTTGGCATATAGTTTTAGTAATTTGAAACGGCCCAAAAGTGGTATAATTTTGGTATAAACATGAGGCATACATATTTGCGGATTTCGGTGAATGCATTATTGTCACCCCTCTAACAATTATCAACTATCTTTCGCTTTCCTTTTTCTTTTAGGGGATATAGTTTTGGCATATAGTTTCGGTAATTTGAAACGGCCCAAAAGTGGTATAATTTCGGTATAAACATGAGGCATACATATTTGCGGATTTCGGTGAATGCATTATTTTCACCCCTCTAACAATTATCAACTATCTTTCGCTTTCCTTTTTCTTTTAGGGGATATAGTTTTGGCATATAGTTTCGGTAATTTGAAACGGCCCAAAAGTGGTATAATTTCGGTATAAACATGAGGCATACATATTTGCGGATTTCGGTGAATGCATTATTGTCACCCCTCTAACAATTATCAACTATCTTTCGCTTTCCTTTTTCTTTTAGGGGATATAGTTTTGGCATATAGTTTCGGTAATTTGAAACGGCACACACTAATATAGTTCGGTGAGCAATGATAAGAATCCCTTGTATAAACATGAGGCATACATAAAGCATTCCAATATAGTTGGTAATTTCGGTGAATGCACACACTAACCATGAAAACAACTACAATAGTACATGTATAGCATCTGAATAATGAATTTGTAACAAGGTATCCCTTGTAACAACTTCTAGCGCCCAGTGAGCAATGATAAGAATCCGATCGCAATTATACAACGGAAAAAACAACCAGCTATCGGATTAGCTTGCTTCTTCAACTCGATCGACTGCCTTATGCGCTTGTTCATTTTCTTCAGTTCTCCCTTCACTTCCACCAGTCCTACATTGGGAGCATTAGGCATAATCGGAACGGCTCCTCTCTCCGCCGCATTCTCTACGGCAAGTCCCCCCCTCCCAAATTGCGCTCCCCAATAGCGCCAATTGATTCACTGCAATTGAAGCCTCCGAACGTACACATCGATCCACTTGAAATGCCTGCATTTCTTCGGGATCCGAAAACAACAACGGGAACCCTAAATCCCAAATTCGATGGAATAGCAAGAAAATCGAGAGAAAACGAGAGAAATTGGAGCGAGATCTAACCTTATCCCCCTCTCTATATGGCAAGCTCTCGCATGCAAGGAACTCACGTCCACGGTTGCCGTTCTCGTCCGTCTTACGGATCGACCGCTCGGAGGCTCTCGGCGTGGGCGGTCGGGGCATCTTGTCAAAGGCACGGGTCCATACTGCGGCCATGAAGAACGGGAGGTCGAAGAGAAACTAGACATCACCCGCCCGCCGGAGAAGGGGCTGCCGCGGCGGAGAAGAAGAACAATGGGGCGCGGGGAAAGAAAGGGGAAGCAATGGCACGGGCACGGGCGCGGGGCTGGCTCGGGCTCCCATTTTGCAACGGTCACCTGGGTAAGTTGTGGGTCCGGCGCACTTAACGTGGACAAGTTGTGGGTCCCACGATGATCTGGATAAGTGAAGACGTGTCCACTGGCGGGGCAACCGATACGTCCAATTTGCATCACTATTTTATATCATAATTTATCGTTATTCATTGATATATTTCATATTTGGAGATAATACTTATGTTATTTCATCTATTTTGCATGTTTCATGATTATTGGAGGATCGCGCACCGGAGTCGGGATTACGTCCGGAAAAAGCGCCGTCTGAATGCAATATTTCGGAAGATCAACCGTTGACGGAAATTATATGAAAAATCCTATTTTTCCGGATGACGAAGGGAGCCGAAGGGGGAGCCGAGGGACCCGAGGTGGGCCCACCTCATAGGCCGGCGCGGCGCCAAGGCTCGGCCGCGCCGCCTCGTGAGGAGGGGGGCCCACGGCCCCCTCTCGCCTCCTTTTCTTCGCGTACGTCTTCGTCCCAAAAACCTAAGCTCCGTGGGGTACATCGCGAAGAGCCACGGCCGCCTCGCGGGGGCGGAGAACACCGGAGAGAGAAAGAGCTCTCCGGCGGGCGGGGAATCCGCCGGGGAAATTCCCTCCCGGAGGGGGAAATCGACGCCATCGTCACCGTCATCGAGCTGGACATCATCTCCATCACCATCATCATCATCTTCATCATCATCACCGCCATCTCCACCGCTGCACACCGTCACCGCTGTAACAATTTGGGTTTGATCTTGATTGTTTGATAGGGAAACTCTCCCGGTGTTGATTTCTACTTGTTATTGATGCTATTGAGTGAAACCATTGAACCAAGGTTTATGTTCAGATTGTTATTCATCATCATATCACCTCTGATCATGTTCCATATGATGTCTCGTGAGTAGTTCGTTTAGTTCTTGAGGACATGGGTGAAGTCTAAATGTTAGTAGTGAAGTATGGTTGAGTAATATTCAATGTTATGATATTTAAGTTGTGGTGTTATTCTTCTAGTGGTGTCGTGTGAACGTCGACTACACGACACTTCACCTTTATGGGCCTAGGGGAATGCATCTTGTACTCGTTTGCCAATTGCGGGGTTGCCGGAGTGACGAAACACGAGCCCCCGTTGGTATATCGATGCGGGAGGGATAGCGAGGATCTCGAGTTTAAGGCTGTGGTTAGATTTATCTTAATTACTTTCTTGTAGTTGCGGATGCTTGCAAGGGGTATAATCACAAGTATGTATTAGTCCTAGGAAGGGCGGTACATTAGCATAGGTTCACCCACACAACACTTATCAAAACAATGAAGATTAATTAGCCGTATGTAGCGAAAGCACTAGACTAAAATCCCGTGTGTCCTCGAGAACGCTTGGTCATTATAAGTAAACAAACCGGCTTGTCCTTTGTGCTAAAAAGGATTGGGCCACTCGCTGCAATTATTACTCTCGCACTTTACTTACTCGTACTTTATTCATCCGTTACATCAAAACCCCCGAATACTTGTCCGTGAGCATTTACGGTGAATCCTTCATCGAAACTGCTTGTCAACACCTTCGCTCCTCGTTGGGATCGACATTCTTACTTATCGAAGATACTGCGATACACCCCCTATACTTGTGGGTCATCAAGACTATTTTATGGCGCCGTTGCCGGGGAGTGAAGCGCTATTGGTAAGTGGAATTGGTAAGGGAAATTTCTACTTGTTTGTGCTGATTTTATTTCTGCCTGCTGCTATAATTCATTATGGAGAGATCTTCTCTTGAGTGTTTATTTGGGAAATCTACTACTACTGCAAAGGTAGTGGATGAGGCGCCAGGTAAGGAAGAAATACCATACAAAATACCTATGAAAATTATTGAACGTGTAGTAGGTAACCGTTATACATGGGATGGAACTGTCCACCCTGAAGATCATTTACTGTTCTTACATGAATTATGCGGTTTATTCAAGTGTGCAGGTATTGCTATGGATGAAGTGAGGAAGAAACTATTCTCTATATCGCTGTCTGGTAAGCGGCGCATTGGTATAAATTACTGGATAATGGGGATTCTCCTGAATGGAATGATATTGTGCCCCGGTTTTATTCTAAGTTCTATCCTCCAAGTGAGATTCACAAAGATCGGAATCGCATATATAATTTTTGGCCTCATGAAGGAGAGAGTATTGCCCAAGCGTGGGGAGATTGAAGTCTTTAATGCTCAAATGCCCCATTCATGAGCTTCCTGGTAATATTATTATTGATAATTTCTATGCAAGACTTTCTTTTCAAGACAAGACCTTGCTGGATACTTCTTGTTCTGGATCATTTACACGCAACAAGGAAGAGTTTAAAAGGGACCTTCTTAATCGGATCCAAGAAAATACCGAAGGATGGGAGAACGACAAGGATAGAGAATCGGGTATAAATTATGATTATAAATGCATTGAAGCTTTTATGGATACTGATAAATTTCGTAATATGAGTGCTACTTATGGTCTTGATTCTCAAGTTGCTGCAAATCTTTATAAAGCTTTTGCTTCTCATTATGAATTGCCAAAGAAGAACTTTGATAAGTATCATGAACCGTATAAAGATAAAATTGATTCATCTATAAATAAATGTGTTGTAGTTGAAACTGTTGATCATGTTATTCCTGAAGCTTATATTGGAAAAACTCCTTTCCCTGCTAAAATGAAGGAGTACTCTGTTATAAATAGTGCGGTTCATAAAAGTGAAAAGAAACCTATAGAACCTGGAGAACAAATAAAAGTTGAACCTGCTGTTGCAATTATTAAAGATCTTGTGACTGAAAATGTAGAAGATGGTCATATTATTTTCTGTGAAGATGCTTCTAATATTGTTTCGCATCCTAATAAGTCTAGGAAAGCTAGTGTTCCTATGCTCTCTGTTAGAATTGGTGATCATTGTTATTATGGTTTATGTGATATTGGTGCAAGTATTAGTGCTATTCCTTATGAGCTTTACACGGAGATTATGCACGAAATTGGTTCTTGTGAACTTGAAGATATTGATGTGGTTATTCGGCTGGCTAATAGAGAAACTATTTCTCCAATTGGTATTGTTCGAGATGTGGAAGTTCTATGTGGTAAGATTAAATATCCCTGCTGACTTTTTGGTACTTGGTTCTGCTGCTAGTAAACATTGTCCTATTATTTTTGGTAGACCTTTTCTAAATACTTGTGGAGCTATTATAGATTGCAAGAAAGAGAAAATTTTGACTAAATTTGCTGGTGAATCTTATGAGTTTAACTTCTCTAAATTTACCAAAACTCCTTATAAAATTGATTCGCCTAATAGTGATTTTAAAGTTGAACAGTGTGCATCTATTGCTCTTGCTCCTAGTAATCCTTTGCAGCAACATTTGGAGAATAGTGAGAGTGAAGTTTTTAGGGAAGAAAGAGATGAGCTTGATGAAATTTTCCTTCGTCAACCTATTCTTAAGCATGATTTACCGGTGGAAGATCTGGGTACAACACCACCACCAAAGGAAGATCCTGTCTTTGATTTAAAACCATTGCTTGATAATCTTAAATATGCTCATATTGATGATAAGAAAATATATCCTGTTATTATTAGTTCTAAGCTTTCAGAGTTTGAAGAAGAAAGGTTATTGGAGATACTGAAGAAACACCGAGGTGCTATTGGCTACACTCTTGATGACTTGAAGGGGATTTCTCCCTCTATTTGCCAACACGCCATTAATATGGAAGATGATGCGAAGCCTGTTGTTGAACCTCGGCGTCGTCTAATTCCTAAGATGAAGGATGTGGTAAGAAATGAGGTATTAAGACTCCTTGAAGCTGGTATTATATATCCTATTGCTGATAGTAGATGGGTTAGTCCTGTGCATTGTGTTCCTAAGAAAGGAGGAATGACTGTTGTGCCTAATGATAATGATGAGCTCATACCTCAAAGAGTAGTTGTAGGGTATAGAATGTGCATTGATTATCGAAAAGTTAATAAGGTTACTAAGAAAGATCATTACCCTTTGCCTTTTATTGATCAAATGTTAGAAAGGTTATCTAAAAATACTCATTTTTGCTTTCTTGATGGTTATTACGGGTTTCACAAATTGTCGTTAAAACTAAAGATCAAGAGAAAACCACTTTCACTTGTCCCTATGGAACTTATGCTTATAGGCGTATGTCTTTTGGTTTATGTAATGCTCCTGCCACTTTTCAAAGATGCATGTCTGCTATTTTTCATGGCTTTTGTGAGAGTATTGTAGAGGTATTCATGGACGATTTTTCCGTCTATGGAAATTCTTTTGATAGTTGCTTGCGGAACCTTGATAAAGTTTTGCGAGAGATGTGAAGAAACTAACCTTGTTCTTAATTGGGAGAAATGCCACTTTATGGTTAATGAAGGAATTGTATTGGGACATAAAATTTCCGAGAGAGGTATTGAAGTTGATAGAGCTAAAGTTGAAGCCATTGAGAAGATGCCCTATCCTAGGGATGTTAAAGTTATTCGTAGTGTTCTTGGTCATGTTGGGTTTTATAGGAGGTTTATTAAAGACTTCTCCAAGATTTCAAAGCCTCTTACTAATTGATACGTCTCCGACGTATCGATAATTTCTTATGTTCCATGCCACATTATTGATGTTATCTACATGTTTTATGCACACTTTATGTCATATTCGTGCATTTTCTGGAACTAACCTATTAACAAGATGCCGAAGTGCCGATTGATGTTTTCTGCTTGTTTTTGGTTTCGAAATCCTAGTAAAGAAATATTCTCGGAATTGGACGAAATAAAAGCCCGGAGGCCTATTTTTACACGAAGCTTCCGGAAGACCGAAGACGAGACGAAGAGGGGCCACGGGGTGGCCAAACCCTAGGGCGGCGCGGCCCCACCCCGGCCGCGCCGGCCTATGGTGCGGGCCCCCGTGCCGCCTCTCGACTTGCCCTTTCGCCTACTTAAAGCCTCCGTGACGAAACCCCCGGACCGAGAACCACGATACGGAAAACCTTCCGGAGACGCCGTCGCCGCCGATCCCATCTCGGGGGATCCAGGAGATCGCCTCCGGCACCCTGCCGGAGAGGGGAATCATCTCCCGGAGGACTCTACGCCGCCATGGTCGCCTCCGGTGTGATGTGTGAGTAGTCTACCCCTGGACTATGGGTCCATAGCGGTAGCTAGATGGTTATCTTCTCCCCATTGTGCTATCATTGTCGGATCTTGTGAGCTGCCTATCATGATCAAGATCATCTATATCGTAATTCTATATGTTGCGTTTGTTGGGATCCGATGAATAGAGAATACTTGTTATGTTGATTATCAAAGTTATGCTTATGTGTTATTTATGATCTTGCATGCTCTCCGTTACTAGTAGATGCTCTGGCCAAGTAGATGCTTTTAACTCCAAGAGGGAGTACTTATGCTCGATAGTGGGTTCATGCCGCATTGACACCGGGACGATGATGAGAAAGTTCTAAGGTTGTGTTGTGCTTGTTGCCACTAGGGATAAAACATTAGTGCTATGTTCAAGGATGTAGTCACTAGTTACATTACGCACCATACTTAATGCAATTGTCCGTTGTTAGCAACTTAATACTGGAGGGGTTCGGATGATAACTCTGAAGGTGGACTTTTTAGGCATAGATGCGGTTGGATGGCGGTCTATGTACTTTGTCGTAATGCCCAATTAAATCTCACTATACTCATCATGATATGTATGTGCATTGTCATGCTCTCTTTATTTGTCAATTGCCCAACTGTAATTTGTTCACCCAACATGCTCGTTCGTCTTATGGGAGAGACACCTCTAGTGAGCTGTGGACCCCGGTCCAATTCTCTTTCTTGAAATACAATCTACTTGCAATACTTGTTCTACTTGTTTTCTCGCAAACAATCATCTTCCACACAATACGGTTAATCCTTTGTTACGGCAAGCCGGTGAGATTGACAACCTCATCTGTTTCGTTGGGGCAAAGTACTTTGGTTGTGTTGTGCGGGTTCCACGTTGGCGCCGGAATCCCCGGTGTTGCGCCGCACTACATCTCGCCGCCATCAACCTTCAACGTGCTTCTTGGCTCCTCCTGGTTCGATAAACCTTGGTTTCTTTCTGAGGGAAAACTTGCTGCTGTGCGCATCATACCTTCCTCTTGGGGTTGCCCAACGAACGTGTGAAATACACGCCATCAAGCATAAATTTCTGGCGCCGTTGCCGGGGAGATCAAGACACGCTGCAAGGGGAGTCTCCACTTCTCAATCTCTTTACTTTGTTTTTGTCTTGCTTAGTTTTATTTACTACTTTGTTTGCTGCTCTATATCAAAAACACAAAAAAATTAGTTACTTGTTTTACTTTACTTAATATCATGCATGTTTTTATTTCACTAATTAAGCATAATGGAAAACAACAAAAATATGAGAGATCTTTATGAACTTTATCTTGAATTAGGACATGATGTGTTTGAAGAGAGAATTAAAAAACCCATGGAACTTTATATGCATGCTAATGGGAATGTTATTACTATGGATGCTTTGAACACCATTGTTGCTAATGCTATGGAAAATTCTAAGCTTGGGGAAGGCTGGCTCGATGAGCAGGATCTTTTTAGTACCCCAAGCATTGAGGAGAAAATTTTCTTTTATGATTACAATATGCCTCCTATATATGATGATAGCCACTTTGTTGAATTTGCTCCCACTACAACTAATAAAATTGATTATGCTTACGTGGAGAGTAATAATTTTATGCATGAGACTCATGATGAGAATGCTTTATGTAATAGTTACATTGTTGAGTTTGCTCATGATGCTACTGAAAATTATTATGAGAGAGGAAAATATGGTTGTAGAAATTTTCATGTTACTAAAACACCTCTCTATGTGCTGAAATTTTTGAAGCTACACTTGTTTTATCTTCCTATGCTTGTTACTTTGCTCTTCATGAACTTGTTTATTTACAAGATTCCTATGCATAGGAAGTATTTTAGACTTAAATGTGTTTTGAATTTGCCTCTTGATGCTCTCTTTTGCTCCAAATACTATTTCTTGCGAGTGCATCATTAAAACTGCTGAGCCCATCTTAATGGCTATAAAGAAAGAACTTCTTGGGAGATAACCCATGTGTTATTTTGCTATAGTACTTTGTTTTATATTTGTGTCTTGGAAGTTGTTTACTACTGTAGCAACCTCTCCTTATCTTAGTTTTGTGTTTTGTTGTGCCAAGTTAAGCCGTTGATAGAAAAGTAAGTACTAGATTTGGATTACTGCACAGTTCCAGATTTCTTTGCTGTCACGAATCTGGGTCCACCTCCCTGTAGGTAACTCAGAAAATTAAGCCAATTTACGTGCATGATCCTCAGATATGTATGCAACTTTCATTCAATTTGAGCATTTTCATTTGAGCAAGTCTGGTGCCATTTTAAAATTCGTCAATACGAACTGTTCTGTTTTGACAGATTCTGCCTTTTATTTCGCATTGCCTCTTTCGCTATGTTGGATGAATTTCTTTGATCCACTAATGTCCAGTAGCATTATGCAATGTCCAGAAGTGTTAAGAATGATTGTGTCACCTCTGAATATGTCAATTTATATTGTGCACTAACCCTCTAATGAGTTGTTTCGAGTTTGGTGTGGAGGAAGTTTTCAAGGATCAAGAGAGGAGTATGATGCAACATGATTAAGGAGAGTGAAAGCTCTAAGCTTGGGGATGCACCCGGTGGTTCACCCCTGCATATATCAAGAAGACTCAAGCGTCTAAGCTTGGGGATGCCCAAGGCATCCCCTTCTTCATCGACAACATTATCGGGTTCCTCCCCGAAACTATATTTTTATTCCATCACATCTTATGTGCTTTTTCTTGGAGCGTCGGTTTGTTTTTGTTTTTTGTTTTGTTTGAATAAAATGGATCCTAGCATTCACTTTATGGGAGAGATACACGCTCCGCTGTAGCATATGGACAAGTATGTCCTTGGTTTCTACTCATAGTATTCATGGCGAAGTTTCTCCTTCGTTAAATTGTTATATGGTTGGAATTGGAAAATGATACATGTAGTAATTGCTATAAATGTCTTGGGTAATGTGATACTTGGCAATTGTTGTGCTCATGTTTAAGCTCTTGCATCATATGCTTTGCACCCATTAATGAAGAAATACATAGAGCATGCTAAAATTTGGTTTGCATATTTGGTTTCTCTAAGGTCTAGATAATTTCTAGTATTGAGTTTGAACAACAAGGAAGACGGTATAGAGTGTTATAATGTTTTCAATATGTCTTTTATGTGAGTTTTGCTGCACCGGTTCATCCTTGTGTTTGTTTCAAATAAGCCTTGCTAGCCTAAACCTTGTATCGAGAGGGAATACTTCTCATGCATCCAAAATACTTGAGCCAACCACTATGCCATTTGTGTCCACCATACCTACCTATACTACATGGTATTTTCCGCCATTCCAAAGTAAATTGCTTGAGTGCTACCTTTAAAAATTCCATCATTCACCTTTGCAATATATAGCTCATGGGACAAATAGCTTAAAAACTATTGTGGTATTGAATATGTAATTATGCACTTTATCTCTTATTAAGTTGCTTGTTGTGCGATAACCATGTTTATCGGGAACGCCATCAACTCGTTGTTGAATTTCATGTGAGTTGCTATGCATGTTCGTCTTGTCGGAAGTAAGGGCGATCTACACTGAGTTGAATGGTTTGAGCATGCATATTGTGAGAGAAGAACATTGGGCCGCTAACTAAAGCCATGATTCATGGTGGAAGTTTCAGTTTTGGACAAATATCCTCAAATCTCTAATGAGAAAAGAATTAATTGTTGTTGAATGCTTAAAGCATTAAAAGAGGAGTCCATTATCTGTTGTCTATGTTGTCCCGGTATGGATGTCTAAGTTGAGAATAATCAAAAGCGAGAAATCCAAATGCGAGCTTTCTCCTTAGACCTTTGTACAGGCGGCATAGAGGTACCCCTTTGTGAAACTTGGTTAAAGCATATGTATTGCGGTGATAATCCAGGTAGTCCAAGCTAATTAGGACAAGGTGCGGGCACTATTGGTACACTATGCATGAGGCTTGCAACTTATAAGATATAATTTACATGATGCATATGCTTTATTACTACCGTTGACAAAATTGTTTCATGTTTTCAAAATCAAAGCTCTAGCACAAATATAGCAATCGATGCTTTTCCTCTATGAGGACCATTCTTTTACTTTCAATGTTGAGTCAGTTCACCTATTTCTATCCACCTCAAGAAGCAAACACTTGTGTGAACTGTGCATTGATTCCTACATACTTGCTTATTGCACTTATTATATTACTCTATGTTGACAATATCCATGAGATATACATGTTACAAGTTGAAAGCAACCGCTGAAACTTAATCTTCTTTTGTGTTGCTTCAATACCTTTACTTTGAATTATTGCTTTATGAGTTAACTCTTATGCAAGACTTATTGATGCTTGTCTTGAAGTGCTATTCATGAAAAGTCTTTGCTATATGATTCACTTGTTTACTCATGTCATACATATTGTTTTGATCGCTGCATTCACTACATATGCTTTACAAATAGTATGATCAAGATTATGATGGCATGTCACTCCGGAAATTATCTCGTGTTATCGTTTTACCTCGCTCGGGACGAGCGGAACTAAGCTTGGGGATGCTGATACGTCTCCGACGTATCGATAATTTCTTATGTTCCATGCCACATTATTGATGTTATCTACATGTTTTATGCACACTTTATGTCATATTCGTGCATTTTCCGGAACTAACCTATTAACAAGATGCCGAAGTGCCGATTCTTGTTTTCTGCTGTTTTTGGTTTCGAAATCCTAGTAAAGAAATATTCTCGGAATTGGACGAAATAAAAGCCCGGAGGCCTATTTTTACACGAAGCTTCCGGAAGACCGAAGACGAGACGAAGAGGGGCCACGGGGTGGCCAAACCCTAGGGCGGCGCGGCCCCACCCCGGCCGCGCCGGCCTATGGTGCGGGCCCCCCGTGCCGCCTCTCGACTTGCCCTTTCGCCTACTTAAAGCCTCCGTGACGAAACCCCCAGGACCGAGAACCACGATACGGAAAACCTTCCAGAGACGCCGCCGCCGCCGATCCCATCTCGGGGGATCCAGGAGATCGCCTCCGGCACCCGGCCGGAGAGGGGAATCATCTCCCGGAGGACTCTACGCCGCCATGGTCGCCTCCGGTGTGATGTGTGAGTAGTCTACCCCTGGACTATGGGTCCATAGCAGTAGCTAGATGGTTATCTTCTCCCCATTGTGCTATCATTGTCGGATCTTGTGAGCTGCCTATCATGATCAAGATCATCTATCTGTAATTCTATATGTTGCGTTTGTTGGGATCCGATGAATAGAGAATACTTGTTATGTTGATTATCAAAGTTATGCTTATGTGTTATTTATGATCTTGCATGCTCTCCGTTACTAGTAGATGCTCTGGCCAAGTAGATGCTTTTAACTCCAAGAGGGAGTACTTATGCTCGATAGTGGGTTCATGCCTGCATTGACACCTGGGATAGTGACAGAAAGTTCTAAGGTTGTGTTGTGCTGTTGCCACTAGGGATAAAACATTAGTGCTATGTTCAAGGATGTAGTCACTAGTTACATTACGCACCATACTTAATGCAATTGTCTGTTGTTAGCAACTTAATACTGGAGGGGGTTCGGATGATAACCTCGAAGGTGGACTTTTTAGGCATAGATGCGGTTGGATGGCGGTCTATGTACTTTGTCGTAATGCCCAATTAAATCTCACTATACTCATCATGATATGTATGTGCATTGTCATGCTCTCTTTATTTGTCAATTGCCCAACTGTAATTTGTTCACCCAACATGCTTGTTCGTCTTATGGGAGAGACACCTCTAGTGAACTGTGGACCCCGGTCCAATTCTCTTTCTCGAAATACAATCTACTGCAATACTTGTTCTCTTGTTTTCTCGCAAACAATCATCTTCCACACAATACGGTTAATCCTTTGTTACGAGCAAGCCGGTGAGATTGACAACCTCACCTGTTTCGTTGGGGCAAAGTACTTTGGTTGTGTTGTGCGGGTTCCACGTTGGCGCCGGAATCCCTGGTGTTGCGCCGCACTACATCTCGCCGCCATCAACCTTCAACGTGCTTCTTGGCTCCTCCTGGTTCGATAAACCTTGGTTTCTTTCTGAGGGAAAACTTGCTGCTGTGCGCAACATACCTTCCTCTTGGGGTTGCCCAACGAACGTGTGAAATACACGCCATCACTAATCTTCTTCAAAAAGACGTACCTTTTGTTTTTGATGATGATTGTAAGGAAGCTTTCGAAACTCTAAAGAAAGCCTTAACAACTGCCCCTATAGTTGAACCTCCTGATTGGAACTTACCATTTGAAATTATGTGTGATGCTAGTGATTTTGCTGTAGGCGCTGTTCTTGGACAGCGAGTAGATAAAAAACTGAATGTTATTCATTATGCTAGTAAAACTCTTGATGCTGCTCAAAGAAATTATGCTACTACTGAAAAGGAATTGTTAGTCTGTAGTCTTTGCTTGTGATAAGTTTAGATCTTATATCGTTGATTCAAAAGTTACTATTCATACTGATCATGCTGCAATTAGATACCTTATGACAAAGAAAGATGCTAAGCCAAGGCTTATTAGATGGGTACTTCGTTGCAAGAATTTGATTTACATATTGTAGATAGGAAAGGTGCTCGATAATCCTGTTGCTGATAATTTGTCTAGATTGGAAAATATTGCTTATGATCATGTTCCTGTTAATGATAGTTTTCCAAATGAACAATTGGCTGTAATAAAGGTGAGCTCGCGAGACAGTCCTTGGTATGCTCATTATGCTAACTTTATTGTTTCCAAGTATTTGCCTCCAACCTTTTCAGCTCAGCAAAGGAGGAAATTCTTTTATGACTTGAGGCATTATTTTTGGGATGACCCACACTTATATAAAGAAGGAGCGGATGGTATTCTGCGAAGATGTGTTCCCGAATATGAGCAACAAGAGATATTGAGTAAATGTCATGGGAGTGCTTATGGAGGACATCACGCCGGAGATAGAACCGCGCAAAAGGTTCTACAATCAGGTTTTTATTGGCCAACTCTCTTCAAAGATGCAAGGAAGTTTATTTTATCTTGTGATGAATGTCAAAGGGTTGGAAATATCTCCAGACGCAATGAAATGCCTATGAATTATACTCTTGTTATCGAACCGTTTGACTGTTGGGGATTTGACTTCATGGGACCTTTTCCCTCTTCAGAAGGTAACACTCATATACTTGTTGCTGTTGATTATGTTACTTAATGGGTGGAAGCCATACCTACAAAAAGTGCTGATGGTGAGACCTCTTTAAGAATGCTTTTAGACATTATTTTTCCTAGATTTGGAGTTCCTAGATATATTATGACAGATGGAGGTTCTCATTTTATTCATGGTGGATTTAGAAAAACTCTTGCTAAATATGGTATTAATCATAGAATTGCTTCCGCTTATCATCCTCAGACTAGTGGGCAAGTAGAACTATCAAATAGAGAAATTAAATCTATCTTGCAAAAGACTGTTAATAAAACTAGGAAGAATTGGGCTAGTAAATTGAAGGAAGCACTATGGGCTTATAGAACTGCTTATAAAAACCCCATGGGAATGTCACCGTATAAAATGGTTTATGGAAAAGCTTGTCATTTACCTTTAGAACTAGAGCACAAAGCTTATTGGGCCGTTAGAGAACTAAACAAAGATCCTAAACTAGCCGGTGATAAGAGGTTGTTGCAATTAAGTTCTCTAGATGAATGGAGAAGTGAAGCTTATGAAAATGCTAAACTCTTTAAAGAGAAAGTTAAGAAATGGCATGATAGAAGGATTATCAAAAGAGAGTTTAATATTGGGGATAAAGTCCTATTGTATCGGTCTCGTCTCGGATTCTTTGCGGGGAAATTACTCTCTAAATGGGAAGGACCATATGTTGTTGAGGAGGTGTATCGTTCGGGAGCAATTAAAATTAGTTCCCTCCAAGGCAATGCCACGCAAGTGGTGAATGGACAAAGACTCAAGCATTATATCTCAGGTGATTCTTATAATGTAGATGTTGATGTTATTCGAGTGGAAACACCAGAGGCTTTCATCAAAGGTCAAATTGACGATCCGCCGAACTCGACTTTGAATAGGTAACAAGTACAGGTAATAAAAAGTTCGCGATTTGCTTTCCGAACAATGTTTTTGCTATTTTTGGAAAATATGAAAAATTACGAGATCGAAACGGAGTGGAGGAGACGCACGAGGGCGTGCCCCCATAGGCCGGCGCGGGCCCCAGCCTGGCCGCGCCGCCCTATGAGGACACCGCCTCGTCGCTTCTTTCCGACTCTTGTTCGACCTGGTACTTTCCGTTTGTCATAAAAATTCCTGCTATATAATCCCCCGGACCCCTGGAGGTCCGTATATCGTTTTCTCGACGCGTTTTGTTTTGAGCTGTTTCTGCCAGGATTTGTTTCGGATCTAGAGGTATCATGTCTTCGTCAGAAACTCCGAAGGACAGCTCCTGCAAGGACTTTGACAACTTGTACAGGAACGAGCTGAGGATGCATCCCAAGGAGTTGCTGCTCGTTGAGGGGGAGCTGCAGATCAAAGATGTCCAGGGTCCTAAAGGAGAAGGAAGCTTGGAAGACAGGATGGAGAAGCTAGAACAAGAGGTCTTCAACTATAAGAAGATGGCTGAGCGTGAGGTGGATATCTTCCACAAGATTGTGTCTGAACTCATTGCTGAACACGAGAAGGAAACTGCAAAGCTATGGGGCGACATCCTCTCACTTCACGACACCACGAACAAACTCCAAGCTCAACTCTATGACGTTCAGAATCAGAACTGTGAGTATGAAAACAGGTTTAAACATATAAGCCATGCTGCTGGTTTCAGGATTCCCGAGACCAAGATGTCGTTTGTTGATGGAGAGCCTCTTCCTTGGAAGTCTGATGATGGGAATTCATCACCACCATCGCCAAAGGAGTAATTCATCATCGGTATTGGCATCCCCTTGGTTTGTTCCAAGCTTGGGGAGTGCCGCGGTATCACATCATCACTACCTTTTTACTTTTTACTATCAAGTAGTGTCATATCATGAGTAGGGAAATTATCATATAAGATGGGTTGCAGTGTGGAAGTATCTCTCCTTTAGTTGGTTGTCTATGTATCCCTTGGTGTGAGTTATCGTTATGAAATATTAATGAGAAGTCTTATCATTTACATATTGCACACCTTATTTTAGTTTGCAATTTTTATTATATGATTGATCTTGATTTTAGTATTGGTACCACTTTGGGAGCATTGAGTAAATCTATTTGGTTTTGGCAAACTTAGCATTGGTCAGTAGCAACAACACCTTGAGGTTTAAGTAGAAAAGAGAAATATATATAGTTGTTTCATTGTCTTCCTTTCTTGTTAGCTCATAGCTTATTATTCTGAAGTTAAAATTGTTTGTGCTTACAAGAAAGATGCATGATTGTTTCTATCACATGTATATTCGTTTGTTTCCCTCAACTTTTGTGCTTGCTAATTAACCTTGCTAGCCAAAGACCTGTACTGAGAGGGAATGCTTCTCGTACATCCAAACCTCAACCCAAACCTATGCCATTTGTGTCCACCGTATCTACCTACTACATGGTATTTCTCCGCCATTCCAAAGTAAATTGCTTGAGTGCTACCTTTAAAATTTCTATCCTTTACCTCTGCAATATATAGCTCATGGGACAAATAGCTTAAAAACTATCGTGGTGAAGAATATGCACTTATGTGTCTTATTTCTTAGTAAGTTGCTTGTTGAGCGGTAACCATGTTTTCTGGGGACGCCATCAACTCTTTTATCTTTGTTGAATATCATGTGAGTTGCTATGCATGTTCGTCTTGTCTGAAGTAAGGGCGGTTTTCACAATCAAATGGTTTGAGTATGCATATTGTTAGAGAAGAACATTGGGCCGCCAACTAAAGCCATGAATCATGGTGGAAGTTTCAGTATGGACAGCTAATCCTCAATCTCTTATGAGAATAATAATTGTTGTTGAATGCTTATGCATTAAAGAGGAGTCCATTACCTGTTGTCTATGTTGTCTCGGTATGGATGTCTAAGTTGAGAATAATCAAAAGCGAGAAATCCAATGCGAGCTTTCTCCTTAGACCTTTGTACAGGCGGCATAGAGGTACCCCTTTGTGACACTTGGTTGAAACATATGCTATGCAATGATAATCTGTGTTAATCCAAGCTAATTAGGACAAGGTGCGAGCACTATTAGTATACTATGCATGAGGCTTGCAACTTATAAGATGTCTTATACATAACACATATGCTTTATTACTACCGTTGACAAGATTGTTTCTTGTTTTCAAAATGAAAAGCTCTAGCACAAAAATAGTAATCCATGCTTCCCTCTGCGAAAGGCCTGTCTTTTACTTTATGTTGAGTCAGTAAACCTATTTCCCTCCATCTTAAGCAAGCATTTGAGTTGTTATGATCAAACCATTATATTGTGATTTACTTCATCATGTCTTGTACTCTTCCTTGTTTAGTACAAGTTTTATCTGAATGAATATAGCTTTGAAAGTTATCAATGATTACTATGATTGAGTATGCAAGTTTACCATAAGCTTTAATATGAAAGCACTGCTCCATAGATGAGTATAATCTGTTAATTGTTCTCTGACCAAGAACGAAGTTTGCCATCACCAACTATGATTTCTTATGCACCTTTATTTGTGATTACCTTATACTTGTTTCAAGTTGAGTTATATGAGGAAGTTGTTCACTAGAATGTCTTGTGTGAATGAATATGATGCTTCTTGTCCGTATTTGATTTATCGACTCTTCACTCCATAAACATGTGGTCCTGTTTACCGAGTTCGGTTTCGCTTGGGGACAAGCGAAGTCTAAGCTTGGGGGAGTTGATACGTCCAATTTGCATCACTATTTTATATCATAATTTGCTGGTATTCATTGATATATTTCATATTTGGAGATAATACTTATGTTATTTCATCTATTTTGCATGTTTCATGATTATTGGAGGATCGCGCACCGGAGTCAGGATTCTGCTGGAAAAAGCGCCGTCAGAATGCAATATTTCGGAAGATCAACTGTTGACGGAAATTATATGAAAAATCCTATTTTTCCAGATGACGAAGGGAGCCAGAAGGGGGAGCCGAGGGGACCCGAGGTGGGCCTACCTCATAGGCCGGCGCGGCCCAAGGCCTGGCCGCGCCGCCCTGTGAGGAGGAGGCCCACAGCCCCCTCTCGCCTCCTTTTCTTCCCGTACGTCTTCGTCCCGAAAACCTAAGCTCCAGGGGGTACATCGCGAAGAGCCACAGCCGCCTCTGCGGGGCGGAGAACACCAGAGAGAAAAGAGCTCTCCGGCGGGCAGGAATCCGCCAGGGAAATTCCCTCCCGGAGGGGGAAATCGACGCCATCGTCACCGTCATCGAGCTGGACATCATCTCCATCACCATCATCATCATCTTCATCATCATCACCGCCGTCTCCACCGCTGCACACCGTCACCGCTGTAACAATTTGGGTTTGATCTTGATTGTTTGATAGGGGAAACTCTCCCGGTGTTGATTTCTACTTGTTATTGATGCTATTGAGTGAAACCATTGAACCAAGGTTTATGTTCAGATTGTTATTCATCATCATATCACCTCTGATCATGTTCCATATGATGTCTCGTGAGTAGTTCGTTTAGTTCTTGAGGACATGGGTGAAGTCTAAATGTTAGTAGTGAAGTATGGTTGAGTAATATTCAATGTTATGATATTTAAGTTGTGGTGTTATTCTTCTAGTGGTGTCGTGTGAACGTCGACTTCATGACACTTCACCTTTATGGGCCTAGGGGAATGCATCTTGTACTCGTTTGCCAATTGCGGGGTTGCCGGAGTGACGAAACCTGAGCCCCGTTGGTATATCGATGCGGGAGGGATAGCGAGGATCTCGAGTTTAAGGTCTGTGGTTAGATTTATCTTAATTACTTTCTTGTAGTTGCGGATGCTTGCAAGGGGTATAATCACAAGTATGTATTAGTCCTAGGAAGGGCGGTACATTAGCATAGGTTCACCCACACAACACTTATCAAAACAATGAAGATTAATTAGCCGTATGTAGCGAAAGCACTAGACTAAAATCCCGTGTGTCCTCGAGAACGCTTGGTCATTATAAGTAAACAAACCGGCTTGTCCTTTGTGCTAAAATGGATTGGGCCACTCGCTGCAATTATTACTCTCGCACTTTATTTACTCGTACTTTATTCATCTGTTACATCAAAACCCCCTGAATACTTGTCCGTGAGCATTTACGAGTGAATCCTTCATCGAAACTGCTTGTCAACACCTTCTGCTCCTCGTTGGGATCGACATTCTTACTTATCGAAGATACTGCGATACACCCCCTATACTTGTGGGTCATCAGGCACCAACAGCGGCCCCACTTGCCAGCACCAACCAACGTCAACTAAACGGGATTCCTTCCGTCCGAGCTCCTTCTGCGGGTTTCAGACAAGGTTTTGGGGAAAACTGAGGAAAAACTAAGGGGCTGGGGAAAACTGAGCACAACTAAGGAGCCAGGGGCACGAAAATAGAAATCCCTAAAAGAAAATGAAAACATATTCTGAACTGAACCTTTTTTTTTTGAACAGGGAAGGGTCCGAAGACCCTAGAAGCTGCTAGTATTACCGAGGCGGAGAGTACAATTTGCAGAAAAAACCCCACAGAACAGGGGAATTCTGGATAAGGACAGAAATTTTACAGAAAGGATCCTAGAAAAATTATGGGAAAAGCAATCAGGTCCTTTCGTCTCTCCTCCGCGCCTGAAGGTCGTCGTTGTGTTGCTCCACCACAGAAGAGACACCGGCGCCGGGGACGAACCACTTGGTCCGGCGTCGTGGCTGGAGCTGAAGGTCTTCCCCTCGGACTGCTTGGTCTCTGGGAAGAAGAGGTTGAGGAGGGTCGCCTTTCGACCATAAGATGCAGAGGCAGGGCGGCGATGGCCACCGGCATCGGTCCTCCGCTGAAGAAATCCTGGATCTTGGCCAAACAAGATCGATGACCAGCTCTTGGCCACCGTGTGAAAGCTCGAAGTAGCAGCAAGAGATTTGCCAGCAGCCACGAACTCCTTATCGCCGTCGGTGCCCTACCCCTCGCCGCCACGGCCGGCCAAGAGGACAGCAAGGAGAAGAAGAAGTTGCGGTTGCTGGAGGCAGCGCTTATTGACCAAGCTCGCCGCAGCAGCTCCGCCGGACGCCCACCATGGACGCGAGCGATGAGCCACCCAGATCTGCTTCCCGATGCTGTGCCAGCTCCTCGAGAAGCTCGAGCTCCAACCCACCTTATTCGCCGAGATGCGTGCGTTGAAGTCGCGCCGTCGCCCTCGCCACCGGAGCCACGCCGCCACACCGCCCAACAACAGGATGCACCAGATCTGGTGAGAGAGAGCTGGTGACCTACTCCAAGACGCCACTACGGGACTACTACAACTACCTACACCTATGCCGGCTGATACGTCTCCGACGTATCGATAATTTCTTATGTTCCATGCCACATTATTGATGATATCTACATGTTTTATGCATACTTTATGTCATATTTATGCGTTTTCCGGAACTAACCTATTGACGAGATGCCGAAGTGCCAGTTCACGTTTTCTGCTGTTTTTGGTTTCGAAATCCTAGTAAGGAAATATTCTCGGAATTGGACGAAATCAACGCCCAGGGTCCTATTTTTCCACGAAGCTTCCAGAAGTCCGAAGAGGAAACGAAGTGGGGCCACGAGGTGGGGACACAGTAGGGCGGCGCGGCCCAAGCCCTGGCCGCGCCGGCCTAGTGTGTGGCCCCACCAGGACCCCTCCGAGGCTGCCCTTCCGCCTACTTAAAGTCTCCGTCGCGAAAACCCTACCACGTTCGACGAAACCAGAGAAAACCTTCCAGAGCCGCCGCCATCGCGAAGCCAAGATCTGGGGGACAGGAGTCTCCGTTCCGGCACGCCGCCGGGACGGGAAGTGCCCGCGAAGGCTTCTCCATCAACACCACCGCCATCTTCATCAACGCTGCTTGTCTCCCATGAGGAGGGAGTAGTTCTCCATCGAGGCTCGGGGCTGTACCGGTAGCTATGTGGTTCATCTCTCTCCTATGTACTTCAATACAATAATCTCATGAGCTGCCTTACATGATTGAGATTCATATGATGATGCTTGTAATCTAGATGTCATTATGCTAGTCAAGTGGATTTTACTTATGTGATCTCCGGAGACTCCTTGTCCCACGTGTGTAAAGGTGACGAGTGTGTGCACCGTGTGGGTCTCTTAGGCTATATTTCACAGAATACTTATTCACCGTTATGAATGGCATAGTGAAGTGCTTATTTATATCCCTTTATGATTGCAATGTGTTTTGTATCACAATTTATCCGTGTGCTACTCTAGTGATGTTATTAAAGTAGTTTATTCCTCCTGCACGGTGTAATGGTGACAGTGTGTGCATCGTGTAGTACTTGGCGTAGGCTATGATTGTGATCTCTTGTAGATTATGAAGTTAACTATTGCTATGATAGTATTGATGTGATCTATTCCTCCTTTCGTAGTGTGAAGGTGACAGTGTGCATGCTATGTTAGTACTTGGTTTGGTTATGTTGATCCGTTATGCACTCTAAGGTTATTTAAATATGAATATTGAATATTGTGGAGCTTGTTAACTCCGGCATTGAGGGTTCGTGTAATCCTACACGGTTAGTGGTGTTCATCATCCAACAAGAGGGTGTAGAGTCTAGCATCTATCTATTTATTCCGTTATGTGATCAATGTTGAGAGTGTCCACTAGTGAAAGTATGATCCCTAGGCCTTGTTTCTAAATATCGCTATCGCTGCTTGTTTACTCGTTTTTTTGCATCTTTACTTCCTGCAATATTACTACCATCAACTGCACGCCTGGCAAGCACTTTTCAGGCGCCGTTACTACTGCTCATATTCATTCATACCACTTGTATTTCACTATCTCTTCGCCGAACTAGTGCACCTATTAGGTGTGTTGGGGACACAAGAGACTTCTTGCTTTGTGGTTGCGGGGTTGCATGAGAGGGATATCTTTGACCTCTTCCTCCCCGAGTTCGATAAACCTTGGGTGATCCACTTAAGGGAAACTTGCTCGCTGTTCTACAAACCTCTGCTCTTGGAGGCCCAACACTGTCTACAAGAATAGAAGCACCCGTAGACATCAAGCACTTTTCACGGCGCCGTTGCCGGGGAGGAAAGGTAAAAGGCACTCATACTCCGGTCCCAGGTAAAGTACTTTTCTGGCTCCGTTGTGTGTGTGCTCGAAGCTATTTCCTTTAGATCCTGCAATTGCATCTTTTTGTTTCTTGTTTACACTAGTTAGGCATAATGGACAACAATGAGCTTCTTATTCTATTTCCTGATTTAAGACATGGATGGTTTGATGCGAAAATTAAAAAACCTATGGAACATATTAGTATGAACGCTTTGAACACCATTGTTGCTAATGATATGGAAAATTCTAAGCTTGGGGAAGCTGGCTTTGATGAGTATGATATTTTTAGTCCCCCAAGCATTGAGGAGAAAATTTACTTTGATGATACTTTGCCTCCTATTTATGATGATTATAATGATATTGGTCTTTTAGTACCGCCTGTTATGGAGGATAAATTTGATTATGATTACAATATGCCTCCTATATTTGATGATGAGAATAATAATGATAGCTACTTTGTTGAATTTGCTCCCACTACAACTAATAAAATTGATTATGCCTATGTGGAGAGTAATAATTTTATGCATGAGACTCATGATAAGAATGCTTTATGTGATAGTTATATTGTTGAGTTTGCTCATGATGCCACTGGATATTATTATGAGAGAGGAAAATATGGTTGTAGAAATTTTCATGTTACTAAAATGCCTCTCTACACGCTGAAATTTTTGAAGCTACACTTGTTCTATCTTCCTATGCTTGTTACTTTGCTCTTCATGAACTTGTTTATTTACAAGATTCCTTTTCATAGGAAGCATGTTAGGCTTAAATTTGTTTTGAATTTGCTTTTTGATGCTCTCTTTTGCTTCAACTCTTATTTCTTGCGAGTGCATCATTAAAGCTGCTGAGCCCATCTTAATGGCTATAAAGAAAGAACTTCTTGGGAGATAACCCATGTGTTTATTTTGCTACAGTACTTTTATTTTGTATTTGAGTCTTGGAAGTTGTTACTACTGTAGCAACCTCTCCTTATCTTATTTTATTGCATTGTTGTGACAAGTAAAGTCTTTGATAGAAAGGTTGATACTAGATTTGGATTACTGCGCAGAAACAGATTTCTTGCTGTCACGAATTTCGACCTGCCTCTCTGTAGGTAACTCAGAAAAATCTGCCAATTTACGTGCTTGATCCTCAGATATGTACGCAACTTTCATTCAATTTGGGCATTTTCATCTGAGCAAGTCTGGTGCCACTTTAAAATTTGTCTTTACGGACTGTTCTGTTTTGACAGATTCTGCCTTTTATTTCGCATTGCCTCTTTTGCTGTGTTGGATGGATTTCTTTGTTCCATTAACGTCCAGTAGCTTTGTGCAATGTCCAGAAGTGTTAAGAATGATTGTGTCACCTCTGAACATGTGAATTTTTATTATGCACTAACCCTCTAATGAGTTTGTTTCGAGTTTGGTGTGGAGGAAGTTTTCAAGGGTCAAGAGAGGAGGATGATATACTATGATCAAGAAGAGTGAAAAGTCTAAGCTTGGGGATGCCCCGGTGGTTCATCCCTGCATATTTCAAGAAGACTCAAGCATCTAAGCTTGGGGATGCCCAAGGCATCCCCTTCTTCATCGACAAATTTATCAGGTTCCTCCCTTGAAATTATATTTTTATTCGGTCACATCTTATGTACTTTACTTGGAGCGTCTGTTTGTTTTTGTTTTTGTTTGAATAAATGCTTGTGTGGGAGAGAGACACGCTCCGCTGGTTCATATGAACACATGTGTTCTTAGCTTTTAATGTTCATGGCGAAGGTTGAAACTGCTTCGTTAATTGTTATATGGTTGGAAACGGGAAATGCTACATGTAGTAATTGGTAAAATGTCTTGGATAATGTGATACTTGGCAATTGTTGTGCTCATGTTTAAGCTCTTGCATCATATACTTTGCACCCATTAGTGAAGAAATACATAGAGCTTGCTAAAATTTGGTTTGCATAATTGGTCTCTCTAAGGTCTAGATAATTTCTAGTAAAGAGTTTGAACAACAAGGAAGACGGTGTAGAGTCTTATAATGTTTACAATATGTATTTTATGTGAGTTTTGCTGCACCGGTTCATCCTTGTGTTTGTTTCAAATAACCTTGCTAGCCTAAGCCTTGTATCGAGAGGGAATACTTCTCATGCATCCAAAATCCTTGAGCCAACCACTATGCCATTTGTGTCCACCATACCTACCTACTACATGGTATTTCTCCGCCATTCCAAAGTAAATTTCTTGAGTGCTACCTTTAAATAATTCAAAATTTATCACCTCCGATTTGTGTCAATGTTTTATAGCTCATGAGGAAGTATGTGGTGTTTATCTTTCATTCTTGTTGGGCAACTTTCACCAATGGACTAGTGGCTTCATCCGCTTATCCAATAATTTTGCAAAAAGAGCTGGCGCGGGGTTCCCAGCCCCCAATTAATCAACCTTCATTAATAATTCTCTTCACATGTTTTGCTCTGATTCATCAGTAAGCAACTTAATTTTGCAAATAGACACTCCTTCATGGTATGTGAATGTTGGAAGGCACCCGAGGATTCGGTTAGCCATGGCTTGTGTAAGCAAAAGGTTGGGAGGAGTGTCATCCATAAATAAAACTAAAATACATGTGTAAACAAAAGAGAAGAGGGATGATCTACCTTGCTGGTAGAGATAACGTCCTTCATGGGAGCCGCTCTTTGAAGGTTTGTCTGGCAAGGGGGTTAGAGTGCCCACTACCATTCGTTGACAACAACAAACACCTCTCAAAATTTTACTTTTATGCTCTCTTTATGTTTTCAAAATCAAAGCTCTAGCACAAATATAGCAATCAATGCTTCCCTCTGCGAAGGGCCTTTCTTTTACTTTTATGTTGAGTCAGTTCACCTATCTCTCTCCACCTCAAGAAGCAAACACTTGTGTGAACTGTGCATTGATTCCTACATACTTGCATATTGCACTTGTTATATTACTTTACATTGACAATATCCATGAGATATACATGTTATAAGTTGAAAGCAACCGCTGAAACTCAATCTTCCTTTGTGTTGCTTCAATACCCTTACTTTGATTTATTGCTTTATGAGTTAACTCTTATGCAAGACTTATTGATGCTTGTCTTGAAGTACTATTCATGAAAAGTCTTTGCTTTATGATTCGAGTTGTTTACTCATGTCATTACCATTGTTTTGATCGCTGCATTCATTACATATGCTTACAATAGTATGATCAAGGTTATGATGGCATGTCACTCCAGAAATTATCTTTGTTATCGTTTACCTGCTCGTCGAGCAGGAACTAAGCTTGGGGATGCTGATACGTCTCCGACGTATCGATAATTTCTTATGTTCCATGCCACATTATTGATGATATCTACATGTTTTATGCATACTTTATGTCATATTTATGCGTTTTCCGGAACTAACCTATTGACGAGATGCCGAAGTGCCAGTTCCTGTTTTCTGCTGTTTTTGGTTTCAGAAATCCTAGTAAGGAAATATTCTCGGAATTGGACGAAATCAACGCCCAGGGTCCTATTTTTTCCACGAAGCTTCCAGAAGTCCGAAGAGGAAACGAAGTGGGGCCACGAGGTGGGGACACAGTAGGGCGGCGCGGCCCAAGCCCTGGCCGCGCCGGCCTAGTGTGTGGCCCCACCAGGACCCCTCCGGGGCTGCCCTTCCGCCTACTTAAAGTCTCCGTCGCGAAAACCCTACCACGTTCGACGAAACCAGAGAAAACCTTCCAGAGCCGCCGCCATCGCGAAGCCAAGATCCGGGGGACAGGAGTCTCGTTCCGGCACGCCGCCGGGACGGGAAGTGCCCCGGAAGGCTTCTCCATCAACACCACCGCCATCTTCATCAACGCTGCTGTCTCCCATGAGGAGGGAGTAGTTCTCCATCGAGGCTCGGGGCTGTACCGGTAGCTATGTGGTTCATCTCTCTCCTATGTACTTCAATACAATAATCTCATGAGCTGCCTTACATGATTGAGATTCATATGATGATGCTTGTAATCTAGATGTCATTATGCTAGTCAAGTGGATTTTACTTATGTGATCTTCGGAGACTCCTTGTCCCACGTGTGTAAAGGTGACGAGTGTGTGCACCGTGTGGGTCTCTTAGGCTATATTTCACAGAATACTTATTCACTCGTTATGAATGGCATAGTGAAGTGCTTATTTATATCCCTTTATGATTGCAATGTGTTTTGTATCACAATTTATCCGTGTGCTACTCTAGTGATGTTATTAAAGTAGTTTATTCCTCCGGCATGGTGTAATGGTGATAGTGTGTGCATCGTGTAGTACTTGGCGTAGGCTATGATTGTGATCTCTTGTAGATTATGAAGTTAACTATTGCTATGATAGTATTGATGTGATCTATTCCTCCTTTCGTAGTGTGAAGGTGACGAGTGTGCATGCTATGTTAGTACTTGGTTTGGTTATGTTGATCTGTTATGCACTCTAAGGTTATTTAAATATGAACATTGAATATTGTGGAGCTTGTTAACTCCGGCATTGAGGGTTCGTGTAATCCTACACAGTTAGTGGTGTTCATCATCCAACAAGAGGGTGTAGAGTCTAGCATCTATCTATTTATTCTGTTATGTGATCAATGTTGAGAGTGTCCACTAGTGAAAGTATGATCCCTAGGCCTTGTTTCTAAATACTGCTATCGCTGCTTGTTTACTGTTTTACTGCATCTTTACTTCCTGCAATATTACTACCATCAACTGCACCCCAGCAAACACTTTTCTGGCACCGTTACTACTGCTCATATTCATTCATACCACTTGTATTTCACTATCTCTTCGCCGAACTAGTGCACCTATTAGGTGTGTTGGGGACACAAGAGACTTCTTGCTTTGTGGTTGCAGGGTTGCATGAGAGGGATATCTTTGACCTCTTCCTCCCTGAGTTCGATAAACCTTGGGTGATCCACTTAAGGGAAACTTGCTGCTGTTCTACAAACCTCTGCTCTTGGAGGCCCAACAGTGTCTACAAGAATAGAAGCACCCGTAGACATCACCGGCGCCTTTCCGTCGCATCTCCGGACGGCAGAGCTGCCGGAGAGGGGTCGGGATCGGCCCGGAGAGAAGGAGGAGACTCTCAACTACTGTTCATTCTTGAGAGAGGAGAAGGGGGGAAATGAGCGCCGCTCTGAACTGAACCTTCATTTAGGGCATCTACCATGACAGACGCCAGGTAGACGCTTACCTACGAAAAATAAATACTAAAAAATCTGATAATCGCCTAAGTGCCCTTACTCCCAACGTGTGACTCTTATTTGAGTCGCTAGGTAGAACGAAAACAGCTAACCAACTAGCTCTCGCGCGGCCAGAAGGAGCCTTAGCATCGACGTCTACCTAAGCAGCGATGCTAGTGAAAATCCTGGGATCAGACGAGATTCATATCTAATGGTCAGGAAATCTAGCCTAGCGCCCCTGCTTAGCGCCTCTGTTGTACATGCCCTTATGTACCTAGTATATTTGGCTACTCCCTATATTACACACGCTAATCCGAAGACTATCCACGTAACCGGTACACCAACAAAATACAAGGGCCTTGTCTAAAATGAACCACATGCTGTGTCACGACTAAAGCTAGGTAATTCTGAGAAATCAACCTCCCGCGAATTCTCCTTGTAGAAGTAGATGCAATGCTCGATGTATTGATCGGATGCATATGGCGGTACATATATAGGCCACGTCCTCGACTATACAAGGAAGGAGGCGGGCCCAATAGTAAATACAAGGATATGTATCGCTATACAATAACTACGAGAGGATACACATCCAGATATACAAGATATGTATCTCAACACCCCCCGCAGTCGAAGCGTCGCCTGGTCGAACGCATAGACCGGACCGGAACTCCTCAAAAGATGCTGTAGGGAGACCCTTCGTCATGATATCCGCAAATTGTTGGGAGGTGGGCACATGAAGTACTCGAATGTGTCCAAGCGCCACCTGTTCCCGAACAAAGTGGATGTCCAGCTCAATATGCTTGGTGCGGCGATGGTGAACCGGGTTGGCGGAGAGGTAGACGGCGGAGACATTGTCGCAGTAGACCACGGTGGCTTTGGCGACGGGACATGAGAGCTCAACGAGGAGTTGCCGCAGCCGGGAGACCTCGGCAACCGCGTTAGCAACAGCCCGGTACTCCGCTTCGGCGCTGGAGCGAGATACCGTGGGCTGTCGCTTAGACGACCGGGGAGATCGGCGAAGGGCCGAAGTAGACGCGAGTAGCCAGACGTGGAGCGACGCGTGTCGGGGCAGCCTGCCCAATCGGCGTCCGAGTAGGCGACGATGTCCGTGGCGGTGGAGGCGTGGAGAGAGAGACCGAAGTCCATGGTACCACGAATGTAGCGGAGGATCCGCTTGACCGCAGCCCAATGAGGATCCCGCGGAGCGTGCATGTGAAGGCACACCTGCTGAACAGCATACTGCAGCTCGGGGCGAGTCAGGGTGAGGTGCTGCAGGGCACCGACGATGGAGCGGTAAGAGGACGCGTCCGTGGCCAAGGAACCTTCGGTGGCGGAGAGCTTGGACTTCGTGTCGACGGGCGTGGCCGCGGGTTTACAATTAAGCATACCGGCGCGGTCCGGGAGCTCATGGGCGTACTTGCGCTGATGGAGGAAGAAGCCGTCGGTGCGACGGACGACCTCGATGCCGAGGAAGTAGTGCAGAGGCCCCAAGTCCTTGAGGGCAAACTCAGCGCGAAGACGGTCGGTGAGCTGGCGCAGTAGGTCCGTGGAGCTGGCCGTTAAGATGATGTCGTCGACGTAAAGCAGCAGGTACGCGGTGGTGGCGCCGTTGTTGTACACGAACAGCGATGCATCGGAGCGGGTGGAGCGGAAGCCGAGTTGGTGAAGAAACGCTGCGATGCGCTGGTACCGGGCGCGTGGGGCTTGCTTGAGCCCGTATAACGAGCGCGAGAGCGAGGCACACATGGTCGGGGTGGGCGCTGTCGACGAACCCGATGAGGCTGCTGGCGGAAGACCTGCTCCTCGAGATGGCCATGAAGAAAGGCGTTGGAAACGTCCATCTGATGCACGGGCCATGCGCGGGAGACCGCGAGCTGAAGAACGGTGCGGATCGTCCCGGGCTTGACAACCGGGGCGAAGGTGTCGGTGAAGTCGACGCCGGCGCGCGGCGAAAACCACGAACCACCCACCGCGCCTTGTGGCGGTCGAGGGTACCGTCCGAATGGAACTTGTGCTTGAAGACCCACTTCCCGGTGATGACGTTGGCGTGAGAGGGGCGGGGAACAAGCGTCCATGTCCGGTTCCGCGCTGAGGGCGTCGAACTCAGCATGCATGGCCGCAAACCACTGCGGGTCGCGGAGGGCAGCCCGGGCAGAGGTGGGCATAGGCGAGGGCGTGGCTGGTGAAGCCGCGGAAGTCGACGCGGTGCAGACGTACTCGTCCGAGGGGTACCGCGTGCTCGGGACGCGAATCCCCGCACGGGCGCGCGTGAGGGGGCCCGTCGCCGGCGGCGGAGGAGGCGGAGGCGGGGCCGGAGGCGAAGCATCGCCCGAGCTGGGGCTCGAGGGCGACGCGGTCGAGGGCGCAGATGACACGGCGGTGCCCGAGGCAGTGCTCGAGGGCGTCGCGGGCGGTGTCGAGGGCGAGGCGGCGGCGCCCGAGGCGGGGCTCGAGGGCACCACGTGTGAGCCCGAGGCAGGGCTCGAAGGCGTCACGGAAGGCGTCGCAGCTGTAGTAGAGGGAGCGCGCGGAGGCGCTGCCGAGCCAGGGACCTCCACCAAAGTAGGGCCGCGACGCCGCGGACGTCGGTCGCGGGAGGAGAAGTCCTCACGTGTTCTCGTGCAAAGGGAAAGCGGTGCTCATCAAAGTACACGTGCCGGGATGTGATGACGCGGTGAGAGACCGGATCATAGCAACGGTAGCCTTTGGTGTTAGCCGGGTAACCGAGAAAGACACACGGAATGGAGCGAGGTGCGAGTTTATGAGGGGTGGTGGCAGCGGTACTAGGGAAACAACGACAACCAAAAATGCGGAGACCGTCGTATGAGGGGGGTGAGCCAAACAGGAGGTTATGTGGTGTGTAATTCCAGCGAGGGCGACACGGGCGTAGGTTGAGTAGGAGGGTGGCGGTAGAGAGGGCGTCCGGCCAGAACTGAGGTGGCATGTGGGCGTGGAACAAGAGGGTACGGACGCAGTCATTAAGGGTGCGTAGGACGCGCTCGGCGCGGCCGTTCTGCTGGGAGGTGTATGGGCAAGTTAGGCGGAAGATGGTGCCGTGGGTGGAGAGGAGGGTGCGGATGGTGGTGTTGTCGAACTCCTTGCCGTTGTCGGTTTGGAGGGCGAGGATGGGACGACCGAACTGTGTAGACACATAAGAATAAAAGGCGGTGAGTGTTGAAGCGACATCAGATTTCTTACGAAGAGGAAAAGTCCGGACAAAGTGAGAAAAATCATCGAGAATAACAAGATAATAAAGAAAACCAGAATGACTCGGTATAGGGGACGTCCATACATCACTATGAAGTAATTGAAAAGGAAGAGATGCAATCGTGGATGAAGTACTAAAAGGAAGCCGAACATGTTTGCCTAGTCGGCGAGCGTCACGGAGTGAGCCGCCATTTTATTACATGAAAAAGAAAAGCCTCTCATTATTTGACGTAGCGAGGTGGAGCTGGGATGGCCAAGACGAGCGTGCCAAAGGTCGACGCCGGCAGAGCGCCCGAGGTGCAGCGTGAGTGGAGGAAGACGGCTGAACGGGGTACAAGTCGCCGGGACTCTCACAGCGGTGCAAAACCATCCGGGTACGGGCGTCCTTTACAGAAAAACCAAACTCGTCAAATTCCACAGTTACAGAGTTATCGCGAGAAAGAGTTTTGACGGAAACTAAATTCTGAACAAGATGTGGTGAAACTAAGACATTATTAAGAGACAATGGTGTGGAGTTAGAAGGAAAAGGAGTGGAGCCAATATGAGAGATGGGAAGACCAGCACCGTTACCGACGATGATGCGAGAGGAAGTGGATGTTGGAGATGAAGTGGAAAGGTTACCCGGGTGAGCAGCCATGTGTGCGGAGGCTCCGGTGTCCATGAACCGGTCTCCACCGCCGGGGTAAGCGCCCGGCGAGGGGCGTGGCGAAGGGCGGTGTACAACGCGGGGTCCCGGTGGGCCGTCGGGGCTGCGGCATCATGCCGCCGTAGACGGGAGCGTAGGGCAGGCCGGCGGGAGCTCGTGGTGGCGCGGCGAGGAAGGCCTGGTGCGTCGGCGGACGGGGGCCGACGGTGCCGGGGACGAGGGCGTGGAACGGGCATGGTGTAGGCGTGCACGACCCCCGTCCGGGGGTTGTGTCCGCCCGCCCACGGCGGAGTGGGGTGTGAGTACCCGGGCGCGGACCGACGATGCCGGGGCCGCCGTTGTGGCCACCGCCACGGCCACCACCACGGCCACGGCGACGGCCGCGGCCACCGCCCCTCCTCCTTGGTGCTCTGTTGCGGGCGAGGCGCGAGTGTGGAGGGGCGGGGGTGGGCGCCGGTGGAGCTCCTCCGCCATGAGGAAGAACGCTGCTGCCGCTGGCCCATAGAGCGGTGTGAACCGCCCGGGTGCGCACACCCTTCAGCCGGCGTTCCTCCAGCCGGAGGTAGTCGACCGCCCGCTCGAACGTAGGGTTGGTCATGAGGGTGAGGTTGGAGGCGGCGTTGCCGAGGTCCTCGCTAAGGCCGGCGGTGAGGGTGGAGAGGAGGAGCTCGTCGCCAATCCGGAACCCAAGGTCCTGGAGCTCGTCGGAGATTGCCTTGAGGCGCGGGCGATAGGCGTCCAAGGTTTGATCACCCCGGGGTGTGCCGAAGAATTCCTGCTGCAAAAAGACAACACGTTGGAGCTTGTTATTGGTGAAGAGGCCGTTGATCTTTCCCCACACCGTGCGGGCATCATCGCCTTCCCGAACGACGGTCTTGAAGATGTCCGGCGAGACGGTGAGGAAGAGCCGGCGGATGATGGTGGCGTCGATGGCCGGCCGGTCGGCGTCGCAGAGCGAGGAGGTCGGCGGTGCCGTCGATGTGATCGCGCGAGGTTGTACTCGCGGAAGAGGAGGTAGAAGTACGTCTTCCGGGCGAGGTAGTTGGCGGCGGTGGTGGACAGCTAGACGGGGACATGGTCGGTGATGGCGACGGCGCGGAGCTGGCCGGGGTCGGGGATGGAGGAGTCGGCGAAGGGGTTGGAGCTAGGGGTTGACATGATGAGGAAGGGGAGGCGGCGCGCGGCTGGAGAGGGAGGAGAGGCGGCGGCTGCTAGGATTTAGGGGTTGGGGGGGGGGGGTGCGGCGCACGGGGAGGAGAGGCGGCGCGCGGCTAGGGTTTAGGATCTAGGAGGTGTCTGATACCATGTAGAAGTAGATGCAATGCTCGATGTATTGATCGGATGCATATGGCGGTACATATATAGGCCACGTCCTCGACTATACAAGGAAGGAGGCGGGCCCAATAGTAAATACAAGGATATGTATCGCTATACAATAACTACAGAGGATACACATCCAGATATACAAGATATGTATCTCAACACTCCTTATCGATGTATCAACCACCCTTATGCGGCTATAAGTCGTAGATGGGTGGCAGGACTTGGCCAGCCCCTGAAAAAGGCGCCGCCTTAGTGTCGGCGACGACGTACATTTTGCCGTGGAAGTTTAACCCATAACAACAGCAACATCACGCCAGAATCCATGTTCTCCCCAACTACGTGTCCCCAAATGCGTGGATTCTAAGAAATAAAACGACATCAAAGATGCTGCCATGGCCGACAGGACAACCCAATCTCGGGTTTCAATCAAAGACATCACCCCTGGGTGGGGCGATCGCATAAGTAAAACCGACTAAAGCTACATATGTGATGTTGAATTGCATTGTAGGTTTAGGATTCGTTGTGAACGCTTCCAATAGTGAAAATAAGTCAATTCTAATTGTGTTTTGAAATAATAGGAAATAAGTTGTTTTTCATGTTGAGGGTAAGGAATAAGTTATGAACACTCCGGTCCGCTCGTCTCCCGAATCACCCCCAGACAACATCGGGACGAACCCTAGCGTTGTCAAAGTGAGAGAAGCTCTATGGGGAGATGTTGGCCGACGTGATCTCGTTTCGCCGATTTTGTGGATATGCACAACGCCTTCGTCCGAAGCAAGGTTAGCGACCATGATCTTCCTTGGATCACCTTGTTCTCGATGCGGCACTCCTCCCTCTCTTTGAGGGGTGTTAGCGAGTGATAACCAGACAGCCAATATCAAGATGCTCGCCTTGCTTGGTGTGATGACGATGGAAGACGAAGTACATCTTTGCTCGAGTTGACCATTTGAGATCTATTAAGTCGAGCACTATGTCCTTAATCGTCGTGAATGGATGGGTTGTATCCTCTTCTTCATTACAGAGGTTGAGCCGTTGTCTCTCTTCGTTTTTTATTAAGCAACAAGACTCTACAAATAAAGCACATTTACATCATCCATCAACAAAGGTAAAATAAAATTAGGTGGCTCCTCAAGCCAAACGGCTGGTTGACTTGCACACTCCTTTGCTAAACCATGAGCTACCTTATTAGCATTTTTAGGACAAAAAGAAAACTCTATTATACTAAAAGTTGTAGCTTGAATATCAATACGACGTTGATGCCGGCTGCAGGCGAGGTCTTCGTTGATGTCTCCGAGCATTTACAACATATGGATAAATTTGTTGCTACACCATTTTTACGGTTTTGCTACAATTACAAAATATGTTTGTTGCTGGGTATATCTCCGGTGAGTTCTCCGACGAGTTCCCCATCGAAGATATCCATTTTTGCTACAATAGCACATTTTTTGCTACGCGCTCTTCGGCGAGATCCTCGGCGAGCCTCCGGTGGTCTGTCCGGCGAGTTCGGCATCTTTCTTTTATTTCGTCGGTGAAGTGTTTTTTTGCTACACTGAAGCCAAAAAAAAAACAAGATTTTTTTTCTAATCGGCAGCAAAAAAGACATGTCTTAGGACCGATTTGTTTCCTTGTTTGAGAAAATTTTCTTCCCTTTTTTTTTTTCTCGACATCGCTGTTTCTTCCTGAATGAGACGGACCAGCCCAAGTGCAACCCAGCATACGGCCCATAGCAATCACACTCACTGACAGTTATAAAATAATCACACTCAGTGACACGTAGGCTGTCCTAGGGTTTAAGGCCCTCGCCGTGCCAAGTCAGCGGCTCGAACGGCCCGCGGCCTGGCCACGTGGCCCACTCCCGGTCCAGTCTCCACGAACGCCGGAACCCAAATTACTTGTCGAGAATCCCTCCTCTCTTTCTCCTCCGCTTCTTTTTCCTCTTCCCACCTCGCGCGTTCGCGCGCCCGATTCGTCGCCGCCGGAATGGCCGCGCGCGGAGGCGGAGGTGAGTCGGCGGCGGCCAGCGTGGCTTCGGCGGCGGGAAGGAGCGGCGGCGTAGGGATGCGGCTCTTCTCGCCGGAGTACTACGCGCTCTGCTTCGGCGGCGGGACGCTGGCGGCCGGCACCACCCACCTCGCCATCACCCCGCTCGACGTCCTCAAGGTCAACATGCAGGTACGGCCCGGTTCCTTCGTCTCAGACATCCGGGGAACGTGCGCGGAGGGGAATGCTGGTGGGGTTTGCTGGTTGGGATTCTAGCCCGCGAGAGGGAGAAATGGACTTAGGGTGCTCGCTCGAATTACCGCGAGGTTGATCCTCTGCCTGCCTCGGCAAGTGGCTAGGGATTCTAATTTTGGGAATGGTATTGTGTAAGCTCCAGCCTTGGGCGTAGCTAATATATGTTGTTACCTGAAATAACATGCTAGTATATGTAGTGGTATGTGAATCTTTTTTTTTTTTTGAGAAACACAGTATAAACGCAGACCCTCACATACACGTGCATACACTCACCCCTATGAACGCACGCACGCACACCATACCCCTATGAGCACCTCCGGAAGGCTGAGCCGGCGGATTGGATCTTGAAATTGACGAAGTCACCACAGGCGCCTCGCTGTCGACGGGAACGTCGCCTCCCACTGAATGAATATTCCGCCTTTATAAGACACACAGATGTCAAACCCGGGGTTTGAACTCTGGTGGGCTGGGGATACAACCATCCTCCTAACCACCCAACCTCAGGTTGGTTCTCTAGGTCATGTGAATCAGGGAGATGTTGAGTTCCTCGCTGAAATTGTTCTCACATGGAACTTTTTCCTGTTTTTTTACCTAGCGTTTGATTATAGAAGAATCGGAAGGATCATGCTGTGATTGGACATGAAGAAAAAAGTATATTTTAGCTGGAACTGAAGACATGTGTATTTTCTAGAATGACAGGGATCCTCTATCCTGTTCGATTCAAGCAACGAAACCATACAGATTTCTGGAACCATGAACGAAAATAAAAGCAGACACAAAGCTAAAGGTTCTTAACAACAGCAGGAACTAGAAAGTGTAACCGTTTTCCGTTTAAGAAAGTGTAACCGTCTAAACAACAGTTTTCCCGAAACAAAGTCTGTGTATTAACCTGTGATGGGGATGTTCCCACTTTCATGCCAAAATTTCTAGTGCACCGTATCATATCACCACCAGTTAAGTAATAATCATAAAGATGTCTCCGGTTTCGTGATCTCACTCCTTCATCACTTTTGATCAGGTGAATCCCGTGAAGTACAACACTATATTCTCGGGATTGAGCGTTCTCGTGAAAGAAGAGGGTGCCTCGTCGCTGAGGAGAGGCTGGGGCGGGAAACTTTTCGGCTATGGTGCCCAGGGCGGTTGCAAGTTTGGTTTCTACGAGTTCTTCAAGAAGCAGTACTCTGATGTGCTGGTGGGCAGCAATAAGAGCACGATTTACTTTCTTAGCAGCGCATCTGCTCAGATCATAGCCGATGTTGCCCTCTGCCCGTTTGAATCGGTGAAAGTCCGTGTGCAAACGAATCCCATGTTTGCGAAAGGTTTGGTCGATGGCTTCCCAAGGGTGTATGCAGCTGAAGGCCTGTCTGGGTAAGCTTCCTTTGTATCCTTAGATCATTAGATGCACTCTTCGTGTGTCTGGACACATGATATGTTGTCTTGCTGAGTTACAGCCTTAAGTAAGTACATTCTTGTTTATTGCAGATTTTACAGGGGCCTTATACCACTTTGGGGACGAAATCTTCCATGTAATAACTCCCCCTCCCCTGTTTCACATATTATTTGTCACAAAATACTACTGGGTCAATTAAAGTAATTAGTGAGAAAGTTATACGAGTGTTACTGTTTTGTGCCAAGAAGATAAATCTGGTTAGATATATGGTATATTATAGTTATATGAGTGTTACTTCTGAGCTAAGAAGATAAATCTGGTTAGATATATGGTATATGCATATTCATGGAAAAATGGTCTCAGACATTTAGCACAAGGAGTTGAATCTTGCTTGCTTTATTGATTTTTATCAGACAAAGTTAAATGTACTTGGTACTTGACTAAAGAAAAGTAGAGTCCAGGAACTAATTCTGAGAGGCAAGCATGGTTTTTATCTCTATCGTGCATCAGGAATTAAATGTACATTGGTCCATCTTTTCTTCTCACTTGCCCAAGTTTATCTTATACCTCACTTTGTCTTCCTGCAGTTTCTATGATAATGTTTTCGTCATTTGAGCATACCGTGGACTTCCTATACAAGAAGGTCATTCAAAAGAGAAAAGAAGATTGTTCAACAGCGCAGCAGCTTGGTGCTACATGTCTGGCTGGATATATATCTGGTGCTGTTGGTACAGTTGTTTCAAATCCTGCAGATAACATTGTCTCATCTCTGTACAACAAAAAGGCTAAAAGTGTTATACATGTAAGGATGTGAATCTACCTTTCCATACAAGTTAGTTATATTAAAGCCTTAACATCCCATCGATCTAATACATTCTGTCCCTTTCAGGCTGTGAAAAGCATTGGATTACGTGGATTGTTCACAAGAAGCCTACCCATCCGTATCACCCTTGTAGGGCCTGTCGTAACCATGCAGTGGTTCTTCTATGATTCTATTAAGATATTTACTGGATTGTAAGTTGTCTACTTATTTAGTTAGCATGGTTTACAACTGCTGTTGCCTAGCTCTGATGTACTGACTGGATTTCAACTGTGCATTCCTGAAAACTTTCTTGCGGGATTGCATTCTGATGAGTGTCGATCTGTTTATTTCAGGCCACCCAGTGGAGGGCTTCCTCGTGAACTGGAAGAAGCTAACAAATGATATGACCTGTTCCACAAAAGTTCATTGATACATTTTTTTGGTATAGCGAAATCTCTGAGAAGTATTTTATCCACAGTTCTGACTGATTATGGGAAGCGTGAGTGTGATTTGTAGTTTAGGGAACAGCAACTAACCGAACTGTTCGAAGATGCACCTTAGACAACCATAAGTCCATGAACTTTAGCACCCCTTTGGCACATATGTTATAGCCTGGTGCCCTGGCGGCGTGTTCATGTTTTGTAGTATCTCCACTTTGAAGATTGTTGCCAGGAAAATGTACTTTTGCTATGTATACAAATGATTGTCCGAAAGTCCATTGTAAATAATTATGTGGAGGATGAAAACTGGGATCATGAGATTATGTCTTATGTTATAATTATGTATATGTTTTCTTATTGATTGAGTTATCTTACAAGTAGCCATCTACAGTATTATTGAGAGGTAAACACTTTGCACCACTACTGCAACTCTGCAAGAGTTGCGACTCCCAGTTCCTCAATCCTATACAAAATGAAAATATACTTACATTACTTCTTTCAAAAAACTACTTACAGTATTCTCATCAACATGAATAAAACAAAATGTAGAAAGAAAACATTGACAGTGTTATTTTACAGCTACAAATTACAGTGCAGGAACTAAGTAAACAATTGGCGATGTGAAGAAATGTTTTCAGCTGCAGAGCAGAGACGCTCACCGGCAGGCGGCTACTTGGTTGCTATCTTCACGTCGGGGTTGCGCATCGGCTTTAGCCACATGTCGGCGACCACCCTCGATGACATGCTCCAGAGCACGTCATGGCCGGCCTTCACCGCGGCCGCCTGCCGTCCCTTCTTGCCGGCCTTGCCCAGCCCGTAGGCGACGAGCCAGTGGGACGCTGTAAGCCGCTGCCTCTCGCCGTCCCACACATTACGCCGGTCGGCCGACTTCAGCCGTAGGCCCCCGACGTGCATGTTAGCCACCTTGAACCTCGGCTCGTCGTCAGAGCTGGTAGCGGCGCGACCGGCCTGGATGACCACGATGGACGGCGCGCCGACCGCTTCGTACCGGCGCATGGGATCCCTAAGCTGTGCCACCACCAGCATGGTCACCGCATCTGCGCCTATGCAGGCGATCGCCCACTCCTCCGGCGGCACGGCGGCGTCCAGCGGGTGGCCATCGTCGGGGTTGTCGGTGACCGGGGACACGTCGAACGGGGCCTGCTCCTCTGCAATGCCAGCCTGCACCTTGAGCGCCTCGATGGCCATCGTCTCGATCTTCTGCAGCGAGAACGCCAGGATCTCCTCCACGGTCACCGGCCCCTCGCTGGCATTCCAGATGCCGGTGGCGATCCTCTCCCTGCGCCCTTCGCTCATCGCCGAGGACATCATCCGGAGCAATGACACGGACTCGGCTGCGCTGGAGCTCGCGCCGAGATCCTTGCCCCGTGCGCTGATGATCGCCGACGCCATGCCCTCAAAAGCGATCTGCTCCGCCGTCTTGCCGACCACCTCGTCCGTGGCGGTGAGCGCGCCCAGCTTCTCCGTCAGTGCCTCGCACCCGCCGGCGCACAGCCGCTGGAACACCTCGGCGCCGCCGCCGGGGAGCTTCTGGCCGCGAAGGATGAACGGCTTGGACAGCTGCATGGCGAGCTTGGGTAGCTCCTTCCTCGCCACGGGGATGTCGAACGGGTTCGTCGCGGCCAGGTAGCCGCCGTCCCGTGTCTGCACGATGGGGCCGAGCCCCTTGCCGAGATCAGAGATGAAGCAAGACTCGTCAGCGCCGCCGGAGCCAGGCTTCGCGCCGGACTTGAGCGACGACACCTGAGGAGCTGACTTGGCATTGTCGATGTCTCCTTGCTCCATCAGCTGCAGGAACTCCCTGGTGACCTCCTCCTCGTCGGCGTCCAGCCCTGCCGCCTCGTCCTCCTGGGGCTCCGCCGGCTTGTCAGCCTCGTCTTGCGGCATGTCGCCGAGCATCAGTGCCTCGAGCGCCTTGATCTGGTTGGTGATCGCATCGAGCTCGTTGAGGCGCCACATGCTCGCGCTGTCGTGCACGACTTCCTTGACCACCTCTTCACCGGCCGCGGCAGGGCCATTGTCACCCTCTTCTTCATCTTTCTTGGCTTCATTCTCGCTGCCAGCGTCGGCGTTGGCGTTCGTTTCATCCTTCTCTTCTTGTCCCTCCATGCCTTTGTCGACGACGTCGAAGTCCGGGAACTCGTCGTCGTCAGCCTCCAGCTCAGGTTGCGGCTCCGGCTCTCTCTTCTGCGCCTCCTGTTCCGTCTTTTGCTCCTGCTTGGGCTCCGGTACCACTGGAGGATTGGGCTCGTCGAGTTTGAAGTCGTCGATGCCACTCAAGTCTGGCAACGTTGATCCCTTCGCCGGCGTCATCGACGGTTCTGATCGCGATACCTTGGGGCTCGTGATGCTAAACGACGTCTTGCTCTGCTTCCGTGCGAACAATGCTGCCGACGACGACGAGCCAGCAGTCTTGGTGGAAGCTGGCTGGCTGTAGAGCCCGACGCCGCCGTCCTCCATGATCTGGAATGCGAGCTTGACGACGAGCTCGCCGCCCTTGGCCTTGCCGGCAAGCGGGAAGGCCATGTCCCACTGTCGAACGCGCTCGCCCTCCCGGCTCTTCTCCGTGGACTCCTTCACAAGGGCGCTCAGGTCCACGGCGCTCTGGCCGAAGTCCAGCTCCGGCGCGTCCACGGCAACCACGGACAGGATGAACGGGCGGGGCTCGAACTTCGCCGGAGGCTTACCTGCACCCCCACCGCTGCAGTAGACGTGGCACCGGAGGAAGAGCGTCTCCTCGAAATCCGCCGCGCCCTGCTGCACGCGGGACGGCATGGTCTGCACGGCGCCGTCGCGCGTCTCCTTCTTGCGCACGGCCACGGCGAGGCGGAGCCCGTCCATGGACGACGGCAGGCCCTGCGCCGCCGCCACCTCGACGGAGAAGAGGCAGCTGAGGCGGGTCATGCCGATGTGCGAAAGCGCGCGGATGGGTTTCCAGCCCCATATCCCCTTCTTCTTCTCGCCTCCGCCAGTGGCGGCCAGAGCCACTGGGCCCATCGACGTCGCCGCAGCGAAGCTCTGGCTCTTTGACGGGATCGCTCCCATGTCGTCGTCCTCGTCGTCATCCGGGTCTTTCTTACCCACCTTGCTCCTCGACCGGAACGGCGACGTCATGGACAGGCGACGGGTGCGCGGGCGCGCCACCTCGGCCCGGACCGCGTCGGCCGTGGCGGCATCGTCGCCGCCGCCCCCGCTCGAGCGCGGGAGGACGAGCGACGCGTGGCGGCGGTTGCTGTGCGCCTGGTAGAGCGTGTGGCTGAGCGCGTCGAGCTCGCGGAGGGTCTGGTCGCCGGACTTGCCGTCGTTGGCCATGGGGGGCAGCTAGTGCTCGTCGTCACCACACCCGCTCACGGGCAGCCACCCAACGAGTTCGTAAGCAGCTCGTGAAGAAGCCAAAAGAGCACGCAGTGTTGCTCGAGAGAGTGGATAGATAAGACGTGATTGTGAAGTGTGTGGCGGTGGGACGGGAGGTCGCCGCCAATCCCGCCATGGCGACAGCTTTGGAGCGATCCGGAGGGAGCGGGTGGCGGAGGTACGGCCAGCTTGAGCTCGTGGTGTTCTTGCGGTCGTTGGTTTCGCGCCAAGAGGCTAAGCTGACTGGGACCAGTTGATCTGAGCAGCCAACGGATTACGTGATGGATAGCCCAGATTTTAGAATGCTCTCGAGCTTATTCCAAGGAAAGGATGTGTGGCAGACCTCGTCTGGCAACAGAATACAGTACTGAATAAATCGTTTGGCATGACTCTGGCTTCAGACACAACATATCTTTGACACTTACAAGGGATAGCAGCTACAGAGAAACGCAACAAACACCCACAGGGGGTCAGGAACCAGATAGATACAAGTTTATGCATATTACAAAAAGTAGTGTAGGTGTAGCTGTGAAACTGAAGCAAAGGAGATAACACATGAAACCAAACAATGCTTGACAGATTTTATTACCTCACTGGTCTAAAAAAAATCAGTATAGTACATCAACAACATGTGAGATTATTCTCTCTTCTGCACAAATAAACCTTTGATACAGAGCTGTGATGTGTGTTTATTTTCTGTTTTGCCCCAAAGCAAAGAGAACCATAGATACAAAGCTGGAGGGAACATGTAGAAGAATTCTGACGCGAAGAAGTACAGGGTGGGTTTCAGTCCAAGCTATTACTTGGATTTCTCCTGCTCTTCCAGGTCGCCGCTAGTTCCCGCAAACCCTCGCCTTTCATCGGCCGATGCGGTGATGACGGGCATCCATACATCGGCGGTGCTGCTCAGAAGCGATTTCACCTCTGGATCAGATGTCATGGCAGAAGATATCATCTTGTCAACATTCTCGAGCCTTGCTGACAGTCTGTCCAGCTCTGCAGCTATCTCTAACTGAAAAGAGAGTTGGACGAAAGCTAATGAGACAATATGACATGGCTTGGTGGAAAGAGGAATAACTAGATGTGGTAGTAGTAAGAGAATTGCAGTTACCTCATCAAGTTGCTTAGGTGCCTGCTGTGGAACCTTGGTCACTTCTAGGCCTAGTGCTTCAATCTTTGCTCTCAGTTCTACCTCTTCCTGGTTGCTCATTGACTCCACCTACGTTTTGTTTAGAAAATGAAGACATGTCAGTTTATCACAATCCCATCACTGCAAGACTAATGATGTATTCAGTACTGATATAAGGATATGAGAGTGAATTATCATATATACCCAGCAGACTGAGATATAAGTGTAAACTAACAGTACAAACTGCAACCGGTAATATCATTGGACTAATCATGGCAAATTGGAAATGGCAACAAAGCATTATATTTCTTGTCAATATGTAGATACAGCTGGAGACGGTGCCAGTAGATGGTCGGAAGTACCAAGGTAAAACTCACTCCAGATCATCATTTACAGAAACATAATATATGCTATGTTCTATTTGGTCTCTGATGAAATCCAGAAAACAGCTTACAAAAATCCTGATTAATGATTATCTTTATTCTGCCATAGCAATAGTAACTAAGCATTATATTTCTTGTCAACGTATATGTAGATACAACTGGAGACAGTGCTAGTAGATGGTCGGAAGTCCAGAGGTTTAACACTCCAGATTATCTGAGTGATGGATGCGCCACCGCCACCGCCACCAGACCGGGATGACTGCAGGTGACTCCGAACAAAACCTGTTCAGCCTACCAGGCCCCTGCCAAGAGGGTAAACCGACAAACAGATGATGAATGGTGTTACACAGACAGCTCATCCAGCCCTGTTCTGTGTGAGGTGGAAATTTGCACGGCACCAAGCTGCGACGGCAATCCACCGGCGACAGGAGCAGGACCAGGTAGGTTCACATTTTTTAACAGGCAAGCATTGTCATTACCACGTTTACTCACATCCACAGGCGATGCTAATCTGCTAACGAAAATGCTCCACCAGCGGTAGTAATTACTTGGGTTTAGCCAAGATGGTTTACACCAAAAACACATCTGTTTGTTTTAGACAGCAAGGACATCTGTTTAAACAGAGCCTGACGGGATAAGGCAACGGCCGATACGCTATTCCAATCGAGATCCAGGAATCGAAAAAAACGCACGCGGACGCTCCAGATCGGATCATCTAGAAGCGCCGGGACGGCCTGGCACCCCCGACGCGGCCGGCGCGGAATCGACGGCACGGATCGAGACGGCGGAAGGAGGCGTGACGCGCGCGTGCGCGTAGCATACCTGCTGGAGAAGGTCGGAGAGGAGCTGGAAGAGCTGCGCGTCCGGCCTCGCCTCCCCCGCCATCGCAAACCTCGCTCCGCGCAAACTTCCGTTGATTTCTCGACGGAATTCTTCTCCGTCGAGCCTGTTCTTGCGTTCGCCGGTTTGGTTGGATGCTTGGCTTGGCTTCGCCGTGATTAGGCCTGACGTGTCACTGGATCCGGAGTTGTCAACCGAGTCTTGTTGGGCTTCGTGGAACAGAGCTGCTAACGTAGAGCCCACTAACAAACACTACTAATATTTACTACATAACTTGTTTTTTTTTACCAAAAACACTCTTTTCCTTGATGTAGTAGGAGTAAAAGAACACACATGAAAATGAAGGGAGACACGACTCAACCTCAAGCGGTCGGTCGATCGACGTGTCCATACCGTACGTACGTGACCTTTACTTGTTCAACACACACGTCTTTATATTCTCTTCTTTTGGCAACGAAGCCAGATTGTATAATACTCCGTATGTGACTTGAAGGAAGGAAATGCATACTGCAGCCGATCTACGTGTATTCACACATGAAAATGCTACAGATTATTAGAGCATCTCCACCGGCGCGCCCGATAGCGGCCCTGATAGCTTTTTGGGGGCCGGGGGCGAAAATGGGCTCGCACCGGCGCGCCCCAAACGGCGCCGGCGATTTTTGGTGCCCAATAGAAGAGCCGGCAACCCCGTGTCGGCCCCTTCGCCAAGGGTGCGAATCGGGCGCGCCGGCGCCTCGCGAGGCTGAAAATTTTGGGCGTGGGAGCCGCCTGTCAGCCACACAACAACAAAATATACATATTCTCCCCCAAAACCCCGTCCCCTCCGCCGTTCATTTCTCCCGCCAGCCGCTCAATCTCCCATCCAGCATCCAACCCAAAAAAAACCTCGCCGCCGCGCCATGCCACCGAAGAGAAGGACTCCGGCGAAGGCAGCGAAGCCGCCGATGAAGGCGCCGCCGAAGACGCGCACCGTCGCGCCGAAGGAGAAGCCGGCGACCATGTCGCAGGAGGACTGCGAGACGGAGATGGAACGCCGCGCCTTCGTCACGACCGACCGCAAGCCTGAGCTTGGGCGGCGGCCTGAACAACATCTCGAGCTCCCCGTCGTCGCCGGGTTACTACGCGGGGTACACCGCGGACGCGCCGTCGATCTCGCAGATGCGGCTGTCGCAGATGGACGGCCGCGCCCGCTATTCCCCCGAGTTCGGGGACAATGACATGACCGTCGACAACAACGCCCCGTTCTCGCCGGATTCAACGGCTAGGGGCAGCGGCGCCTTCCGCTTCCAAGACCTGAACGATTCGCCAGACCTGCGCCGCAGCCACGTGACGGACGGCACCGGCCTCCCCCGACACCATCCATGTCTATCCCGGCACCGTCCGCGTTCATGTCTCCCCCGACACCGTCCACGTTCATGTCTACCCCGGCACCGTCCGCGTTCATGTCTCCCCCGGCGACCGTGGATCCTGTTGCAGCGACGGAGCTGCCGCCGGCCGCCGATGAGGAAGCCGCCGAGGTTGCGCCGCCCGTGACCTCCTTCGTGTGATCATGTGATCATCTGGCTTGGAAAGCTTTTTTGCGCCGGAAACGGCGATCTGGTGTCCGTGTGTTGGCCCAAACTTCATATTCGTAGACTTATTCGAATTTTTATGGTTGTGTTTGAGATTTCAAATTCAAATTATCTATCGGGCCGCCTGTTTGGAGGCGCCGGTGTGGGAGTAGCTCCCCCAAATGAAGAATGTTGTGCCGGCATCCTAAACGGAGGTGCCGGCGTCCCTGCCAGCGCCTATTTGGGACGCCGCCGGTGGAGATGCTCTTACCGACACAAAAGTGATCCGTGCATCGTCGCACACTGTACAGCTGCATTTTGTATTACTGACGAAGTACTACCAGCTGGACGCAGGACAGGACACATGAGAAATGGACGACGTAAACTAATTCAAGAGGTAGTAGCTAGTTAGACGTATGCCATGTACGTGAGCGACTTTGTACGTGTGTATTTCGTGTGTACAACTGTACATCGTATGTTCAAAAAAAAAAAACTGTACATCGAGAACAAGGTAGCAGCGAAAGAACAAGGGGTGGACGCGCAACGGCCGGTGTCGTCTACGGCGCCGACGGCCAGCAGCGGGCGGTGGACGAGACCTGCGCCGCGGGGGCGCACGAGCACGTGGCGGGAGGCTCGGCGGGTGGCGGCGCTGCGACGACGACGAGGGCGCGGCGGCAGGAGGGGCAGGTGGAGCTGGACATGAGCCAGGCGTCGACGCAGGCGGCGTGGAAGCCGTGGCCGCACGGCGGGAGCTCGCGCACCTCGTCGCCGCGTGCGAACTCGGCGAGACAGATGGCGCACTCCGGCACCTCCTCGCCCTTCTCCCCGTGTTCTGGCCTCCATGACACCGTGGGCAGCAGCTGCAGCGCCTTCTTCTTGATCCCCTTGCACGGCGCCTTCACCAATGCCCCCGGCGCGTCCACGGAGAAGACGGAGGGGTTGCAGAGCCGTGAGCACCGCGCGACCATGGCCAGCCCGACCACGCAGAGAAGGAAGCAGAGCACCGCCGTCAGGATGAGCAGCGTGTCCGTGTGCACGGCCCTGCCGCCGCCGGCCATGGCCGCGGGCGGTGCGGCCATCGCGGCCAGGCGGTCGACGGACTCCTGCAGCAGGTGTCGCGGCATTCTGGTTGGTTCTCGGTCGGATAGGCCTAGGCTTTCCGACAGGGTGAGAGAACTTTGCGCCAGAGCGGGGGCCAGTTTAGGTCCAGCGTGCTTGCGGCTCCGTTTTTATACTAACAGAGTAACAGGACAATGGTGCTTTGGGTAGGTAGGTAGGGATATGATTAAAAATGCTCTCGTGGTACTAAGTGGGAGTGTCACTCTCGAGCAATTCTTCTTTGAATTCTTGTGGTATATGCATGTTTTCGTGGCTACTCCTATCTTCTTTTCCCTCCTTTTGCTCCAACTGGACACATAGCGCTCTGTAAATTTGGTGCGACCGATCTAGACTAATTTATATTATTTCTAGTTTCGTAAAAGTTATCTAAGATTTATCGATATATCTAGATACATCTATATTTTGATAAATCTCAGACAACTTTCGCGAGACGGAGAGAGTACTTTGTTTCTTTAAAAATATCTTAATTTTAGTCAAGATGCAGTATTGTCGTAATCACGAAAGCTAAAGAACAAAGAAGATCAAACCAAAACGTAGAGAAAAAAAAGCGTGAAAAAACCCTCTCCAATAGGGGTAGAACGAGCGGCAGTGACGGCCTATGTCAATGGCATGCATCTTCGGTGAACCTATCTGACAATGTGCATATATGTGTGCTGGTTGTTCTGTCTTGTCAAGGAAGAAGGGCACGGGATTCCATGATCAAAAGCTAGAAAACAAACTATTTAAGCTAGCGCTGATCAAGGGATGGAGGAAAAAGTTGCATAGCATAGATAGGACGATCATGAGACCGATCACGACCAGACTCATGTGTAGGGTGGTCCGCCACACGTCAGGCACGTGTGTCAAACCTATTTGAGATCAGGATAATAGCGGCAAAAACGCTTCGCTCCGCGTCGCTCCCCGCGGGCAACCAGGGCGAACCCTAGCTTCACCCCGTGCCCCGCCCTCCCTCCTCTCCTCCCCGCCGCCGCCGGCGAGCGCCATCGGGCAAAGCCCACGTGGTGCCGGCGGCGGCGGGCTCTTCCTCACACGCGCGCGCGGGGCTCTGCGCGGGGCAGATGCGGCCGGCAGCGGTGCTCTTCGGGGCGTCCGGGACTCGGTCCGGCGGCGGTGCGGCAAGGCATGGCAGCGGCTGCTCTAGGCGAAGGCGGTGGCGGCGCAACGCGAGCCAGGGCAGGCGGCGGAGCGCGGCGACGGAGGGGGCAGGCTGGCGGCGCAGCGCAGGAAGGGCCAGTTGGGTCCCGATCTGGGCCTTGCGGGCACTGTCCATGGCCAGGCGGGCCTGGGCAGGGCCACCGCCGGTGGGGCACCCTCCGGGCTGCACTGCGGCTGGATCTAGGTCTGGGCCAGGTGGGCCCAGATCTGGCGGCCCGGGCAGCTCTGCGTCCATCCCATATCTTGCTCGGGCGGGTGTTCGGATGTTCTTGCCGGCGTTCAAAGGCGAGTTCTTGGATGCCGACAAAGTGACGGGCTTGATCAGCGGTGTGGTGGTGTCGGTTACGGTGCAACTATGTCCCCGGGCGTTGTGGCGGGGGTGCTCCTTTGCGGCGGTGTGCGGTCTCTGTCGGGGCCGTCTTGCGAGGAGTGAGGTCGCGGTGACGCCGCTCTTGGCGTATGCCTAACACATGGTGGTCTGGCCGGTGGCGGCATGGGTTGGTTCGGCACAGAGCTGCAGTTGGATGGCATCGGCGACGTGGGCATAGCAGCGCGGCAGCACGTCTAATGGGGCCTAATCCGGGCCTGGCAGGCGGTCGGGCCTGATCTAGGCCTAATTGGAAGTGCTACCACGTCCGGACGGTGGGCACCTTGTGTGCCGGAGGGCGGATCCCCTCCTCTAGATGGCGCTGGCCCTGATGACTATTAGCTATGGTGTTGGCCTGCCATGTCCAATCCGTCGGCGTTGCCGTGTGTTGGCTAGGTCATGGGCTCGAGCTCGTGGGATGCCGGGGCGGCGGCCCCGGAAGGCGGACTGCACGGTTGGCTCTATGGCGGGAAACGTTGCGGTGGTGGTGGTCCCTGATGTCTACGGGTGCTTCTATTCTTGTAGACAGTGTTGGGCCTCCAAGAGCAGAGGTTTGTAGAACAGCAGCAAGTTTCCCTTAAGTGGATCACCCAAGGTTTATCGAACTCGGGGAGGAAGAGGTCAAAGATATCCCTCTCATGCAACCCCGCAACCACAAAGCAAGAAGTCTCTTGTGTCCCCAACACACCTAATAGGTGCACTAGTTCGGCGAAGAGATAGTGAAATACAGGTGGTATGAATGAATATGAGCAGTAGTAACGGCGCCGTGAAAATAGCTTGTCGGCGTGTAGTTGATGGTGGTAATATGGTAGCAAGTAGTAACGCGATAAAACGAGTAAACAAGCAGCGATAGCGATATTTAGGAACAAGGCCTAGGGATTAGACTTTCACTAGTGGACACTCTCAACTTTGATCACATAACAGAATAGATAAATGCATACTCTACACTCTCTTGTTGGATGATGAACACATTGCGTAGGATTACACGAACCCTCAATGCCGGAGTTAACTAGCTCCACAATTCAATGTTCATATTTAAATAACCTTAGAGTGCATGAAAGATCAACACGACTAAACCAAGTACTAACACAAAGCATGCACACCTGTCACCTTCACACTATGTAGGAGGAATAGATCACATCAATACCATCATAGCAATAGTTAACTTCATAATCTACAAGAGATCACAATCATAGCCTACGCCAAGTACTAACACGGATGCACACACCTGTCACCATTACACCGTGCATGAGGAATAAAACTACTTTAATAACATCACTAGAGTAGCACATAGATAAATTGTGATACAAAACACATTGCAATCATAAAGAGATATAAATAAGCACTTCACTACGCCATTCATAACATTGAATAAGTATTCTGTGAAATATAGCCTAAGAGACCCACACGGTGCACACACTGTCACCTTTACACACGTGGGACAAGGAGTCTCCGGAGATCACATAAGTAAAACCCACTTGACTAGCATAATGACATCTAGATTACAAGCATCATCATATGAATCTCAATCATGTAAGGCAGCTCATGAGATTATTGTATTGAAGTACATAGGAGAGAGATGAACCACATAGCTACCGGTACAGCCCCGAGCCTCGATGGAGAACTACTCCCTCCTCATGGGAGACAAGCAGCGTTGATGAAGATGGCGGTGGTGTCGATGGAGAAGCCTTCCGGGGCACTTCCCCGCCCCGGCGGCGTGCCGGAACAGAGACTCCTGTCCCCCAGATCTTGGCTTCGCGATGGCGGCGGCTCTGGAAGGTTTCTCGTACCGTGGCTTTTTCGTATCGAGGTTTTAGGTCGGGGACCTTTAAATAGGCGAAGAGTCGGAGTCGGAGGGTCGAAGGGGCGACGACACCATAAGGCGGCGCGGGCCACCCCGTGCCGCGCCGGCCTATGGTCCCGTGGGCCTGTGCCCCCTCTCTGGCGGTTCTCGGGTGTTCTGGATGCTTCCGGGCAAAATAGGATGCTCGGATCTTGATTTCGTCCGATTCCGAGAATATTTCCTTACTAGGATTTACGGAACCAAAAACGGCAGAAAACGAGAACCGGCCCTTCGGCATCTCGTCAATAGGTTAGTTCCGGAAAACGCATAAATATGACATATAATGTGCATAAAACATGTAGATATCATCAATAATGTGGCATGGAACATAAGAAATTATCGATACGTCGGAGACGTATCAGCATCTCCAAGCTTAGTTCTGCTCGTCCCGAGCAGGTAAAACGATAACAAAGATAATTTCTGAAGTGACATGCCATCATAACCTTGATCATACTATTTGTAAACATATGTAATGAATGCAGCGATCAAAATAATGGTAATGACATGAGTAAACAAATGAATCATAAAGCAAAGACTTTTCATGAATAGTACTTAAAGACAAGCATCAATAAATCTTGCATAAGAGTTAACTCATAAAGCAATAAGTCAAAGTAAAGGTATTGAAGCAACACAAAAGAAGATTAAGTTTCAGCGGTTGCTTTCAACTTGTAACATATATATCTCATGGATAATTGTCAACATAGAGTAATATAATAAGTGCAATATGCAAGTATGTAGGAATCAATGCACAGTTCACACAAGTGTTTGCTTCTTGAGGTGGAGAGAAATAGGTGAACTGACTCAACATAAAAGTAAAAAGAATGGTCCTTCAAAGAGGAAAGCATCGATTGCTATATTTGTGCTAGAGCTTTTATTTTGAAAACATGAAACAATTTTGTCAACGGTAGTAATAAAGCATATGAGTTATGTAAATTATATCTTACAAGTTGCAAGCCTCATGCATAGTATACTAATAGTGCCCGCACCTTGTCCTAATTAGCTTGGATTAACACGGATTATCATTGCATAGCATATGTTTCAACCAAGTGTCACAAAGGGGTACCTCTATGCCGCCTGTACAAAGGTCTAAGGAGAAAGCTCGCATTGGATTTCTCGCTTTTGATTATTCTCAACTTAGACATCCATACCGGGACAACATAGACAACAGATAATGGACTCCTCTTTAATGCATAAGCATACAACAACAGTTAAAATTCTCATAAGAGATTGAGAATATTTGTCCAAAACTGAAACTTCCACCATGATTCATGGCTTTAGTTAGCGGCCCAATGTTCTTCTCTAACAATATGCATGCTCTAACCATTTAATTGTGAAAACCGCCCTTACTTCAGACAAGACGAACATGCATAGCAACTCACATGATATTCAACAAAGTGTTGATGCCGTCCCCAGAAACATGGTTATCGCACAACAAGCAACTTAATAAGAGATAAAGTGCATAAGTACATATTCAATACCACAATAGTTTTTAAGGCTATTTGTCCCATGAGCTATATATTGTAAAGGCGAATGATGGAATTTTAAAGGTAGCACTCAAGCAATTTACTTTGGAATGGCGGAGAAATACCATGTAGTAGGTAGGTATGGTGGACACAAATGGCATAGTGGTTGGCTCAAGTATTTGGATGCATGAGAAGTATTCCCTCTCGATACAAGGTTTAGGCTAGCAAGGCTATTTGAAACAAACACAAGGATGAACCGGTGCAGCAAAACTCACATAAAAGACATATTGTAAACATTATAAGACTCTACACCGTCTTCCTTGTTGTTCAAAACTCAATACTAGAAATTATCTAGACTTTAGAGAGACCAATTATGCAAACCAAATTTTAGCAAGCTCTATGTATATCTTCATTAATGGGTGCAAAGTATATGATGCAAGAGCTTAAACATGAGCACAACAATTGCCAAGTATCAAATTATTCAAGACATTTTACCAATTACTACATGTAGCATTTTCCGTTTCCAACCATATAACAATGAACGAAGCAGTTTCAACCTTCGCCATGAACATTAAAAGCTAAGAACACATGTGTTCATATGAACCAGCGGAGCGTGTATCTCTCCCACACAAGCATTTATTCAAACAAAAAAAAAAACAAACAGACGCTCCAAGTAAAGTACATAAGATGTGACCGAATAAAAATATAGTTTCAAGAGAAGGAACCTGATAATTTTGTCGATGAAGAAGGGGATGCCTTGGGCATCCCCAAGCTTAGATGCTTGAGTCTTCTTGAAATATGCAGGGATGAACCACGGGGGCATCCCCAAGCTTAGACTCTTCACTCTTCTTGATCATAGTATATCATCCTCCTCTCTTGACCCTTGAAAACTTCCTCCACACCAAACTCGAAACAACTCATTAGAGGGTTAGTGGACAATTAAAAATTCACATGTTCAGAGGTGACACAATCATTCTTAACACTTCTGAACATTGCTCCAAGCTACTGGAAGGTAATGGAACAAAGAAATCCACCCAACACAGCGAAAGAAGCAATGCGAAATAAAAGGCAGAATCTGTCAAAACAGAACAGTCCGTAAAGACGAATTTTAAAATGGCACCAGACTTGCTCAAATGAAAATGCTCAAATTGAATGAAAGTTGCGTACATATCTGAGGATCACTCACGTAAATTGGCATAATTTTCTGAGTTACCTACAGAGAATTATGCCCAGATTCGTGACAGCAAAGAAATCTGTTTCTGCGCAGTAATCCAAATCTAGTATGAACTTTTCTATCAACGACTTTACTTGGCACAACAAAACACTAAACTAAGATAAGGAGAGGTTGCTACAGTAGTAAACAACTTCCAAGACACAAATATAAAACAAAGTACTGTAGCAAAATAACACATGGGTTATCTCCCAAGAAGTTCTTTTCTTTATAGCCATTAAGATGGGCTCAAGCAGTTTTAATGATGCACTCGCAAGAAATAGTATTTGAAGCAAAAGAGAGCATCAAGAAGCAAATTCAAAACACATTTAAGTCTAACATGCTTCCTATGCATAGGAATCTTGTAAATAAACAAGTTCATGAAGAGCAAAGTAACAAGCATAGGAAGATAAAACAAGTGTAGCTTCAAAAATTTCAGCACATAGAGAGGTGTTTTAGTAACATGAGAATTTCTACAACCATATTTTCCTCTCTCATAATAACTTTCAGTAGCAACATGAGCAAACTCAACAATATAACTATCACATAAAGCATTCTTATCATGAGTCTTATGCATAAAATTATTACTCTCCACATAAGCATAATCAATTTTATTAGTTGTAGTGGGAGCAAATTCAACAAAGTAGCTATCATTATTATTCTCATCATCAAATATAGGAGGCATATTGTAATCACAATCAAATTTATCCTCCATAACGAAGCGGTACTAAAAGACCACTATCATTATAATCATCATAAATAGGAGGCAAAGTATCATCAAAGAAAATTTTCTCCTCAATGCTTGGGGGACTAAAAAGATCATGAAAACCAGCTTCCCCAAGCTTAGAACTTTCTATATCATTATCAACAATGGTGTTCAAAGCGTTCATACTAATATTACTACCACATGCAAATAAGATTTCATAGGTTTTTTAATTTTCGCATCAAACAATCCATGTTTTAAATCAGGAAATAGAATAAGAAGCTCATTGTTGTCCATTATGCCAAACTAGTGTAAACAAGAAACAAAAAGATGCAATTGCAGGATCTAAAGGAAATAGCTTCGAGCACACACACAACGGCAACAGAAAAGTAATTAGTTACCTGGGACCGTAGTATGAATGCCTTTTACCTTTCCTCCCCGGCAACGGCGCCAGAAAAGTGCTTCGTTGCCGGGATCCGGTGTGTGAGTACCTTTTACCTTTCCTCCCCGGCAATGGCGCCAGAAAATAGCTTGCTGTCCACAACTGGCGCGTGGTTGACGAGGGAGGAAATGGTGTAGCTTTCCTTCGTTCCCCGGCAACGGCGCCAGAAAAGTGCGTGATGTCTACGGGTGCTTCTATTCTTGTAGACAGTGTTGGGCCTCCAAGAGCAGAGGTTTGTAGAACAGCAGCAAGTTTCCCTTAAGTGGATCACCCAAGGTTTATCGAACTCAGGGAGGAAGAGGTCAAAGATATCCCTCTCATGCAACCCCTGCAACCACAAAGCAAGAAGTCTCTTGTGTCCCCAACACACCTAATAGGTGCACTAGTTCGGCGAAGAGATAGTGAAATACAGGTGGTATGAATGAATATAAGCAGTAGTAACGGCGCCAGAAAATAGCTTGCTGGCGTGTAGTTGATGGTGGTAATATGGTAGCGATAGTAACGCAGTAAAAACGAGTAAACAAGCGGCGATAGCGATATTTAGGAACAAGGCCTAGGGATTAGACTTTCACTAGTGGACACTCTCAACTTTGATCACATAACGAGAATAGATAAATGCATACTCTACACTCTCTTGTTGGATGATGAACACATTGCGTAGGATTACACGAACCCTCAATGCCGGAGTTAACAAGCTCCACAATTCAATGTTCATATTTAAATAACCTTAGAGTGCATGAAAGATCAACACGACTAAACCAAGTACTAACACAGACATGCACACTCGTCACCTTCACACTATGTAGGAGGAATAGATCACATCAATACCATCATAGCAATAGTTAACTTCATAATCTACAAGAGATCACAATCATAGCCTACGCCAAGTACTAACACGGATGCACACACTTGTCACCATTACACCGTGCAGGGAGGAATAAAACTACTTTAATAACATCACTAGAGTAGCACATAGATAAATTGTGATACAAAACACATTGCAATCATAAAGAGATATAAATAAGCACTTCACTACGCCATTCATAACTGGTGAATAAGTATTCGTGAAATATAGCCTAAGAGACCCACAAGGTGCACACACTCGTCACCTTTACACACGTGGGACAAGGAGTCTCCGGAGATCACATAAGTAAAACCCACTTGACTAGCATAATGACATCTAGATTACAAGCATCATCATATGAATCTCAATCATGTAAGGCAGCTCATGAGATTATTGTATTGAAGTACATAGGAGAGAGATGAACCACATAGCTACCGGTACAGCCCCGAGCCTCGATGGAGAACTACTCCCTCCTCATGGGAGACAGCGAGCGTTGATGAAGATGGCGGTGGTGTCGATGGAGAAGCCTTCCAGGGCACTTCCCCGCCCGGCGGCGTGCCGGAACAGAGACTCCTGTCCCCCGGATCTTGGCTTCGCGATGGCGGCGGCTCGCGGAAGGTTTCTCGTACCGTGGCTTTTTCGTATCGAGGTTTTAGGTCTGGGACCTTTAAATAGGCGAAGAGGCGGAGTCGGAGGGTCGAAGGGGCGACGACACCATAAGGCGGCGCGGGCCACCCCCAGGCCGCGCCGGCCTATGGTCCCGTGGGCCTGTGCCCCCTCTCTGGCGGTTCTCGGGTGTTCTGGATGCTTCCGGGCAAAATTGGATGCTGGGTCTTGATTTCGTCCGATTCCGAGAATATTTCCTTACTAGGATTTACGGAACCAAAAACAGCGAGAAACGAGAACCGACCCTTCGGCATCTCGTCAATAGGTTAGTTCCGGAAAATGCATAAATATGACATATAATGTGCATAAAACATGTAGATATCATCAATAATGTGGCATGGAACATAAGATATCATCAATAATGTGGGATGGCGTGGAGCGGACGATGGGTGTTCCTGGGGATGGCGTGGAGTGGATTTGGAAGATGAAGATACCATTAAAAATTAAATTTTTTGGATGGTATCTTCGTCGTGGGGTTATTCTCACCAAAGACAATCTTGTTAAGCGGAATTAGCATGGAAGTACACGGTGTGTTTTTTGTCATCGGGACGAAACAATCAAACACTTATTCTTCCGAGTGCCGGTTCGCGAGATCTATATGGTCTCGTCATCCAAATAGCGTCTACCTTGTATCCTCCGACTAGTGTCGCCAATGTCTTTGGCAATTGACTTCATGGTATAGATTCAAGGTTTAAGTTGCTTCTTAGGGTGGGGGCGCTAGCGATTATCCGGGCGCTTTGGCTATGTAGAAATGACAAGATCTTTAATGACAAAAATTGTTCTTTGTTGCAGGTCATCTACAGATGTACAGGTATTCTCCGTTCACGGTTACCTCTACAGCGAGTGCAGAACCGACTGCTATTTACGGAGGTCTGTACACGGTTGGAGGCTACGGCCAGGGATACTTTTTCCCTACATGGGTGGCTGTTGCGGTCAGAAACCCACCGGCGGGCAGCGACGGGCAACACCGTAGAGCCGGGAACAACTAGGGCTGCGGCTGGCCCCAGTCCCTCAGAGCGACGGCCCGCAAAGCCTTCTGGGCACGCACGTCCGATGCCGATGCAAGGGCGTGCCACCTGACCTATACCGGTCGGGAAGGTGTTGGAGAATGCCTCGCTTAGTTTCCTGCATGGCATACACGTAAACATTAAATACGAGCCTCGATCGGCTCTCAGGTTATCCCGTGAATCGGCTCAAAGAGCCGATCCACCCATGATTCGTACAAGGTGTCCGAATATATGGTGGTCCTGCTTGATCAAGATAAAGCTGATGAGATCTACGACGATTTGGGGTTTTCACCGCATAATCGGATCATCCTACTCACGATTGGGCCTCGCGCTCGCGTACGGTGATCATGAGCCGATCCTAGACAGGGCCTAAAAACCAACACGAGGTTGATCCCCGGAACATCCTGTCTAGGGCTAGCAAATGACACCCTACACGCCGCTGGATCCTCCAACCCTTTGTAAGGCCTAACTATTGCAGATATTAAACTAATCCTTGCAAGACAAGGAGCAACCGTAACGGATCGGATCTACCAAACGACGATCAAGCGGGGTGCCGCCCCTACACACGAGATAGGTGTAAGGGCGGCTAGATGCATAAGGGTTGCACTACGACAGCATATGATACTAAGAACAATGCTAACCCTAACACATCTAAGATAACTACGTTGCTCGCCATCAAAAAGGCTTCAGCACGAGCACCGCATGAACAACGTAATAAGCTTATGCCGCCTAGATCGCAAGATGCGATCTAGGCGGCATGGTGCTTACCGGAGAAACCCTCGAGACGAAGGAGTTGGCGATGCGCCGAGATTGATTTGTGTTGAACGTTGGTTGTTGTTTATTCCATAAACCCTAGATACATATTTATAGTCCAAGGGACTTTCTAATTTAGGCGTGCACCTAACCGTGCACGGGTAAAACTCTAACTAACCGACACGTATCCTAATATGTTACAGATACACGGGCCAACTAGCCCACACTTTGCATATAAAGGCCGATTCACATATTTCTCCCATGTATATTCTTCAAATCCATCTTGATCGCGGCCCACCTCGACTCGGTCAAATTCCGGTGATAACACATGCCCCCTGGTTTTGGAATTGGTAATTCCAAAATCACTCCGCTTTCCTTCGTTGGGTCATGTCGTGGCGGGAACCGTTGCGATATCCTTCATCATGATGCCTTGCCTTCTCAACTTCTCCGCGTGACTCGGCAGTTTTTTTTCTTTTAGGCACCACTTCCTCGGAAACTGCTGTGGCATTGAATTTCCACTATATCCCCTTTTATTTAACCGCTCCGCACAGTTTATTCCCGCATCTTCTTCGCATTAGCACTCCAAAAGCCCTCCTGCGCCACCATGTCCTCCTCCTCCTCTGCTTCATCGGATCTTTCCACCCAGTCCTCTTCGTCTCGCGAGCCGACGCCGGAGCCGAACCCGGCGGAGGTCCACGCAGCCAACACCCGCCGCGCCATTGAGGCCGGGGAGGAGTCTAGCCATGACTTCTCCATCTGGTCGGAGGACGACAAGTCCCTGACCGACGGGGAAAGCGACCTCCGCTTCCTCGGCCGACGGGGAAACGGAGGAGGAGAGCGACGACGATCGCTTCTCCTGTGACTTCACCTCTCCCGAGGAGGAGGAGGAGGAAGAAGAGGAGGAGGAGGAGGACGACACCTCCTCCGACGAGCCTCCGGCCAAGCGGTTCGCCCTTGGCCGGGGAACCTCAGCGACTCGACGGCGACGACGACGACGCCGACGAAGAGGACGAGGACAATGAGGGCCCGGTCGGCGGCCATTGGAGCGACGACGAGCCCGCCGGGAGCAGCGCCGACAGCGGCGGCGACGACGGCGACGACGAGGGCAGCGACGGCCCGTAGATAGGACATCTAGTATAGGACCAGATAGCAGTAGATGGGGCAATGTATCCCCTAGTACTTCCTTTTGAGAGCAATCAGCTCTTTATGTAAGAAATCTATCAATGAAGAACTTTCCCCAATCTGATTTTGCTGATTTCCTTTGAGCTTATTTTAGCCGATTTCCTCTCATACTGATCTTGCCGATTTGTCCCCTTTGCCAATGCGTAATGAGCCGATAGCAACGCATCGGTCCTTTAAAATTCACCCTTCCATTCTTCAACTGGTGATTTCGAGATCTGGTGGACAATACGAAGTCCTCAAAAGAGCCCTTAAATTTCTCCCACCAGTTTCCGTGATCCTCTTCTGTGAGCACTCATCATTTTGTGAAGAAGGTTGCAACGAAGGGTCAGCCGATGGTACCCCAATCGGCTCCTTAATAGAGCATATATCAGGCCTGCTGCCCCCCGAGTCTCAGCCAAGGCAAAACAGAGACGAGGATGCGCAACTTAGCTGAATGGACCTGGGCTCGATCAGGTCTGAGGGGACTATCATGCAGAGCCAGCCGATTCGCACAAAATCGGCTCTCCAGAGGAAAGAACCCTCAGGGTGAGCTGCCCCCCGAGCCTCTTCAGTCCACTTTTCGCGCCTTGCTGGTCAGATCGGCTCCTTTCCTTTGGCGGATTTGATGCAACCTATTCTTATCCTGACCTGCCCATCCATGCTGTTATTGCAGACTCGAACGTTCGCAAAAAGGGATTTGGAGGTTCTGGGCCACCAATGTAGAGAGGATCTGAGCCACCAAACCATTCCATTGAGCCTCTGCTCATAACAGTTGTACCTCTTGAGTTGATGGCCATACATCGGCTTTCTATCCTTATATTGGTGTCTGCGCATCGGCTGTGCGTAAAATTTTTTTTGAATTTTTTATACGGCCGATTTATATATCGGCCCCCATACTTCATCAGAGAATATATCTTGACTTGCTTCAAACTCCGTATCCTCGTGTTCTCTCCTTCTATGTGCCCCCCGAGCCGATTCTGCCAGGTAACTGCTGAAATCGGCTCTATGATTAGCCAAGGCACTATATGTGAACGTCGGCTCTGATAGGACCAGTGTAGGCTTCCTCCAGCTCATTAGCCGACGTAAACTCATCGCCTATTAGATCGATGTTGAATTCAGCGAGAATGGATGGTGAGGATAATTTTGGCCGATTGCTGGAATCGGCCTCCACGTTGCTTGCTCGATGAAGGTTTTTGCAATGTTCCTCCATAAATCCTTGGGGCCGATCTCTTGGATCGGCATCGCCACATTTGTCCATCGATGTTGCTTTTGTTACACGGTCAGGCCGGTGGATAAAACCAGCCTAACCCCGTTCCTTGTCACGTCAATGCGCTCGCAGTCGTCCAAATTGATGCCTGAGAGTGGCTCTTGGCCTGATGTCTCCCAAACGTCCATGCCGGCCGTTGAAATCTCGGCTGAATCATCTGCGTGGACGACCTCTACTTCATCTCCATCCCACTGTATTAGGCATTGGTGCATCGTGGATGGAATGCAACAGTTGGCGTGGATCCAATCTCTCCCAAGCAGGACAGCATAAGTGCTCTTCATTGTCGACAATAAAGAACGTTGTAGGGACGAGTTTTCCTTCCTACGGTTAGATCCACATTCAGAACACCTTGTGCGTCGGATGCTTGGCCGTTGAAATCGCTCGGTGTCACGTTGGTCTTGATCGGATCCGAGCTGGAGCGTCCCAACCGACGTAGCATGGAGTATGGCATAATGTTAGCTGCCGCTCCGGTGTCCACCAACATCTTGTTGACGAGGCTGCCCATTGATGTAACCTCGCAAGTACGGGGCCTTCGGATGCTCGTAGCTTCTTTCTCGTGGCTTCTCGAAGATAACCGGCCGTGGGCCGCAGTCAAGTTGTGCCACGGGTGCTTCGTCTAATCCTGGAGCACTAAACTCTGTTGGAAGGATGAAGACCATGTTTGTGCCAGCCGATGTTTCATCATCGGCTTTCCTTTGCTTGGGGCGCCACTCTTTCCTTTGTGGCCGGCCTTCTTCGTCCAGGGTTCGCTGAATTTTAGCGGCCAGATCAGGCCGCGCCTTCCTCAACGTGTGCAGGTATAACCTTTCAGCTTCTTCCAACCCACGTAGTCGTTGAACCCTTCGCTTTTGGGAACGGCTGAGCCCATCAGGGCACCACCTTGGTCGATGATATCTGTCTTCTTCTTCATCATCGTCCTCTAGTTCCTCGAGATCTTCCACCCGAGGGGACTCAGCGTGCTTGTCCCGAGGCGGGAGAGGTCCTAGATGCTTGAACACGGACACGTTGGCTGTCTCCTTCTTCTTCTGGTTGCACTCTGGGTAATTGCCGATTGTGGGCAATCGGCTCATTCCTGAATCCCAGCAGTGTCTGAAGAAGGGACAGTCCCAGTGCCTGTCCTCGTCGTCTCGCTCCCCTGACTTTTCCTTGGCACGGCGCTCGTGCTCCTCCTCATCGCGATCGTGCCGACGACGTCTCCTGTCGTCCCTAGCCAACCGATCTTTGTCATCATCATCGCTGGATCGTCGGCGTTGGTCATACTGACTCACATACTTGTTGAGGAGGTGATCAGAGGGAGGTCGCTGATATCTCACGTTCTTCACTTCTCCCTCTGTGACGTAGCGCTTGCCGTCGTGGCGGAGCCGATCGCGTGGAGCGGCTTCCTCTGTGTCTTTGCTATGAGAGCAGCTGCCCTCATCTCCGTCCTTACCGAGTGGTGCCCAGGTCCTACCATGTTGATATTGCACGAGAAATCTGGCTGGCACCCTCCATGGTAAGCATACTCCACCATGTTAACGGCGGGGAAGGGGTGTGTGTCGACCTTCATGGCGTCCTGGTTGAAAATTAACCGTCCATTTTCTATCGCCATTTGGATCTCGCTGCCGCCACACCCTGCGGTCGTTGGTGGTGTGGGTGAACGTGTTATGCCACTTGCGGTATGGCTTTCCGTTCAGCTCTCGCACCGTGGGGATCTTGTGGCCTTCGAGGTACCTTTATATGCTTCTCCGTGAGTAAGAGATCGAAAATCTGCTCAGTTTTGGTCACGTCGAAGTCGAACCCTTTTGGAGGGCCTTGTGGCTTAACCCATTTGCAGGACACGGGGCCTGCTGCTCGAGTCCACTCAGCCACTGCTACCTCTCGATCTCCCATAGCACCTTCATCCTCGTCTGCCTCAACCAGGACCACCGCACGCTTGAATTTGTCCTGGTAAACATCTGGGTGGCGCTGTTCATATGCTGACAGCTTCTGCACCATGTGTGCCAACGAAGGGTAGTCTGCTTGGGAGGCCACGTCCTTGATAGATGATGAGAGACCCACCACCGCCAATTCGACTGCTTCTTTTTCACTTACGTGAACCGAATAGCATCGGTTCCTAATGGTCCTGAAGCGCTGGATGTATTCTGACACTGTTTCCCCGCGCTTCGTCGTACTTGTGCTAGATCGGCAATACCGGCCTCGGAAGCCTCCGAGTGATCTTGCTCATGGAGCTGCTCTTCCAAGCTGCTTCCAAGTCCGGATTGAGTTCGGTGGCGGCGATGTGTACCACCCGAAAGCCGATCCTGTGAGGGATCGTGCGAAGAACCTCACACGCAGCTCGTCCGATGCTTGAGATAGTGCCCAGCTGTGCCAAATATCGGCTCACATGCTCGATGGAGCTGGAACCATCCGATCCACTAAACTTTGTAAAGTCGAGGAGCCGATATTTGGGAGGTAGCGGAATCAATTCGTACTCGTTGGGGTACGGCTTGGTATAGCCGATTGTCCTCCTTTTCGGCATCATGCCGAAGCTGGTCTTTTAGGATCGTACAAATCTCATCCGCGGTGATGGCCGAAGGCGATAGACCTCGAAGATTCGCCGGGGTGGCATACTTGGCCAGCCATGCTTGCTTTTCCAGTTCTGAGCCAACTGCAGGAGCTGGGCTCTGGAGGTTTGTCGGAGTGGCGTACTTAGCTATCCACGTTTGCTTCTCAAGATCTGTCCCCGACGTCCCTCCTGCTGTTCCAGAAGTCCCTGCTGTTGCAGCCTGGTTCAAGGGTGCCCAGTTACTGCAGTCTGGCACGTATGCGCACGTGTATCCATGCGGGATCTCCTTGGGCGCCTCATGTAGGAATTGGTAGTCACTGGGGTCACCACCAATCTAGTAGACGACGTATGCCGATGAGTTCGGCACTTACGAGTGCTGCCAACGCGAACGGCAGCGGTGGACGGGGCTCGGAGTGGCATCTCTCCTTTGTAAGTCCCCGAGCTGGTCCCGACGGAGAGTGCGGTGGCTCATGATTTCCTGGATCACGCGCGGAGCGACACGCTCCAAAGTGTTCACCGAGGCTCTCGGAGTGGCGATGCGGCGAATGAGCCACCATGAAGTTGATCTCCTGACGCGGCGACCCGGTGCGTTCTTCGACGGGGTGGACGGGTCCACTCCATCGAGCGCGCCTTCAGGTGAGAACCCCTTCCACCGATGCCATGGGAGCGGGTTCTGTGAAAAGAGCCGATGAGGTCGGCTTCGAGGACTGCCTTGATCTCGTCATACTTCTTCTTGAGCTCGTCAGTCAGATCCTCGTACTTGACCGGAGTGCCCTCCGCCATCTCAGATGTAGATGGCGATGCGGTGGATGTTGAAGATTGTCCCACGCGGCGTGCCGGAATGTGTTGCGGTCGAAACCCACCGGCGGGCAGCGACGGGCAACACCGTAGAGCCGGGAACAACTAGGGCTGCGGCTGGCCCCGATCCCTCGGAGCGACGGCCCGCAAAGCCTTACGGGCACGCACGTCCGATGCTGATGCAAGGGCGTGCCACCTGACCTATACCGGTCGGGAAGGTGTTGGAGAATGCCTCGCTTAGTTTCCTGCATGGCATACACGTAAACATTAAATACGAGCCTCGATCGGCTCTCAGGTTATCCTGTGAATCGGCTCAAAGAGCCGATCCACCCATGATTCGTACAAGGTGTCCGAATATATGGTGGTCCTGCTTGATCAAGATAAAGCTGATGAGATCTACGACGATTTGGGGTTTTCACCGCATAATCGGATCATCCTACTCACGATTGGGCCTCGCGCTCGCGTACGGTGATCATGAGCCGATCCTAGACAGGGCCTAAAAACCAACACGAGGTTGATCCCCGGAACATCCTGTCTAGGGCTAGCAAATGACACCCTACACGCCGCTGGATCCTCCAACCCTTTGTAAGGCCTAACTATTGCAGATATTAAACTAATCCTTGCAAGACAAGGAGCAACCGTAACGGATCGGATCTACCAAACGACGATCAAGCGGGGTGCCGCCCCTACACCTGAGATAGGTGTAAGGGCGGCTAGATGCATAAGGGTTGCACTACGATAGCATATGATACTAAGAACAATGCTAACCCTAACACATCTAAGATAACTACGTTGCTCGCCATCAAAAAGGCTTCAGCACGAGCACCGCATGAACAACGTAATAAGCTTATGCCGCCTAGATCGCAAGATGCGATCTAGGCGGCATGGTGCTACCGGAGAAACCCTCGAGACGAAGGAGTTGGCGATGCGCCGAGATTGATTTGTGTTGAACGTTGGTTGTTGTTTATTCCATAAACCCTAGATACATATTTATAGTCCAAGGGACTTTCTAATTTAGGCGTGCACCTAACCGTGCACGGGTAAAACTCTAACTAACCGACACGTATCCTAATATGTTACAGATACACGGGCCAACTAGCCCACACTTTGCATATAAAGGCCGATTCACATATTTCTCCCATGTATATTCTTCAAATCCATCTTGATCGCGGCCCACCTCTGACTCGGTCAAATTCTGGTGATAACAGTGGCAGCATAGTCTACGGATAGATGCCCCACCTACACTTTAGGCGTTATATGATTCATCGTTCCGATATGTATCTCGCCTAGTTTTTATTATTTATTCTTTTGGACTTGAGACAACAAAACGACTGTATGCATCCTGGTTATGCAGAAGGCTGGATGTAATTGCTTATTAAAGTAATAAAGCATCCTTTATCGAAAAAATCAGGGAACAATGGACGAGCGGGCTAGTCCGTATGGCACCATGCATGGTTGCGAGGCTGGTTGGAGTGGAGCTCGATGCCATGTATGAAAACACCGGCCGGTAGTTCGACTTAGGACAGCGGCCTGCCCGCTCAGCAAGACTGCAACTTCCCCCCGCCTTTTGCTTTGCACTTTGGTTCTCACTGGATCACGTTTCTTTTGATCCATTTTTGCCCACTTGTTGAAAGGCAGGGGCAAAGCAAAACAACGCGATTGTAGATAAGGATGGAATAAGCAGATATACAAAGTCGTTACTGGATCAAAAGATCACCCACACCCATGGGGCATGATAAGATTGTATAAACACTCCCATTGTCGACGTCCACACGGCTAGATCTTTTGACCGCCGGTGATTGTCACCCTAACAGGAGAAAAAAAAAAGACGGCTCGTTTAACGACGTGGATCGATCGTGCTCAGTGCCGCCACGGTCAGGGTAAAACATATCGCTTTGCTAAGTCTCAGGTGGCTAGGATTTTCTTAAATCCAAGTCACCTGAAAAAAGTTTAACCACAATGATCTGCTACTGAAACAAGTTGCATTTTTCTTAGTTGCATCTTTTTCATATGACCGAGACTTACACACGCACTATGTACAAGCCCTCGTGATACCGGAAGAGATGGGTCAAGAGGACACCTTTTTTTGGGTAACACTTGATTGTTGGTGGTGCGTCAAATATACAGCCGAAATCCTAGCAGGGGGCCTAGATAACATAATGGGTTAGCTCACCACAACTCAGTTAACGTACCGAACTGAGGTTTAAAGTTGGCTTATCTCGTGTAACTCATGAGTTAGCTCGTTCAACGTGAGTCCCTCAAAAAAATCTCGTTGAATGAGCAACAAAGTGTAATCTTTGCTATGAACCCCAGTCCCTACAAAAGGACTAAATCACCGAGTCAAAATCGGAGGATTAGATTGTTATGGAGTAAACTGTACATTAGAATTAAGATAACAAGTCATATTGCTTACATCTTCCAGCGATTCCCATGCACTAGCCAAATCAACATATGTAGCTAGTGTTGTAGCTCTGATCCAAATTCAGTAAGAAACTTAACAGCATAGCGTAGCAATGCCTATCGCTAGAATGCTTGGGGCGCAATTTGTGGCCTCGTACAGGGCAGCCATAGCATGTCCATGCCGGCGAGGGAAGAGAATGTCTGAACTGTAGATGGTTGAAGCAAACAAGGCTGGAAGGGGACATGGCGATTGATGCAGGGACTGGCGCGTGCCGCGTGCCGCCGCTTGCCTTTTAAAATGGCACCGAACGACCATCATCAATGCCGGCGCAGGAACCGAGTGGTCGGCTTTGATGACGGTGCAGAAGGCGAAGCGGCCGCTTGGTCGCTACTAGTCAGGCCCGAGGACTAAGCGGAAGAAAAGCGAGAGGTCCGCGGTGTGTTTGCTCCGATGCATTTTCAAATTTGGGCCTAGAATGCATAACCATGACACGGTTTGTTTGCCTCGGCCGCCGGGTTAGGTTTCCATGATCTCATATCGGTGCGTTTATGTCAGGTAGTTGGATATGCCTAACTCGTCGATCATATGATGGAACCAGATATCCTAGTAACAACAACCAAAAACATATGTTTGTCAATGCCACATCCAATTTGGCCAATAAAGTGTAGGCCGTCAGCTTTTCCTTCGAGGATCACATCAGGACGAAAGAAAACCAAAACCAAGCTAGCGCGACGTTCGCCATGATTAAACCTGTGGGAGCCCTAGACCATTCGTGCATGCATAGCGATGCCCGAGCTGTCCGTACACACGCGTCCGTGCAGGCGTACGCGTCACATCACGGCCTAACTATCCCGGGCACAAATATCCCGCGCCACGGCCCCGGCGCCATCTCAATTTTGCCGGCCACGACGCAAGGCGACGCGACGGGAGCGAGCACGATGGACCGCTTTACTTGACCACACACACCTGACACCTCGTTCGATTCCATCTCGCACTGAACTCAAGCCATTGATCGATCGACGTCCACGACACGCACATATCCTTCACGATGCATGGTTAAATCGTACGTACCAGACGTGTTTTTTCGAAGAGGAGCAACGTATCGTACGTGTGCTTTATGCTACAAACATAAATTAATCGGAGAGGCGCATGCATGAAAGGAGATCTGATAGTTAGTTAATTAAGAACATATTTCCTAAAAGTCGGTATTGCAAAAGTTTTTTTTACAAATAAAAATACGGTATGAAATTGTAGTCCGCCAGAATAGATACTGGAAAATATGTACGAAATAAGAAAACTAACCTCTGTTGTGGATAGTTGTAACCCGGACGACTAGGAATCAAACATCAGATTTAGCACTTTATTAATGTTTCATAAAGAAAGAATTTTTGTGTGGAAGATGGGAACGTCCATGGTCTCTCCGAGGTGCTCATAGGGATAGGTTAGTGGTAACTTGTATGTTCATAGAGGTAAATGCATGTACGTATTTGTGAGTGAAATATATATACAAAATCGGGAGACCCAAGGGTCAATATTTTTTCCCTCCATGTCCCATCCTCTTCTTCCTTTCGTAGGTCCAAGCTCAACCGACTGAAGGACCTGAATGCATGGGCCTTTAGCTTATGTGGTGCGGCCGAAACCGATTCAAGATGTAGAACAAATTTGATTTTAGGTTCTACTTTGGTTATATTTTTTTTATTGATTTAAATTCTAATTGTATTAGTTCAGTCATCATCTTTGGTTAAAGTTGTGAGGACATGTTTAATCAATTAGAGAAATGATGGTTTAGAGCCCATGTTAGAAGATGCCAATTTGAGTAGAACAATGAAACCACGGTTTTAATTGTGGATGAAAAAAATAGTAAAACGAGAGAATAGAGAAAAGAAAAAAACATTAGGTCACTGTTAATTATTTTAACTGTATACACCTTCTATGTCGCTATAGCTATAAAACCCCATTTTATTCTTTGCACATTTTAGAGTTCGCCCTACCTTAAATTTTTACTGCCATGTTTCTGTCATCGGGCGTGACTTGGGAGCGCACCCGCCGGGCTAGGTTTGAGGTAGGAAACCTCCTTCGTACAAATTTTTTATATAGTTAATACGGCTGATATAGGAGGCCATGTTCACCTTAGCATATTGCTTTTGTTTTTTGGTCTCTCTAGTACCCAGTCTATTGAGAATTTGCTTAGTGCTTAGTAGAATGATGTCACCATTTTTTTATGGTTGTTTCTTTTGTGTTTGTTTTTGTTTTTACAATCTAACCGATTTTCTTTTAAAAATACACAAGTTAAATTTTTTCCTTCTCATATTCGGTAAAATAAAATCACGCGACAAAAACAATATGTAACATTTTAATAATTTGAGCATTTAAAAAACTCTTTGTTGCAGTTGGAAAAGCTTTATTAATACCACGGTTTCCAATAGATAAATCGAAGTTGCAACCACATTTTCAACTAGAAAAGCTTGGTTACAACCATAGTTGCAACCACACTAGCAACTGGAGAAATTCTCAGTTGGGACCACAGTTGCAACTGAATAAAATCGTTTGCAAGTACACTCACAACTGGAGGAAGTCTCGGTTGCAACCATAGTTGCAACTCAAAGGTCTAGTTGCAGCGATGCGCGCTTGCAACTAGAGGAAGTTTCAGTTGAAATCTTAGTTGCAACTGAAAATTCTAGTTGTAGCGATACTTGCAATTGGAAAAAATATCTCGGTTGCAATTCCATTTGCAACTGCAAAACAAAATCTCAATTGCAACCACATTGCAACTGGAAAAAATTTCATTACTGGAGAAAGTATTAGTTGCCAACACACTTGCAACTAGAAAAAAAATCTAGGTTCCAACTCAACTTGCAACTGCATTTTTTATAGTTGTAACCATATTTACAATTGAAAAATATTTCAAATACAACACAAAAAAATCTCGATGACAACCCCACACAACTGAAAAAATCTCAGTCACAACTCTACTTGCAATTTGCAACTATAATGAACCACGATAAAACTATCACATGTACTCTCTGTAGTAACTGGATCGGCGACCAAACCAGTAGGTCTCGGGGTCGCGGTTTACTAGCCGGATCACTGGTTCGTCCGGGTAAATTGTTGGTATTAAAAAGTAAAAAAATAAGATAAATTTTATAGATACCGTATTAATATATTACAAAAAATATGTCTGTGTCTAGTTCTAGGATCAACCAACAATAGCTGACTTGGTTAATGTGTTGACATTTTTAGAGCTTAAAGAGCCTTCCGGTAAAAGCAATGCTTGAAAAAAAAGTTGCACCCATTTCCGCATAACATCTACTCCCTCCAGTTATTTTTAATTGACTCAAATTTAGTACAAAATTGTACTAAATCCAAGTCAATTAAAAGCTATTGGAGGAAGTAACGGTTATACTCCGTACAATCTATTGAGCTCTAAGCTAAATCTCAGGATACTAAGAATTAGCAAAACCGTTTTTTTTTTGCCACTCTGCTCACAGCTGGGTCCCAAACGGGTGTCAATTCATTTCAACGCTTCATTTGCACGAATTGGAAAAATCACCGCTAGGTGGGAGATTTACGATACAAAATGTAAAGTGGTAGCATGTAAGTTTGGCTCTCCAATGTGGTGGTTTTATGGTATTAACTCTACACTGTAAGCTTGTTGCACTGTACGGAGTGCGTTACAACATTTTGTACGTACCAAGAACCGTGGAAACTGTACAGGAATCGAATGACGGGTATGTACGTGAGACACTGGTACGTCTGTGCAGCAATCTGTATGTACATGTGTTGCTGGTCAGTATCTTCACAGAGCCAAGAACAAACCAGGAAAGGTCAAAGGTGCTACGCGCATTGGGCGATTTGCACAAAAATAACCCAAAAGTGAAAGAAAAGCACAGACTAACCCTCCGGCGAAACTATTTCACCAATCTAACCCTTTTGTGTGGCGCCCCTCCCACGGGCGCCACACATGCCCATGTGGCTCCCTCTCCGCCGGCGCCACCGTCCCAGCCCGACGTGGCCCCCTCGCCGCCGAGCCGGTGCGCCCATCCGACGTGGCAGCATGTGTGGCACCCCTCCCAACGGCGCCACACATGCACTTGTAATCCCCCAAAACATACTGTGAGACAAATCTTCCGGGACTTAGCCGTTTTGCGAGGCTCGATGTGTGGCGCCGATGCCACGGGCGCCACACTAGCTCGTGTGGCGCCGATGCCACGGGCGCCACACATCCACTTAAGTGTGGCGCCCGCGCCGCGCCTAGCCCGACCCACTCTTTCTTCTTTCTCTTCTCTCTGCTTCTCCTCCCCAACCGCCGCCGCCGCCCGCCTCCCCTTCGCCCCCCACCAAATCGACCAAGGAATCGTCAGATCTATCCGGCCAAGTCCTTCCTCCTCCATTCCTCAAGGTATTCCCCTTCGATTCCCTCTGATTCGTCCACTATTGTTGGTGGATTTGGTAGATTTGGGTATGAACCCTAGACATGGAAATTCATGTTGGTGGATTTAGATATGAACCATTGATATGTTAGTGCATTTGGCTCTGAACCTAGCAAGATTTGGATATGAACCCTAGATTTGGATAGAAGAGGTGGATTTGGATATGAACCCTAGATTTGGCTATGTAGATATAAAATGGCTATGTATGTGTTCAAATTCTATGTATGTATGTCTTGAAATGTCTACTATTTGTGATGAAATAACTCATATTTGAACCAAATATTTGTTGGAACCCTAGATATGAATGTATGTGTGTATGTATGGAACTCTCATGTATTTGGATATGAACTCTCATGTATGTGTTGCTCATTTTTGTTAGTGGAATGACTCATAATATGGTTGTGTAAACATGTAGGATGGTGTGGCTTCGGATGAAGAGTACGACGAGGATGCACCGGGCTGTTCATATGACGGAGAGGGGAACGGATCTTCACCCTTTGAAGATTCGTTACCATGGCACAGCGGATATACCGTATGACGAGAGGTACACGGAGTTCATCCGGCCTACCGGTCTTATGCCGTTCATATCCCTTGTAAGCCGTGGGGGGCCACACATGAACCCCTCGGCACTCACCGCCCTTGTCGACCGGTGGAGGCCGGAGACTCACACCTTCCACTTGAGGGCAGCTTACCAGTTGAAGCCAAGGGGCAAGGCTCCAAACCGGTACACTCCGGAAGATTATGTCAACCGAGGAAAGAAGGTTGTCACTGAGGAGGATGACGGGCCGCCGCGGAGATCAGCTTTGTCGAGGATGAGGAACAACGAGCCGTTCTCTTCGAGATGAGGAGGAGGAGGAGGAGGAGGAGGAGGAGGAGCAGGAGGAGCAGGACGAGGAGCAGGAGCAGCAGGAGCGAGCGAAGCAACAACAGCCACGGCAGCGGACGAAGAGGATGGCCGTCCGGAAGCAGCCCGCGAGGACGGCACGTCGAGGACGCTACTAGGATGTGCTACGTGTTGTTGTGAACTCTATATTCATAAGTATCGATTTGTGAACCCTATGTCATTTCGAACCATGGTCTGTAATGCTACTTGTTGTTTGAATCTACATGCTACAATGTGACCTATGAAGTGTTATATGTGTATGTCATGAAATTGCTACTTGTTGTGTCCAATGTTGTACTCGTAACTGTTGGAGTTTGGTAGGATTTTTCATGTTTTCAACACAAGTCCATGTGTGGCGCCCTCCACTCTGGCGCCACAAGTGCTAGTGTGGCGCCCGTGGCATCGGCGCCACATGCCAACTTATATGAACCATTGGGTCGAAAACATCCAGGGGCTCGGACGATAAGTCCTTAGCCGTTTTCGCGAGCCTCTATGTGTGGCGCCGTGGCATCGGCGCCACAGGCTAGTGCGGCGCCCGTGGCATCGGCGCCACACATCGAGCCTCGCAAAACGGCTAAGTCCCAGAGGATTTGTCTCACAGTATGTTTTGGGGGATTACAAGTGCATGTGTGGCGCCGTTGGGAGGGGCGCCACACATGCTGCCACGTCGGATGGGCGCACCAGCTCAGCGGCGAGGGGGCCACGTCGGCTGGGACAGTGGCGCCGGCAGGAGGGGGCCACATGGGCATGTGTGGCGCCCGTGGGAGGGGCGCCACACAAAAGGGTTAGATTGGTGAAATAGTTTCGCTGGAGGGTTAGTCTGTGCTTTTCTTTCACTTTTAGGTTATTTTTGTGTAAATCGCCCGCGCTTTGAAGCACGCACGTCGCCGGTCTACTGTGCCGACGACCGGCAACGGGATGCGCCGGCGCCGGTGGCCGAGTCCTGCGGCGAGACGCCGGGCCGCTCACAGCACGTGGTCGTCGTCGGAGGTTCGGTTGCTGGCGGTAGCGAGAAGACGAGGGCGCGGCGGCAGGAGGGGCAGGTGGAGCTGGAGAGGAGCCAGACGTCGACGCAGGCGGCGTGGAAGCCGTGGTCACACGTCGGGAGCACGCGCACCTCGTCCCCGAGCGCGAACTCGGCGAGGCAGATGGCGCACTCCGGCACCTCCTCCTCCTGCTCCGGGGCCGGCCAGAGCACGGTGGGCAGCGACTGCAGCGCCTTCTTCTTGATCCCCTTGCACGGCGCCTTGGCGGGCATTGCGTCGACGGAGAAGGCGGACGGGTTGCGTGCAGCCTGGACCACCGCGCGACGAGGGCTAGCCCGACGACGCAGAGGAGGAAGCATAGCACCGCCGCCATGATGAGGAGCGTGTCCGTGTGCACGCCCCCAGCACCGCCGGCCGCCGACGCCGGCGGCTCGGCCATCGCGGCCAGGCGGTCGACGGACTCCTTCAGCAGATGGCGCGGCATTTTCGAACAAGATGGGAGCAGTGCGGCAGCAGAGAGGGGCCAGTGTGCGTAGTGGGAGATAATAATCTGATGGAGAGCAGAGGAGGGAAGAGTTGGGTGCTCGTTCCTGCCATTTTATAGTGTCATGAGAGTTCATCAGGACAATAGGTAGCTAGCTAGGGATATGATTCATAATTAAGCTCTCACAATGCTACTAAGTGGGAGTGTCACTCTCAAACAATTCTCTTCTTTGAATTCTTGTGGCATATGCATGTTTTTGTTGCTACCTTGCCTCTTTTCGGCCCTCTTTTGGCTACAACTGGGCACATGTCACTTTTCAAATTAGGTGCCACCGATCTGGACTAATCTATGCAACCTCTAGCATTTTCTTTTATTTTTTACTAGACAAATTGACATCTCTACTCGAATTGAGTGGTGCGCTTCGGAATGGACAGGGCATCTTAAGTGAGCCGGCGTTCCGAGCTGGCCTGGCGAGGCCGTACGCCGACGGCCCTGACATTTGGCCGTCGGCGTCTCCGGCCATTCCTGTAGTGCGTGGAAATGAGCAAGTAAATTCGATCTGTGTCAAGGAAAGAGGGGCACGGGATTCCATTATGCAAAGCTAGAAAACAAATCGCTGATCATGGGACGGAAGAAAAAAAAAGGAGCGTGGCGAGAACAGTTAGATGTGTCAACCCCACGATCCAGTTTATTACCACATGATAATAATAGGTCAGGAGCACAAGAATCCACTCCCCACCCCGCGGGCGCCTTCCCGCCGGCTCGGGGGAACCCTAGCCCACCCCCCTTCGCCCATTCCCGCCGCGCACCATGGCAGGTAGCAGATATCGACGGCGGGCTTTTGTCTTGCATGTAACATCCCGGACGACGCGGGATCAAGGTGTGGGAGAGACTCGGTGTCTTGCGATTGTGTCAGTGTGTCCTAGTGGTCGTCTCTGACGCCCACGTCCTGTGCAGTGTCCCTTCTCGTGGCCATTTTCGGTGCCAACAATATCTTCTTTACCAAGGAGTTAGGGTGGGGTGCCAACCCTCTCATGCCGCTCTGGTGATTATCAGTTCGTTGGGTTCTTGCTGCTTGGGGTGCTAATATGTCGACGCTATGGTCTAGCCCGTCGCTTTCCCTTGAAGGTGGCTCACTCATGTTAGTGGCGATGCCATCACGTTCGTAGGTGGAATGGTCCATGTGGTTGCAGGTCGGCGGTGCCTTGTGTCTTCCTCGCCTCGGTCTGACGGAGTGGGGATGATGGGCCCAGGTTTCCTTGGGCGAAGGCCTGATGACGCAGCACTCCACGGACATCGCTTTCATCCTTGGCGGGACGGGGCATCACGGAGCTCACCGTTCCACTCAGCCTCAGGTCACCTTTTTAGGGAAAGGCCTTGACCCTGCGGTGTAGGGTTGGACGACAACATTGTTCCACTTCGCTTCCCCTCCCGGTGGCATCATTTTGGAGATCGTTATTCCATGCGTGCTTCCCGGGGCTAGACTTGCACGACATCACAGTTACAGACTTACATGGACGACGACATGAATTCCGTGTGGCGGCTTGCATGGCAACAATGGTATCGAAGAGTGATGATTTTGCCCTTTGACAAAGAATGATGGTTTGGTTGCGACAAGATCTTGTTAGCGGGCTCCCTGCTCCGGCATGTCGCAGTTTTTTCATATAACCCTGTATAATTTTCTGGGTAAAAATGATCCTAATTTTTTTTTGGGGTTCTTTAAAACGAAGTCAAAACGAGTTTCGTGCGAAAAGTATCATATTCGTTAATACCCTAAGGGTAGCTGCTCCTTACAGCAACATGGTTAAGGAAAATGTAAGAAATCTGTCCTGATTCAATGGTCTTACGAAGTCCTCATCGGGTCCAGCTTCACTGAAAAATACTCCGGGACGGAAAGCAGTACATACACACACACAAAAATGAATAATGGCCGTGCCCGTGCCTAGTTATTGGCCGGCGTACGTACCATTCGAACGGTGCAAATTGCGCGGCAACACGTGCGTGCGTTTCCTGCTCGAAAACATGCACATGGCTTTGATCATGCATGTGCGGTTCGCACAACGTAGCAACTCTGTTGAAATTGACAAAAAAAAACATGCTTGCACACTCGAGGTTACGAGTTGCTGGATGGAACAACCCCCTAGCTTTCTCGTGTCTAGTCTTATGGCTGACAGAGTGAGTGTGTCCGAAGTTGAATAAAGCCTTAATGTTTCCATGCAAAAAAAAAAGAAATAGCCGGGCCGGGCACGGCCTAAAACCGCCACTCACGACCCACGGCGCATAGTGGAGCGGCGACCCCAGCCCGACGTACCCCATGTACTCTATCCAATCATCAACGCCGGCGACTCGATCGAGTTGGCACGGCGGCCCCGCCCGCTCTGCGCAACTTGGGACGCTCCCTCTCCTTTCTGCTTTGCACTTTACCGCTCCAATTAGATCACCTTCCTTTTAATCCTTTTTCCCACTTGTTATCTTGATGACAATCATGGCGTGGTTAGATTATCTTCTTCCTTCCAAAATTGTGGTTAAGGATCGAAAGGGCATGTAAAAGGTAGAGATAAAACGATGGATATATGTAAGGTAAAGTGCCTACTGGATCGATCAACCACACCCAGGGCGCATGATTCACTAGTCAACACCTAGCTGAGCTCATTTCTTGACTGGTGGCGTGGATGGGTAACCGAGTTGCTGGGGTGGCGCCAAAGTACGCTGATGTATGGAGCGATTCGAGAGGTCAAGGGTGAGGTTTAAGTTGAGGTTTTTTTTTTTTCCTAAGAAGGAAGACGACATTACAATTTCGAGCTTACAGCAAGATCCAGAAAAAGAGCAAAAAAAACAAGCCTGCTGGATCCCGTCGGCGTCGATGTGCTGAAGCCGTCGGTGGCGCACCGCTGTCGCTGCTCTGCAAATCCTTGGATCAGAGCCAGCCCCTTGACAGTCGGGAAGTCGCCGATCGCCGGATCAGAAGATCCTACTCCAAGAACAATCGTCGACGACGCGAAGAAGAACATCAACTTGACCTTCATCTTGATCTGACGCCGGACCCGTCGCCTAATCGAATCCGGCCGGGGCACAAGGAACTCAGCAGATCCGTTGACGTGGGCATAACCCTTCGGGTACTCGACATTACCATACCCGGTGCAAACTATGAAGATGTACCAGCACAAGGACTCAACAAGCTGGACCTACACGCGCCTCAACTTGGACTACAAGGAAAGAAGACTCCAAAACGAATCCTACTAGGACTCTTGTAAACCCTAGCTTGGCTGATATATAAAGCCAGGCAGGGGCACCCCTTAGGGACACGGACAATCAAAAACATAATTTTAGAGGCAACACGCCTAGACACCGCAACCCGCGGATTAGAACTAGACTAGATCCAACAACTCCGCCTATGGCGGCCCCCTGTACTCATATATTCATATAGTGGATTGCTAGCAGGACGTAGCGACCCTCCACCGCGGGGGCGTGAACCTGGGTACATCGTGTACCGCCTCGCTCCCGGAACTTCCGTCGTCGCCTTTCTCTAAAACCCAAGCCCCTCATGGTGGGCATTGCCGAGGAACCGCCTCGTCAATTGGCGCCGTCTGTGGGAAAGCGATGAATGGATTTTGTCATCTGGGCGGGATCCTTCTTCAACAGCTACAACATGGTCTTCATCGGCTTCGTCAACAGTAGGCGCTGCAGATCCATCTACGCCGATGCCGCCCCGCGAAACATGACGAAAGCTCAATGCGCGGACTGTCACAGTGCAGCCACGCGACCCGACAGCAGCATCATGGAGCAGTCGAAGATCAATACCCGATCTGATAGCAGGCGCCGTGTGAATCAGGTGCCAAAATATTGGAGGATATCTCAGCTGGAAAAAATCTGCCTCGTCTCGCTGTCAAGGAATCAAGAATCGTCCGAATCAATATACGTCACGAGTTACCAATGCCGTGGCCTTCACAGGTTTCAATGGAGGCAGGCAGTGCGTCAGATGTGTTCCTTATGGACAAAGACACCCAATGTTTACTCTTGCACGGACACGGCCGGCTCAATCGATCAAACTTCATGGAAGAAAAGACTCATCCACGCACGCGACAGCGGATGCTTCGGCTAAACGTACGTTACCCGATGAGACTGGCCAGCATTATACTGTTTCATCTGCTATCATGTCGGAGAAAAAGAATCACATTACAAGCACTTCGAGTCAAAAGTCTGGGAAAGTCTCATCTGGGAAGAAAAGAAAAAAATCGGCCGCGCACGGCCATTACTTGAATCAAGGAGATTGTATTGGAGAAATCAGCAAAGCTATTTCCTGGTCATCAACGCTAGCAACCAGATCGAGTCTCGGCAGATAAATATGAAGAAAAGAACATACGCAGTGGCAGCAGCTCATGGCATGGAATTCTCAGCCCTTCGGATCCATATATATTCGCCGAAAATTCAACAGCCGAGCATCCGATACATTGGAGGGCCCACGTGTTTGCACCGCGCATCAGAACCAGCTTCGACTACTCTGCTCGGGCGACCGCGCCTGCCATCGCGCACTCTTCTTACTCGGGGGCTCGCCTACCGCGGACCCGATATTACGGACCCGATATATTCGGATGCTCACCCGCCGCGGATCGGCCATGTCAAACCGCGTCCTCTTCATCGACCACGACAGCTAGGCGCCGCGTGGACTATCTCTCTCCGCGGAATTATTTCGGCTGCGCCTGCCGCGTGGACTATCTGTGTCCGCGGAATTATTTCGGCTGCGCCTGCCGCGTGGACTATCTCTGGCCGCGGGATTACTTCGGCTGCGCCCGCCGGCATGAATTATAATGGATGGCGGGATTATTTTGGCTGCGCCTGCCGGCATGAATTATCTTGGATGGCGTAATTATTTCGGCTGCGCCTGCTGCATGAATTATCTTGGATGGCGTAATTATTTCGGCTGCGCCTGCTGCATGGAGTATCTTGGATGGCGCAATTATTTCGGCTGCGCCCGCCGCACGGACTATCTTTGGCCGTGCAATTCTTTCGACTGTGCTTGCAGAACTAAGTGTTCCTCTTTCTCTTGCCACACCCGATGATTGGGGAGGCGCCATTACATCGTTACCTCTGGTACTCTCGATTACTCGGTGGATTTATTTTCCCCGAATCAGTGGATTTATTTTCTCCATCATCTATGATTACTCGATGGACTTATCTTCTTCGGCTCTGGATATATCTTCTCCCGATGCACTCTCGGGTTGGTGGATTCATCATCCGGAATATTCAATGGATATCATCTTATTTAATATTGACCCGATGCGATCCCATCGGAACGCTCGGAATTACTCGGGGCTCCGGAATATCTTCGAGCTATTGCGGTTACTCCCATCGGGAGTGCCTGGTTACGCTGGAATTCAAGAAGATATGAAGACCATTACTCCCATCGGGAGCGCCGGTGTGCTGGAATTATTACTCCCATCGGGAGCGCTGGTGTATTGGAATTCAAGAAGATATGAAGACCATTACTCCCATCGGGAGCGCCGGTGTGTCTCGGAATTATTACTCCCATCGGGAGCGCCGGTGTATTGGAATTCGAGAAGATATAAAGACTTCTTATACCTGAAATTATCATCTAAAAGCCTCTGAAAATACGAGTGCTGCAATGGACGGTAATCAACGGGGACCTTGCTCTTTTCCTTGCTATAGATGCCTCAAAGAGTGCCGCAAATAGCAAGGATCATGAAGCAACGAAGACCTTGCTCTTTTCCTTGCTATAGATGCCTCAAAGAGTGCCGCAAATAGCAAGGATCATGAAGCAATGAAGACCTTGCTCTTTTCCTTTGCTATAGATGCCTCAAAGAGTGCCGCAAATAGCAAGGATCATGAAGCAACGAAGACCTTGCTCTTTTCCTTTGCTATAGATGCCTCAAAGAGTGCCGCAAATAGCAAGGATCATGAAGCAACGGGGACCTTGCTCTTTTTCTTTGCTATAGATGCCTCAAAGAGTGCCGCAGATAGCAAGGATCATGAAACACGTACGAAAACGACCCACGGTCAAAACATACATCGGTTGAAAGCAAAGTTGCACATACAACGGGTTTAGCAAGACTCGCAACACGAGCTGATCACTCAAACAATTTGCTGACCAACGAATACACATACGCTTAAACGGGCAATTAAGATTTGCTCCTTCAAAATTTGCCAACGGCATTAACACGGTAAAAGTGCATATATATGTACCTACCGAAAAACTTACAAACAATGGCATCAACGATGCTCAAGGTGCATTGACCCTTGAAATAAACAACAATGTGTCAACGACACCTGAAGAAAACTATAGACACCGAGTTGCTCGACTTGAGTCTACTCACGGTTGCAAGCATCAGTGCCCAGACTCGGGGGCTACTTCCATCGGGAGCGCTGGACACGCACCCGATAAAATTATCGGCTCTTCTGGGCCATCATCCCAATTATCGGCTCCTCCAGGATATCATCCAAATCATCGGCTCCTTTGGGCCATCATCCGAATTATCGGCTCCTCCAGGATATCATCCAAATCATCGGCTCTTTTGGGCCATCATCCGAATCATCGGCTCCTCTGGGCCATCATCTCAATCATCGTCTCCTACTGGGCCATCATCTCAATCATCGGCTCCTCTGGGATATCATCTGAATCATCAGCTCCCCTATCTATGGCATCATCAGAGTCATCGGCATCAAGTTCTCGGAACTTGAAAAAGTCTACGGTGTTTGACTTAGCATTTTTTACACTCTATACATAACTATTTCATATTTATCTACAGGCTCGGGGCTACTCCCATCGGGAGCGCTAGTCGCGCACCCGATAAAAAATATGGCAACCTCGCCAACAAAGAAGAATAAAGTTGAAGACATCGGCATCAACAATCAAGATCTTCGAGTAGTACAACTTGAGTCTATGCGTGGCTGCAAGCACCCGCCCATAGACTCGGTGGCTACTCCCATCGGGAGCGCTTCGCGCACCCGACATAAAGCAACTTCGACTCTACATCAAGCACAAGATTCAACAGATGATCAAGACATTCGGCGAAGACAACTTTAGTCCCTGCCCGAAGCTTCACTTCGACCAGACACTCGGGGGCTACTAACGTGGGCATAACCCTTCGGGTACTCGACATTACCATACCCGGTGCAAACTATGAAGATGTACCAGCACAAGGACTCAACAAGCTGGACCTACACGCGCCTCAACTTGGACTACAAGGAAAGAAGACTCCAATACGAATCCTACTAGGACTCTTGTAAACCCTAGCTTGGCTGATATATAAAGCCAGGCAGGGGCACCCCTTAGGGACACTGACAATCAAAAACATAATTTTAGAGGCAACACGCCTAGACACCGCAACCCGCGGATTAGAACTAGACTAGATCCAACAACTCCGCCTATGGCGGCCCCCCGTACTACATATATTCATATAGTGGATTGCTAGCGGGACGTAGCGACCCTCCACCGCGGGGGCGTGAACCTGGGTACATCGTGTACCGCCTCGCTCCCGGAACTTCCGTCGTCGCCTTTCTCTAAAACCCAAGCCCCTCATGGTGGGCATTGCCGAGGAACCGCCTCGTCATCCGTGGATCTCCGAGCTCGAGAACGACGACTGCTTGACGAAGAAGCTCCGAGGGGCGCCGTCGCCGGAGGGGAAGCACGCCGCCACCAAACTCCAAACCGGCGACCACCCCGCCTCCGAGACGCCGCCGGCCTGTACCAAACCTACCCCTACACTATGTATAAGCCTAGATCCGTGGTTTCCCCAACCTCCCGCCGCCGGAGCGGCCGCCGGAGGCGGAGGAAACCACGGATCGACTGGCGAGCGAGGTGGAGAGACTCGGTGGTTTCACAAAGTCGCCTCTCTCGGCACTGTAGACGAGCGAGAGAGGAGACGACCAAGTCTGTCTCGCATCTATAGGTTTAAGTTGAGGTTGGTGGCGCGTCCGTTCAAAGGTTGCCTGCCTGGTGGTCAAAACGGGCATAGCATTTTTTAAATGAACTTTAAACGTATTATAAAGTGTTAAAAAATTCTGATAAAAAATATCGCAAATACATCTTAATGTTCTATCTATTCGTCAAGTCGTTTTTTTTACGAAAAATCAATATTTTTGTGTCATGTGTTAAGAAGATAAATTTTGGTGCTAAAAATAAGCTCTACAAATGACAATTTCTTGTTTGTTTACACAGGACCCAAAAGATGTCGGTTTTCCGCGAAACTTGCATGCGCACATAGAATGTCGACATATACATGCGGAAATTTTGTTCAGATTTTTTTATATTTTAAAATGTCTTTTCCGGTGTCAGAGCATATGCACCTAAGATCAAAAGTGCATTCCCGTATGACTCATGCATGCACATGTTTGTATTTTGCCTTTTTTATTCTATTTTATTTATGAGGCAATGTTCTGGACGACGGGTATAAACTCTCGTGGCTTGTATCAGGTTGATACTAACATTTGAATTTAAATTGAAAAGTTATTATTAGTAAAAGGTTAGATTTTTTAAAAGCTATACCCTTTGTCATTTTAGTTTGAAATATCCTAACCACATATCTATTGGTGAGGTTAAGCTCACTGATGAGCATCGTCTTTTCTACATCTGGATTAAGAATGAGTTCGAACATACTACAAAGTTGGATGTTAGAGCATTTTCAGTGGCGACATTCCATTGATGGCGGCCTGAGATCGATGTTGTTGTTGGACCACCCTAGATTCAATGGAAGGGATGTTCTAAAGCTGAGCTCGGTGAGGCGTACAAAAGATCTCAATCTCAGCTATTTTCGACCTCATGTGCATATGACTATCAGACCGTTGGTAGAGCGCTGCTATGATACTATATATATGCGACCACATTTGCTAGAGCTGCCATGATACTATAGGAGAGCACTCTGCTGAGGCGCTTGAGGATTACAATTGTGGTTCCACGTCGAAGTTCTCGCCCGATCCGCCATCATGCTCCTCTAGTAGTCCTCCCTCACATGCTTCCCAAGCATCTTCTTGAGCTGACCCTTTACATGTTGCAATGTCAACCATGACCCTTCTTTATGTATCGTCTTCTTTTCCTCGTTTAGAGTCCTATGTGAACGCCCAACACCCCTCCCCCTGTCTCTAGAGCCACCGCCGCAGGGAGTGACGATGGGAGAGAAGGCTAGCTAGGTTTCCTTTGTAGAACGTAGATTGATATAGGTCTAGTCTTAGGTTGTTGTTTGCCCTTGTGAAATTTGGGATCTCCCGAGCCCTCTCTCGTGATGCAAGCGAGCAGCGATTTGCCAATGCGGTCTTATGGTTTATCCTCCATGGTCGAGTACACTGAGGAGAGGCGGATCTGGAGAGGGCTCTCTCTCTCTCAATAAGCTTGATTCCGGTTGTTGTCTTGCAAATTTGGCGAATCCATTTATCTTCCCTGATGTCTGGTGGCACAAATACAAGATGTATGAAATTCTTTCCAAATGTGTCTGAATCTGGAGCATTGCAGGGAATATGTGAAACCACACTGCGATTTCGGAGCTTATTCTCAGTGGCACTGAGACGACCGTTGTGGTCAAGCCGTTATGTAATATGGGTGATAGGGCGGCCGCTCCGGGCATTGGTGTCTTCTACTACTCTTCTGCTCACGAATCGGCGCCAATGCGACTGCAACCTCTAGGTCGGTTGGCGAAGGCGCGGTCCCTTCATCTTCAACATAGAGTTCCACAACCGCACCGCCCCAAGTGGTGAACTCCCGGGCAGTGACATTAATGTCGATATTGAACCATTTCTCGGATTTAACAAACATGCAGGACATCGGCATTTTTTTTTTCAAAAATTCTGCCGATCTATTAATAATCATCAATAGCAGTATAAACAGACATAAAAGTAATAAAAATTACAAGTAGATCACTGGACCATCTAGCGACAACTACAGACTCTGATGTGAGCCGAAGGCGCGCCGCTGTCCTCGCCCTCCATCACCGGAGTCAGGCAAAGCTTGTCGCAGTATAGCTTTTTTTAGTAGACAAACGAGAAGTCGTCGTGCTAAGGCCCCAAAGAACCAACGCACTGTAGCAAAGCAATCTGTCGCCAAAGATGACAACCGTAGATCGGAAGAGACCGACCCGAAAACACACAAATCAATACGAAAACCGACTGGATCCCAGGATATTTGCCGGGTACACGACTCCACACGCCCTCCGCTGATGCTAGACGCACCACCGAAGCGAGGATAGGACGGGGAGGACTTTATTCTGACTTCAGCATGTAGCCGCCGTCTCACCATCCCGAAGAGACACTGAAAACAACCTAACAAAGTACGAAGCCCTCCCGCCGGCGAGAGGTCGTGGGTCCGCATACCTTCATGGCCCCAAGGCCACCGGAGGCGGAGCGGACCGCCGGCCTAGCCGGCGAGGGGACGAACCCTAGAAGGGTTTTTCTGGCCGCCTCACAATCGCCTCCTCCTGGTGTCCTTAGGTACCGGTTCACGTCAGCAGAAAAGTTAGAACCTATGTACATCGGCATTTTGTTTTAGCACCACATTTGGCCGAAATTTATCTACTATTCCGGCGGTAACAAGTTAGTTGATGCAGTTTTCTTTTTCAAAATGAGAGAAGCTTTTCGCCTAGATATACTTGAACCAGATTTATGAAAGGTGGATCACCTAATCTGGAATAACGTTTTTTGCTAAGTCTCAGGTGGGTGACTGAGTCTTTGAGATTCGTGCAACCAGTGAACGGAAATAAATAAAAAGCAGCGCGCCCTGGGGCAGTTGAACTCAGGACCTCTAGATTCGCAGCGCGGTGTCAATACCACCACGAAAACAGTTAGATACGACGGAGAATAGCTACTTCAGACATATATATAGCCTACGGCACTTGTTTTGTTTCATTTTGTACAAATAGCAAAGTAGACGGCATTTGTGCTTATAATATTTTCTTATGCCTTCTTTACGATTATTTATATTATTTGTGTATTTTTTATTGATATTCATCAAGAAAATATGCAAGCCATGCTTTATATGTATTTTATTTTTTTATTATCTATGTTGGTTGTCTTTTCCTATTTATATAATATATATATACATTCCATCGGGTTTAATATGAGTTACACTTTTTTCACAAGAAATGTGCAACTATTAAAGTTTTCCATACAAGTTTTAATTTTTTGTATGAAATGTGCAAATACCAACTCGATTGTTGATACGAGTTACACTTTAATAAATAAATATGTAATTATAAGTTTTTTAAATATGAGTTGCACTTTTCTCAAGAAATGTGCAACTAGAAACCTATTTTTAATATGAGTTGCCCTTTTTCTCAAGAAATATGCAATGCGAGTTGCACTTTTCAAAGAAATATACAACTCCATCTGGTTTCAATATGAGTTGCATTTTTTCTACAGAAATGTACAACTAGCTACTGGTTATTGATACGAGTTACATTTTTCTAAAAATATGTGCAACTAGAAGCCTTTTTTATACGTGTTGCATTTTTCTCAAAAAATGAGCAATTACAAACGTATTTTTAATATGAGTTGCACTTTTTCTCAAGAAATATGCAGCTGGCATCCTATATTCAATGTGAGTTGCAATTTTCGAAGAAATGTGCAACTCCATCTGGTATTAATATGAGTTGCATTTTTTTCTCAAAAAATATGCAACTAGCTACCGGTTATTGATCTGAGTTACACTTTTCTAAAGAAATATGTAACTAGAAGTATTTTTATACGAGTTATACTTTTCTCAAGAAATTTGCAACTAGGAACCGATTTTTTAATATGAATTGCACTTTTCTCAAAAAATGTGTAACTGGCATATCTTTTGGTTCCATATTTTTGTCTTTTTTTTCCTTGTTCTTCGATTTTAAATGACGGGCAGTCTTCAATTAAATTTGTGAAAAGGTCTAAGGAACATTTACTTTTATTATTTTTGACGAAGTTCCTTTAGTACTAGGCTAAATGAAATCTAAACTGTTGTTAATTACCTTTGTATAAATTAAAATGATATTGTTTAATTGGCAGCTGGCTAGCTACCACAACATGCGTGCACATGCTGTTTTGCATGCCCCATCTGTGCATGTCTGTCAATTGTCGAGTGGCCTCACGATGATAGGGCGTCGACTGAGACAAACTAAAATCTCAGTCGACTGTTAGGCTGGTCATAGTGGGTTGTATCATATAGTAGTATCATGTATATGATACTTTTCTATGATACTAGATCCATAATGCATACTATCATAGACTAGTATCATAGTTTTGCTATATTAATTGATTTGTAGAATCTCAATACAAATTTGTGTACAAGAATTATTTGATACTAATTTTTCTCGTGGTGTGCGCTATGATACAGTATCTACCTATGATACTCTAATCTCCTCTCTCATCCATAATTACCTGCCACATCAGTATTTTTGGTGGGGCTAGGATGCATGATACTAGCACTATAAGACTAATCACAATGCATAGTATCATATAGAAGTATCATGCGTATGATACTACTACGTATTACTATCTCCACAATGCATGGTATCATATACTAGTATCATAGTCTTCATATATTAATTGTTTTGTAGAATCTCAATGCAAATATATGTACAAGATTTACCTGACATTAATTTTTCTAGTAGTATGTGCTATTATACAGTATCTACCTATGATACTAGTACCCTCTCTCTCATCCTTAATCGTGACTCGTCAGCATCAAGATTTTGACGCATGCATGAAATGCATGATACTACCTATGATACTCCCATTGTGGGTAGTCTAACTAGCCTTACGTAGTCACTCCCCTGAAATAAAGGGTGTGGGTGTACATACCAGCTACCGCAATGTTAGCTAAAAACCGCACGAGCTTAGGACCGGCGATTGTCCGTACACATGCGTCCGTGCAGGCTTACACATCACATCACGGCCTAACTAACCCAGGAAAAAATATCCTACCTGCCTGCCCGGCCCCGGCGGCACCTCAATTTTGCCGGCCACGACTCCGACGCGACAGGACCTAGCACGACTGTACTCGCAGCCGCCATGATCGATTCCATCTCGCACTGAACTCTAAACGTCGACGACACGCACATCTCCGTGACGATGCATGGGTACCGTACGTGTGATTCATGCTACACGCACAAATTCATCTCGAGAGAGAGGGACGCGTAGACGAAAGGTGCCGAACATATTCAATTACGCCGACCAAGTGGTGCGCCCACTGTACAGTTGCTGCATTGGACATTTGTACGTTATAGGACACGGGGAAACTGTACACAGAAATCAAATGACGCGTATTTACGTGAGAAACTACTGTACTTTGTATGTACATGTTATGCGACCGCGAGAAGACAAACCAAGAAAGGTCAAGGGTACCGCGCGCATGGGGGAGGAGTACGCACGCCACCGGTCTGCTGTACGCCTACTGTGCCGACGGCCGGCAACGGCCTGCGCCTGCGCCGGCGCCGGTGGCCGAGCCCTGCGCGTGGACATCGGGCCGCTCACAGCACGTGGTCGTCGTCGGAGGATCGGTGGCTGGCTGCACTGCGACGACGAGGGCGCGGCGGCAGGAGGGGCAGGTGGAGCTGGAGAGGAGCCAGACGTCGACGCAGGCGGCGTGGAAGCCGTGGCCGCACGTCGGGAGCACGCGCACCTCGTCGCCATGCGCAAACTCGGCCAGGCAGATGGCGCACTCCGGCACCTCGCCATCCTCCTCGTCCTTATTCCTCTGTTCAGGCCTCCACGACACGGTGGGCAGCGACTGCAGCGCCTTCTTCTTGATCCCCTTGCACGGCGGCATTGCCCCCGGCGCGTCGACGGAGAAGGCGGAGGGGTTGCAAAGCCTGGACCACCGCGCGACGAGAGCCAGCCCGACGACGCAGAGGAGGAAGCAGAGCATCGCCGCCATGATGAGGAACGTGTCCCTGTGCATCCCCCCAGCACCGCCGGCCGCCGACGCTGGTGGCTCGGCCATCGCGGCCAGGCGGTCGACGGACTCCTGCAGCAGATGACGCGGCATTTTCTCCTTGGTTCTCGGTGGGACAAGATGGGAGCAGTGCGGCAGCTGAGAGGGGCCTGTTTAGGTCCAGTGTGTGTAGTGGGAGATAATCGATAGAGATCAGCAGAGGAGGGAAGAGTTGGGTGCTGGTTGCTGCGGTTTTATAGAGCTCACGAGGACAATGGTGGCTTTGGGTAGCTAGCTAGGGATATGATTCATAATTAAGCTCTCATGCTTGCTACTAAGTGGGAGTGTCACTCTCGAACAATTCTTCTTTGAATTCTTGTGTCATGTTTTCGTTGCTACCTCTTTTCGGCCCTCTTTTGGGTACAACTGGGAACATGTCACTTTCCAAATTAGGTGCCACCGATCTGGACTAATCTATGCAACCTCTAGCTTTTTCTTTTATTTTTTACTAGACAAATTGACATCTCTACTCGAATTGAGTGGTGCGCTTCGGAATGGACAGGGCATCTTAAGTGAGCCGACCGATCAGACGTGGAAATGAGCAAGTAAATTCGATCTGTGTCAAGGAAAGAGGGGCACGGGATTCCATTATGAAAAGCTAGAAAACAAATCGCTGATCATGGGACGGAAGAAAAAAAAAGGAGCGTGGCGAGAACAGTTAGATGTGTCAACCCCACGATCCAGTTTATTACCACATGATAATAATAGGTCAGGAGCACAAGAATCCACTCCCCACCCCGCGGGCGCCTTCCCGCCGGCTCGGGGGAACCCTAGCCCAGCCCCCTTCGCCCATCCCCGCCGCGCACCATGGCAGGTATCAGACATCGACGTCGGGCTTTTGTCTTGCGTGTAACATCCCTGACGACACGGGGACTCGGTGTCTTGCGATTGTGTCAGTGTGTCCTAGTGGTTGTCGTCTCCGACGTCCACGTCCTGTGCAGTGTCCCTTCTCGTGGCCATTTCCGGCGCCGACAATATCTTCTTCACCAAAGAGTTAGGGTGAGGTGCCAACCCTCTCATGCCGCTCTGGTGATCATCAGTTTGTTGGGTTCTTGCTGCTTGGGGTGCTAATCTGTCGACGCTTTGGTCTAGCCCGTCGGTTTCCCTTGGTGGTGAGGAAGGTGGCTCACTCGTGTTAGTGGCAATGCCATCACGTTCGTAGGTGGACTAGTCCATGTGGTTGCAGGTCGGCGGTGCCTCGTGTCTTCCTCGCCTCGGTCTGACGGAGTGGGGATGATGGGCCCAGGTTTCCTTGGGCGAAGGCCTGATGACGCAGCACTCCACGGACGTCGCTTTCATCCTTGGGGGGACGGGGCATCACGGAGCTCACCGTTCCACTCAGCCTCAGGTCACCTTTTTAGGGAAAGGCCTTGACCCTGCGGTGTAGGGTTGGACGACAACATTGTTCCACTTCGCTTCCCCTCCCGGCGGCATCATTTTGGAGATCGTTATTCCATGCGTGCTTCCCCGGGGCTATACTTGCACGACATCACAGTTACATACTTACATGGACGGCGACAGGAGATCCGTGTGGCGGCTTGCATTGCAACAATGGTATCGAAGAGTGATGATTTTGCCCTTTGACAAAGAGTGATGGTTTGGTTGCGATAAGATCTTGTTAGCGGGCTCCCTGCTCCGGCATGTCCCAGTTTTTTCATATAACCCTGAATAATTTTCTGGGTAAAAATGATCCTAATTTTTTTTGGGTTCTTTAAAACGAAGTCAAAACGAGTTTCGTGCGAAAAGTATCATATTCGTTTATACCCTAAGGGTAGCTGCTCCGTACAGCAACATGGTTAAGGAAAATGTAAGGAATCTGTCCTGATTCAATGGTCTTACGAAGTTCTCATCGGGTCCAGCTTCACTGAAAAATACTCCGGGACGGAAAGCAGTACATACACACACACAAAAATGAATAATGGCCGTGCCCGTGCGTAGTTATTGGCCGGCGTACGTACCTTTCGAACGGTGCAAATTGCGCGGCAACACGTGCGTGCGTTTCCTGCTCGAAAACATGCTTGCACACTCGAGGTTACGAGTTGCTGGATGGAACAACCCCCTAGCTTTCTCGTGTCTAGTCTTATGGCTGACAGAGTGAGTGTGTCCGAAGTTGAATAAAGCCTTAATGTTTCCATGCAAAAAAAAAAAAATAGCCGGGCCGGGCACGGCCTAAAACCGCCACTCACGACCCACGGCGCATAGTGGAGCGGTGAAAATGCTATACCTACGGAGGGTTACGGACGAGTTACGGGCTGACAAGGCTTGGATCCAACGTGGAGGCCGCGTGGAGGCTGAACGGAAAAAAGGAGGAAGTGCCGCTAATTTGGCAACGAAAAGCTCAAACTGCCCCTTATGTTTTGGCCTTCGTTGAGATCGGAAGCTGCACCACCGTCAGCCCAGTATTTGCCCATCGCCGGACGCGCATACGGAGCTCCCAATCTTCCTCAAAACCTGCAGTAGACCTCGCCGTTCTGCCGCCGGCGAGCTGCTCCCCGGACGTCGGACGTGCCGCTAATTATGCGACAAGCGAAAACTGCAGTGTAAGTTCTACACCTGGTTTAGATCGAGGAATACAGAGATTTATTTTTGTGAATTGGGGAATACAGAGCTGCCTCCATGGTGTCGTGAACGTCCAGCCACATCTAGGTAGCTCATCGTTTTCCTTGCACTGCAGCTAGACCTCGCCGTCGTGCCACCGGCCGAGCTGTTCGTCGTCCACAGATGCCCACCCAAGTACCTGACCGAGCTGCTCAAGTTGATCAAGAAGGTTTGCCATCGTCCATATCGACCCTAACTGCAAATTAGAAGGTGTGATATTCATATAAATTAGGTGCATGCGTGTTGCTTATTCCTATCTAGCATAGGGCAGTCTATCAATCGTATGATAAATGTTACAGGCGTCATGTAAAATCCTTCATGTTATCATGCTTTTATGTGATCTGGTTAAATACTAATAGGGAACAAAACATCATTATTATTTGTAGGAATGGATGATCAAACACATAGTGTTCAAGAATCAAGTGACATGTCTATTTCAAGCGATGATGATGGTATCGAGCAACAGAAGAAAACCAGTGTGGAACTTGAAGAGAACCAGGGTGCAACTCAAGATGATGTGTTACTTGAAGATCCTGAATTGGGGATGACATTTGATACTGAGGATGATGTACGAGAGTACTACAAGAATTATGCTAAAGCAAAAGGGTTTGGTGTGACGAGAAGAAGCTCAAACAGAGATGATAATGGAGAACTAAGGTACCTCACACTTTGTTGCTCTCGTCATGGTAAGACCCAGTCGAACTCAAGAAATATATTGAAGCCAAATCCAACAGCTGGGTTAGGATGTAAAGCTAAAGTTAATATTGTCCGTGGTCTGGAAGGAAAATTTCATCTTTCGACGGTTATTTTGGATCATAATCATACACTAAGTCCACATAAATCTCGGTTATTTAGATGCAACAAAAGGTTGGACTACAATGTTAAGCGGAGGCTTGAGTTGAATGATCAGGCTGGAATACGAGTAAACAAGAATTTCAATTCTCTTGTTGTGGCAGCGGATGGTCATGAAAATCTGACCTTTGGTGAGAAAGAATGTCGCAATTATCTAGAGAAAACTAGAATTATTGTTGCCACTTGAATTACTGTTGCCACTTGAATATTCCTCTTTCGGAGAAATTGTATGCTAATACTGCCAAGTAGAGTTTATCTTCTTTTGCAATTTATTCTAATGGTTCTTACCTCAAGCATCAGCAGCATAACCTTACTATCTTTGTTGAGAGAACAACAATACTGGGATACTGTCCAAACAAAACACCATACAAGTTTTCAGCAAACATATTTCTTATTCATTATTCCACAATACAAGTTGTTAGGCCAAGGTTTACAATCCTTTAAAATATCAAGAACATAACTACATTGTATATTTTACAATATCAGAGTTTACAACATTTCTCTTACAACTAGTTGGTAAGTTCCTGGGATACTGTCCAAACAAAACATCATTATTCCTAGTTCATCAAGAACTGCTAAGCTATGGATTATGTTATGCCTTCAGATTTTTTTCTATTTTTGTAGATCCCAACTTCTTCTGAAGCTCCAGGCATTTTATTTACAACTGCAGTCACAGTTCTGGTATCCAACTCCAGAACTGTAGGCTTGCTTTGCTACTTGACGTCAACATTCAGATCTCAAAGACAACTCTACAATTTGTCTTCTTCCATATACCTACAAGTCCTGCAAATTCAAATGTAAATTCATCTTAGCCCAAAGCCTTGTAGCAGTAACCAAAGATTGCAAAAGATCAATTTTCTCTTCGTAACCCCATTCACCATGGTCTACTGCTCATACTGCACATGTACATACGAGATGCAGCACCAAGGCTACAGTTGGGCCTCGCCTGCCTTGTCATCGATGATGCAACCATGCCCTGCCTGCAGCCGCCCGTACCAAGAGCTCGCCAAGGCTGCCGCCTGTGGTCCAACAGCTTGCGCGCCGCCAGCTTCTGCCCAGCAGCTCTCCGCGCAGGCGTCGCTTCCCGTTCAGCAGCACGCCTCTTGACGTCCAGCAGCTCGCCATGGAGACGTCGTCCGCCCGTCCAGCAGCTCACCGGGGAGACGGCGCTTGCCGTTCAGCAGCTGCAACCGACAACGGCCGGGCCGATGCAAGATCACGGCGCGACGCCGCCTCGCTCCGTCCCCAGGAGATAGGATCGGGGATTTACCTTGCGTGACTGTTTTTTTTTTCCTTTTTTTTTTGTCGTACCGTGCGGACTGGGTTTCTATTCCACGCTGGCAACACGTCAGGAGACCCGTCAGCGCGTAATCTTTCCGTAAGGTTTCGCGTCCGTAGGTGTAGCATTACTGGTGGAGCGGCGACCCCAGCCCGACGTACCCCATGTACTCTATCCAATCATCAACGCCGGCCTCCGGCGACTCGATCGAGTTGGCACGGCGGCCCCGCCCGCTCTGCGCAACTTGGGACGCTCCCTCTCCTTTCTGCTTTGCACTTTACCGCTCCAATTAGATCACCTTCCTTTTAATCCTTTTTCCCACTTGTTATCTTGATGACAATCATGGCGTGGTTAGATTATCTTCTTCCTTCCAAAATTGTGGTTAAGGATCGAAAGGGCATGTAAAAGGTAGAGATAAAACGATGGATATATGTAAGGTAAAGTGCCTACTGGATCGATCAACCACACCCAGGGCGCATGATTCACTAGTCAACACCTAGCTGAGCTCATTTCTTGACTGGTGGCGTGGATGGGTAACCGAGTTGCTGGGGTGGCGCCAAAGTACGCTGATGTATGGAGCGATTCGAGAGGTCAAGGGTGAGGTTTAAGTTGAGGTTTTTTTTTTTTGCTAAGAAGGAAGACGACATTACAATTTCGAGCTTACAGCAAGATCCAGAAAAAGAGCAAAAAAAACAAGCCTGCTGGATCCCGTCGGCGTCGATGCGCTGAAGCCGTCGGTGGCGCACCGCTGCCGCTGCTCTGCAAATCCTTGGATCAGAGCCAGCCCCTTGACAGTCGGGAAGTCGCCGATCGCCGGATCAGAAGATCCTACTCCAAGAACAATCGTCGACGACGCGAAGAAGAACATCAACTTGACCTTCATCTTGATCTGACGCCGGACCCGTCGCCTAATCGAATCCGGCCGGGCACAAGGAACTCGGCAGATCCGTGGATCTCCGAGCTCGAGAACGACGACTGCTGACGAAGAAGCTCCGAGGGCGCCGCCGCCGGAGGAAGCACGCCGCCACCAAACTCCAAACCGGCGACCACCCCGCCTCCGAGACGCCGCCGGCCTGTACCAAACCTACCCCTACACTATGTATAAGCCTAGATCCGTGGTTTCCCCAACCTCCCGCCGCCGGAGCGGCCGCCGGAGGCGGAGGAAACCACGGATCGACGGCGAGCGAGGTGGAGAGACTCGGTGGTTTCACAAAGTCGCCTCTCTCGGCACTGTAGACGAGCGAGAGAGGAGACAGCCAAGTCTGTCTGCATCTATAGGTTTAAGTTGAGGTTGGTGGCGCGTCCGTTCAAAGGTTGCCTGCCTGGTGGTCAAAACGGGCATAGCATTTTTTAAATGAACTTTAAACGTATTATAAAGTGTTAAAAAATTCTGATAAAAAATATCGCAAATACATCTTAATGTTCTATCTATTCGTCAAGTCGTTTTTTTTACGAAAAATCAATATTTTTGTGTCATGTGTTAAGAAGATAAATTTTGGTGCTAAAAATAAGCTCTACAAATGACAATTTCTTGTTTGTTTACACAGGACCCAAAAGATGTCGGTTTTCCGCGAAACTTGCATGCGCACATAGAATGTCGACATATACATGCGGAAATTTTGTTCAGATTTTTTTATATTTTAAAATGTCTTTTCCGGTGTCAGGAGCATATGCACCTAAGATCAAAAGTGCATTCCCGTATGACTCATGCATGCACATGTTTGTATTTTGCCTTTTTTATTCTATTTTATTTATGAGGCAATGTTCTGGACGACGGGTATAAACTCTCGTGGCTTGTATCAGGTTGATACTAACATTTGAATTTAAATTGAAAAGTTATTATTAGTAAAAGGTTAGATTTTTTTAAAAGCTATACCCTTTGTCATTTTAGTTTGAAATATCCTAACCACATATCTATTGGTGAGGTTAAGCTCACTGATGAGCATCGTCTTTTCTACATCTGGATTAAGAATGAGTTCGAACATACTACAAAGTTGGATGTTAGAGCATTTTCAGTGGCGACATTCCATTGATGGCGGCCTGAGATCGATGTTGTTGTTGGACCACCCTAGATTCAATGGAAGGGATGTTCTAAAGCTGAGCTCGGTGAGGCGTACAAAAGATCTCAATCTCAGCTATTTTCGACCTCATGTGCATATGACTATCAGACCGTTGGTAGAGCGCTGCTATGATACTATATATATGCGACCACATTTGCTAGAGCTGCCATGATACTATAGGAGAGCACTCTGCTGAGGCGCTTGAGGATTACAATTGTGGTTCCACGTCGAAGTTCTCGCCCGATCCGCCATCATGCTCCTCTAGTAGTCCTCCCTCACATGCTTCCCAAGCATCTTCTTGAGCTGACCCTTTACATGTTGCAATGTCAACCATGACCCTTCTTTATGTATCGTCTTCTTTTCCTCGTTTAGAGTCCTATGTGAACGCCCAACACCCCTCCCCCTGTCTCTAGAGCCACCGCCGCAGGGAGTGACGATGGGAGAGAAGGCTAGCTAGGTTTCCTTTGTAGAACGTAGATTGATATAGGTCTAGTCTTAGGTTGTTGTTTGCCCTTGTGAAATTTGGGATCTCCCGAGCCCTCTCTGTGATGCAAGCGAGCAGCGATTTGCCAATGCGGTCTTATGGTTTATCCTCCATGGTCGAGTACACTGAGGAGAGGCGGATCTGGAGAGGGCTCTCTCTCTCTCAATAAGCTTGATTCCGGTTGTTGTCTTGCAAATTTGGCGAATCCATTTATCTTCCCTGATGTCTGGTGGCACAAATACAAGATGTATGAAATTCTTTCCAAATGTGTCTGAATCTGGAGCATTGCAGGGAATATGTGAAACCACACTGCGATTTCGGAGCTTATTCTCAGTGGCACTGAGACGACCGTTGTGGTCAAGCCGTTATGTAATATATGGGTGATAGGGCGGCCGCTCCGGGCATTGGTGTCTTCTACTACTCTTCTGCTCACGAATCGGCGCCAATGCGACTGCAACCTCTAGGTCGGTTGGCGAAGGCGCGGTCCCTTCATCTTCAACATAGAGTTCCACAACCGCACCGCCCCAAGTGGTGAACTCCCGGGCAGTGACATTAATGTCGATATTGAACCATTTCTCGGATTTAACAAACATGCAGGACATCGGCATTTTTTTTTGCGAAAATTCCGCCGATCTATTAATAATCATCAATAGTAGTATAAACAGACATAAAAGTAATAAAAATTACAAGTAGATCACTGGACCATCTAGCGACAACTACAGACTCTGATGTGAGCCGAAGGCGCGCCGCTGTCCTCGCCCTCCATCACCGGAGTCAGGCAAAGCTTGTCGCAGTATAGCTTTTTTTAGTAGACAAACGAGAAGTCGTCGTGCTAAGGCCCCAAAAACCAACGCACCAGAGCAGCAACTGTCGCCAAAGATGACAACCGTAGATCGGAAGAGACTGACCCGAAAACACACAAATCAATACGAAAACCGACTGGATCCCAGGATATTTGCCGGGTACACGACTCCACACGCCCTCCGCTGATGCTAGACGCACCACCGAAGCGAGGATAGGACGGGGAGGACTTTATTCTGACTTCAGCATGTAGCCGCCGTCTCACCATCCCGAAGAGACACTGAAAACAACCTAACAAAGTACGAAGCCCTCCCGCCGGCGAGAGGTCGTGGTCCGCATACCTTCATGGCCCCAAGGCCACCGGAGGCGGAGCGGACCGCCGGCCTAGCCGGCGAGGGGACAGAACCCTAGAAGGGTTTTTCTGGCCGCCTCACAATCGCCTCCTCCTGGTGTCCTTAGGTACCGGTTCACGTCAGCGGAAAAGTTAGAACCTATGTACATCGGCATTTTGTTTTAGCACCACATTTGGCCGAAATTTATCTACTATTCTGGCGGTAACAAGTTAGTTGATGCAGTTTTCTTTTTCAAAATGAGAGAAGCTTTTCGCCTAGATATACTTGAACCAGATTTATGAAAGGTGGATCACCTAATCTGGTATAACGTTTTTTGCTAAGTCTCAGGTGGGTGACTGAGTCTTTGAGATTCGTGCAACCAGTGAACGGAAATAAATAAAAAGCAGCGCGCCCTGGGGCAGTTGAACTCAGGACCTCTAGATTCGCAGCGCGGTGTCAATACCACCACGAAAACAGTTAGATACGACGGAGAATAGCTACTTCAGACATATATATAGCCTACGGCACTTGTTTTGTTTCATTTTGTACAAATAGCAAAGTAGACGGCATTTGTGCTTATAATATTTTCTTATGCCTTCTTTACGATTATTTATATTATTTGTGTATTTTTTATTGATATTCATCAAGAAAATATGCAAGCCATGCTTTATATGTATTTTATTTTTTTATTATCTATGTTGGTTGTCTTTTCCTATTTATATAATATATATATACATTCCATCGGGTTTAATATGAGTTACACTTTTTTCACAAGAAATGTGCAACTATTAAAGTTTTCCATACAAGTTTTAATTTTTTGTATGAAATGTGCAAATACCAGCCGATTGTTGATACGAGTTACACTTTAATAAATAAATATGTAATTATAAGTTTTTTAAATATGAGTTGCACTTTTCTCAAGAAATGTGCAACTAGAAACCTATTTTTAATATGAGTTGCCCTTTTTCTCAAGAAATATGCAATGCGAGTTGCACTTTTCAAAGAAATATACAACTCCATCTGGTTTCAATATGAGTTGCATTTTTTCTACAGAAATGTACAACTAGCTACTGGTTATTGATACGAGTTACATTTTTCTAAAAATATGTGCAACTAGAAGCCTTTTTTATACGTGTTGCATTTTTCTCAAAAAAATGAGCAATTACAAACGTATTTTTAATATGAGTTGCACTTTTTCTCAAGAAATATGCAGCTGGCATCCTATATTCAATGTGAGTTGCAATTTTCGAAGAAATGTGCAACTCCATCTGGTATTAATATGAGTTGCATTTTTTTCTCAAAAAATATGCAACTAGCTACCGGTTATTGATCTCGAGTTACACTTTTCTAAAGAAATATGTAACTAGAAGTATTTTTATACGAGTTATACTTTTCTCAAGAAATTTGCAACTAGGAACCGATTTTTTAATATGAATTGCACTTTTCTCAAAAAATGTGTAACTGGCATATCTTTTGGTTCCATATTTTTGTCTTTTTTTTCCTTGTTCTTCGATTTTAAATGACGGGCAGTCTTCAATTAAATTTGTGAAAAGGTCTAAGGAACATTTACTTTTATTATTTTTGACGAAGTTCCTTTAGTACTAGGCTAAATGAAATCTAAACTGTTGTTAATTACCTTTGTATAAATTAAAATGATATTGTTTAATTGGCAGCTGGCTAGCTACCACAACATGCGTGCACATGCTGTTTTGCATGCCCCATCTGTGCATGTCTGTCAATTGTCGAGTGGCCTCACGATGATAGGGCGTCGACTGAGACAAACTAAAATCTCAGTCGACTGTTAGGCTGGTCATAGTGGGTTGTATCATATAGTAGTATCATGTATATGATACTTTTCTACGATACTAGATCCATAATGCATACTATCATAGACTAGTATCATAGTTTTGCTATATTAATTGATTTGTAGAATCTCAATACAAATTTGTGTACAAGAATTATTTGATACTAATTTTTCTCGTGGTGTGCGCTATGATACAGTATCTACCTATGATACTCTAATCTCCTCTCTCATCCATAATTACCTGCCACATCAGTATTTTTGGTGGGGCTAGGATGCATGATACTAAGCACTATAAGACTAATCACAATGCATAGTATCATATAGTAAGTATCATGCGTATGATACTACTACGTATTACTATCTCCACAATGCATGGTATCATATACTAGTATCATAGTCTTCATATATTAATTGTTTTGTAGAATCTCAATGCAAATATATGTACAAGATTTACCTGACATTAATTTTTCTAGTAGTATGTGCTATTATACAATGATCTACCTATGATACTAGTACTCTCTCTCTCATCCTTAATCGTGACCGCCATCATCAAGATTTTCGCATGTACGTAAATGCATGATACTACCTATGATACTCCCATTGTGGGTAGTCTAACTAGCCTTACGTAGTCACTCCCCTGAAATAAAGGGTGTGGGTGTACATACCAGCTACCGCAATGTTAGCTAAAAACCGCACGAGCTTAGGACCGGCGATTGTCCGTACACATGCGTCCGTGCAGGCTTACACATCACATCACGGCCTAACTAACCCAGGAAAAAATATCCTACCTGCCTGCCCGGCCCCGGCGGCACCTCAATTTTGCCGGCCACGACTCCGACGCGACAGGACCTAGCACGACTGTACTCGCAGCCGCCATGATCGATTCCATCTCGCACTGAACTCTAAACGTCGACGACACGCACATCTCCGTGACGATGCATGGGTACCGTACGTGTGATTCATGCTACACGCACAAATTCATCTCGAGAGAGAGGGACGCGTAGACGAAAGGTGCCGAACATATTCAATTACGCCGACCAAGTGGTGCGCCCACTGTACAGTTGCTGCATTGGACATTTGTACGTTATAGGACACGGGGAAACTGTACACAGAAATCAAATGACGCGTATTTACGTGAGAAACTACTGTACTTTGTATGTACATGTTATGCGACCGCGAGAAGACAAACCAAGAAAGGTCAAGGGTACCGCGCGCATGGGGGAGGAGTACGCACGCCACCGGTCTGCTGTACGCCTACTGTGCCGACGGCCGGCAACGGCCTGCGCCTGCGCCGGCGCCGGTGGCCGAGCCCTGCGCGTGGACATCGGGCCGCTCACAGCACGTGGTCGTCGTCGGAGGATCGGTGGCTGGCTGCACTGCGACGACGAGGGCGCGGCGGCAGGAGGGGCAGGTGGAGCTGGAGAGGAGCCAGACGTCGACGCAGGCGGCGTGGAAGCCGTGGCCGCACGTCGGGAGCACGCGCACCTCGTCGCCATGCGCAAACTCGGCCAGGCAGATGGCGCACTCCGGCACCTCGCCATCCTCCTCGTCCTTATTCCTCTGTTCAGGCCTCCACGACACGGTGGGCAGCGACTGCAGCGCCTTCTTCTTGATCCCCTTGCACGGCGGCATTGCCCCCGGCGCGTCGACGGAGAAGGCGGAGGGGTTGCAAAGCCTGGACCACCGCGCGACGAGAGCCAGCCCGACGACGCAGAGGAGGAAGCAGAGCATCGCCGCCATGATGAGGAACGTGTCCCTGTGCATCCCCCCAGCACCGCCGGCCGCCGACGCTGGTGGCTCGGCCATCGCGGCCAGGCGGTCGACGGACTCCTGCAGCAGATGACGCGGCATTTTCTCCTTGGTTCTCGGTGGGACAAGATGGGAGCAGTGCGGCAGCTGAGAGGGGCCTGTTTAGGTCCAGTGTGTGTAGTGGGAGATAATCGATAGAGATCAGCAGAGGAGGGAAGAGTTGGGTGCTGGTTGCTGCGGTTTTATAGAGCTCACGAGGACAATGGTGGCTTTGGGTAGCTAGCTAGGGATATGATTCATAATTAAGCTCTCATGCTTGCTACTAAGTGGGAGTGTCACTCTCGAACAATTCTTCTTTGAATTCTTGTGTCATGTTTTCGTTGCTACCTCTTTTCGGCCCTCTTTTGGGTACAACTGGGAACATGTCACTTTCCAAATTAGGTGCCACCGATCTGGACTAATCTATGCAACCTCTAGCTTTTTCTTTTATTTTTTACTAGACAAATTGACATCTCTACTCGCAGATACAGTACAACTTTACTTAAGTGGTGCGCTTCGGAATGGACATGGCATCTTAAGTGAGCCGACTGATCAGACGTGGAAAGGAGCAAGTAAATTCGATCTTTGTCAAGGAAAGAGGGGCACGGGATTCTATTCTCGAAAGCTAGAAAACAAATGATGATCATGGAACGGAAGAAAGAAAGAAAAAAAAGTGTAGGAGCGTGGCGAGAACAGTTGCGACCGGCGAGAAGCATGTGAAGGGTTGTCCGCCACGTCAGGTACGTGTATCAAACCCAAGATTCAGTTTACTATCACATGATAAGAATAGGTCAGGAGCAGAACGAATCCCCACCTAATTAACCTTCGGCTCCTCCCTCCAAGGCGACTCGAAGGAACCCTACCCCCCCCCCCCTCACCCACGCCCGCTGGCACCATGTTAGGTGGTGAACATCGATGTCAACACTTTTGTCCCGCGTGTAACACCCCTGGTGGTGCGGTGTCAATGTCGTCTGTGTTAGACATATGATATGGTATGGTCCGGTATGGAGTAGTACTCCAACCGGACACATACATCCTTGTACGATACTGAGTCGGGTTATACCCGTTCCATATATACACATACAACGATCCCTTTGAGGGTATCGTTTTCCTGCCAAACTAATATGGTATCGAGAGCCGTCCTCTCCCCGATAGCCGCCGGAAACAGACGAATCAGCGATAGTCGAAACAAAAGAAATCCCGATCCCGGCCGATCCCCTCGATCGTGCCCAGACAGAAATCCTCCCGAACACTTCGGTCGTGAGCTGAAGAAGAAACCGTCCGATCCTCTCGATCGTGAGTCAAAGAACAACCCAACCCTTCCCTCCCAACGATCATGTCGGCCTCTTCATCGACGCTGGCCTCGCCGGCTTCCCTTGGTGCTGCTCCGGCGACGAAACTCACACGCGAGAATTTTCTCATATGGAAGGCGCAGGTCCTCCCTGCCCTCCGCGGTGCTCGGGTCATGGGACTCCTGGAGGGTTCCGATCAGATGCCACCTGAAGAACTGGAGGTAGAAGATGCAGAGAAGAAGAAAATCCGTGTTCCCAACCCGGCCTATGACACGTGGATCATCAGAGATCAGCAGGTCGTGAGCTGCCTCGTCAATTCCTTGTCCGAGGATGTTCTCACCCAAGTCTTCGATCTAGAGCACGCCGCCGATGTGTGGGCTGCCTTGCTCGCTCTATACTCCACTCAATCCAAAGGCAGGGTCTCCTTTTTGTGTGGTGCCCTCGCCAACACAAAGAAGGACGCCATGACCGCTACCCAATTCATCTCTAAGATGAAGGGTTTCGCCTCTGAACTTGCTGCTGCGGGAAAGAAAGTTGATGATGATGAGCTCAAGGACTACATTCTTAATGGATTGGATAGCGACTATAATCCTATTGTTGCCTCCGTCCAGGTCGTGCCCACTATGTCTCTCAATGACATGTGCTCCATGGTCACATCTTGGGATCTTCGTCAAAACATGCTCGCCACCACTGGGCAAACCGCGGGAACCTTTTCCAACTCCGCCAATGCCGCCACCAGCGATCGCCGCAACAACACCTATCATGGTGGGCAAGTCAAGCAACAACCACAATCGCGCCGCCAAGAGCAGCGCCATGATGATCCCCGTGGACGCCAGGACCAGCGCCGTCCCAGTAGAGGAGGTCGCGGAGGAGGCCGTGGCCGTGGCCGAGGTCGCACTCCCTCTTCCTGGCAAGATGGCGTCATATGCCAAATCTGCAAGAAGGAAGGCCACCACGCTAACGAATGTTGGTGGCGCTACTCCGATCGTGATGATGATGATGATGATGTAGAGGAAAAAGGAGCTTATGGCGTGGACACAAACTGGTACATGGACTCCGGAGCAACAAATCATATCACCGGCGAGTTGAGCAAATTGACAACCCGTGACACCTATCACGGGCGTGACCAAGTTCACAACGCAAGTGGTAAAGGTATGCATATTACGCATGTTGGTCATTCAGTATTGCACACCCCTCATAGTTCTATTCAACTCCGCAATATTTTACATGTTCCTAGTGCCTCAAAAAGTTTACTCTCCACACATAAAATTGCTATTGATAACAATGCCTTTGTTGAGTTTCACCCATTCTTTTTCTTGATCAAGGATCAGGTCACGAAGGAAGTACTTTTTAGAGGCCCTTGTCATGATGGTTTATATCCCCTCATATCTGCATCTACGGGGTCTCACAAACACGCCTTCACCGCCATCAAGCCCACCTTCTCCACATGGCATTGTCGTCTAGGACATCCATCATCCTTTATTGTTCAACAAGTCTTAGGAAAAATAATTTAGTTCATTTACCGCAAATACATCCTTACATATTTGATCCCTGTCAACAGGCTAAGAGTCATCAGTTACCCTATTCTGTACCTACTAGTGTCTCCACTTTTCCTTTGGAACAAATCTTTTCTGATGTATGGGGCCCTGCTCCTCCATCTGTTGGCAAACACTTATATTATGTAAGTTTTATCGATGATTATAGTAAATTTGTTTGGATCTATTTGCTCAAGAAACGTTCTGATGTTTATCAAGCATTTCTTAACTTCCAACAACTTGTTGAACGTAAGTTTGATCGTAAAATTATCACCATGCAAACTGATTGGGGTGGCGAATATGAGAAACTCAATGCCTTTTTCCAGAAAGTCAGTATTACCCATCATGTCTCTTGTCCGCATGTTCACCAACAAAATGGTTCCGCTGAGCGCAAGCATCGCCACATTGTTGAAGTTGGTCTCGCCTTACTTGCCAACGCATCCATGCCCTTAAAATTTTGGGACGAAGCTTTTCTTACCGCCACTTTTCTCATTAACTTGCTTCCTTCCAAAGTGCTTGATTTTGAGTCTCCCACTGAAAAATTACTACATGTCAAGCCCAACTATGATTCCCTTCGAGTTTTTGGTTGTGCTTGTTGGCCTAATCTTCGTCCCTATAACAAACGCAAGCTTGCATATCGCTCCAAACAATGTGTGTTCTTAGGCTATAGTCCTCTTCACAAAGGTGTTAAATGCCTTGACGTGTCCACTGGACGTGTCTACATATCTAGAGATGTTGTGTTTGATGAAGGTGTTTTCCCCTTTGCTTCACTTCATCCTAACGCGGGTTCCCGATTACGTCAAGAACTTCTTCTTTTACCACGTGACACTTCTCCTTTGGAATCAACTAATGAGGGTGTGCATACTCATGATTACTTGCCTATTGTGCCTATCACTAACCCTTTTCAGGTTGAGCCAGCAACACATGAAAATTCGAGCCCAAATACTGCAGAAATCATTGAAATTGAAGAACACAGCTTTTCCAATGATCAGGGGAACAATACGAGCAATCCCGAGGCAGATTCTGGCCCAGAATCCCGCTCGGATCGCGAGCCAGAGCAGGCTGCCGCGTCTATTTCTGGTCCTGGCCGCTCTCGTATCGCCACGTCGCCCGACCGCGTCTGCACTCGGTCCCGCGCCCCGCCCTGCACGCCTTCGCCTCGGTCCCGCGATTCTGCGGAAGAGATGGGCGCACATGCAACCCCGGCGCGCGCCAGCCTCTCCCCGCTGGCCACGTCAGATGACTTGTCTCCCACCCGCTGCGCTGGAGGATCCTCTGCGGCAGATTCCGCTCTGCCCAGTAGCACACAAGAGACCACAGGATCCAATGCATCTCATGATTCCAGCAGTTCTGCCCCCAGCTCTGTCTCCTCTGGATCTTCTGTGCCGATTGGTGCTGTTTCCACGTCTGCTGCTGCCACACCTATGCGTGCTCCTCGTACACGCTTACAAAAAGGTATCAAAAATCCTAAAGTTTATACTGACGGCACTTTTAGGTATCTGCTTACGTCTACAGGAGAACCTCGCAATCTTGATGATGCTCTATCTGATTGTAATTGGAGGAAGGCTATGGAAGATGAGTACAGTGCTTTGATGCAGAACAAGACATGGCACCTTGTTCCCTCCAGTCCCAACAAGAATGTTATTGACTGTAATGGGTCTATCGTATTAAGAAAAATGCAGATGGTACACTTGACAGGTACAAGGCTAGGCTTGTTGCAAAAGGTTTCAAACAACGCTATGGTATTGACTATGAAGATACTTTTAGTCCCGTTGTTAAAGCAGCTACTATCAGATTGTATTGTCTATCTCAGTTTCTCGGGGATGGCTGATACGTCCTGATACGTCTCCGACGTATCGATAATTTCTTATGTTCCATGCCACATTATTGATGATATCTACATGTTTTATGCATACTTTATGTCGTAGTTATGCATTTTCCGGCACTAACCTATTAACGAGATGCCGAAGAGCCAGTTGCTGTTTTCTGCTGTTTTTGGTTTCAGAAATCCTACAAAGGAAATATTCTCGGAATTGGACGAAATCAACGCCCGGGGTCCTATTTTGCCACGAAGCTTCCAGAAGACCGAAGAGAAGACGAAGTGGGGCCACGGGGCGCCGCCACACTAGGGCGGCGCGGCCCAGGGGGGACCCGCGCGGCCCTAGCGTGTGGGGCCCCCGTTACCCCTCCGACTCCGCCCTTCCGCCTACTTAAAGCCTCCGTCGCGAAACCCCCAGTACCGAGAGCCACGATACGGAAAACCTTACTGAGACGCCGCCGCCGCCAATCCCATCTCGGGGGATTCTGGAGATCGCCTCCGGCACCCTGCCGGAGAGGGGAATCATCTCCCGGAGGACTCTTCACCGCCATGGTCACCTCCGGAGTGATGAGTGAGTAGTTTACCCCTGGACTATGGGTCCATAGAAGTAGCTAGATGGTTGTCTTCTCCTCATGTGCTTCATTGTCGGATCTTGTGAGCTGCCTAACATGATCAAGATCATCTATCTGTAATTCTATATGTTGTGTTTGTCGGGATCCGATGGATAGAGAATACTATGTTATGTTGATTATCAATCTATTACCTATGTGTTGTTTATGATCTTGCATGCTCTCCGTTATTAGTAGAGGCTCGGCCAAGTTTTTGCTCTTAACTCCAAGAGGGAGTATTTATGCTCGATAGTGGGTTCATGCCTCCATTAAATGCGGGACGATGACGTGAAAGTTCTAAGGTTGTGGATGTCGTTGTTGCCACTAGGGATAAAACATTGATGCTATGTCTAAGGATGTAGTTATTGATTACATTACGCACCATACTTAATGCAATTGTCTCGTTGTTTACAACTTAATACCGGAAGGGGTTCGGATGATAACCCGAAGGTAGACTTTTTAGGCATAGATGCATGTCTGGATAGCGGTCTATGTACTTTGTCGTAATGCCCAATTAAATCTCACAATACTCATCATATCATGTATGTGCATGGTCATGCCCTCTCTATTTGTCAATTGCCCGACTGTAATTTGTTCACCCAACATGCTATTTATCTTATGGGAGAGACACCTCTAGTGAATTGTGGACCCCGGTCCATTCTTTACATCGAATACAATCAACTGCAATATTTGTTTTACTGTTTTCTGCAAACAATCATCATCCACACTATACATCTAATCTTTTGTTACAGCAAGCCGGTGAGATTGACAACCTCGCTGTTTCGTTGGGGCAAAGTACTTTGGTTATGTTGTGCAGGTTCCACGTTGGCGCCGGAATCCCTGGTGTTGCGCCGCACTACATCCCGCCGCCATCAACCTTCAACGTGCTTCTTGGCTCCTACTGGTTCGATAAACCTTGGTTTCTTACTGAGGGAAACTTGCTGCTGTACGCATCACACCTTCCACTTGGGGTTCCCAACGGACGCGTGCTGTATGCGTATCAAGCTAAATTTCTGGCGCCGTTGCCGGGGACTTGAAGAAAAGTTACACAACAAAGATTTCTATCTCCCACGTCAACTGCACGCCAGCAGTAAATTTCTGGCGCCGTTGCCGGGGAGATCAAGACACGCTGCAAGGGGAGTCTCCACAATCCAATCTCTTTACTTTGTTTTTGTCTTGCTTTATTTTATTTACTACTTTGTTTGCTGCATTATATCAAAATACAAAAAATTTAGTTGCTAGCTTTACTTTATTTACTGTCTTGCACTCTATATCTAAAACACAAAAAAATTAGTTACTTGCATTTACTTTATCTAGTTTGCTTTATTTACTACTGCTAAAATGGCCACTCCTGAAAATACTAAGTTGTGTGACTTCACAACCACAAATAATAATGATTTCTTATGCACACCTATTGCTCCACCTGCTACTACAGCAGAATTCTTTGAAATTAAACCTCGCTTTACTCGAATCTTGTTATGAGAGAGCAATTTTCTCGGTGTTAGTTCGATGATGTTGCTGCCCATCTCAATAATTTTGTTGAATTGTGTGAAATGCAAAAGTATAAAGATGTAGATGGTGACATTATAAAATTAAAATTGTTCCCTTTCTCATTAAGAGGAAGAGCTAAAGATTGGTTGCTATCTCTCGCCTAAGAATAGTATTGATTCATGGACTAAATGCAAGGATGCTTTTATTGGTAGATATTATCCCCCTGCTAAAATTATATCTTTGAGAAGTAGCATAATGAATTTTAAACAATTGGATAATGAGCATGTTGCACAAGCTTGGGAAAGAATGAAATCTTTGGTTAAAAATTGCCCAACCCATGGATCGACTACTTGGATGATCATCCAAACCTTTTATGCAGGACTGAATTTTTCTTCACGGAACCTATTGGATTCAGCTGCTGGAGGTACCTTTATGTCCATCACTCTTGGTGAAGCAACAAAACTTCTTGATAATATGATGATTAATTACTCTGAATGGCACACGGAAAGAGCTCCACAAGGTAAGAAGGTAAATTCTGTCGAAGAAACCTCTTCCTTGAGTGATAAGATTGATGCTATTATGTCTATGCTTGTGAATGATAGGACTAATGTTGATCCTAATAATGTTCCGTTAGCTTCATTGGTTGCCCAAGAAGAACATGTTGATGTAAACTACATTAAAAATAATAATTTCAACAACAATGCTTATCGGAACAATTCTAGTAATAACTATAGGCCATATCCTTATAATAATGGTAACGGTTATGGTAATTCTTATGGGAATTCTTACAACAATAATAGGAGTGTACCCCCTGGTCTTGAAGCTATGCTTAAAGAATTTATTAGTACACAAACCGCTTTTAACAAATCTGTTGAGGAAAAGCTCAATAAAATTGATATTCTTGCTTCTAAGGTTGATAGTCTTGCCTCTGATGTTGATCTTTTGAAATCGAAAGTTATCCCTAATAAGGATATTGAAAATAAAATTGTTACTACAGCAAATGCCATCCAAGTTAGAATTAATGAGAATATAAGATTAATGGCCGAATTGCATGCAAGGTGGGAAAGAGAAGAAAAAGAAAAACTAGCTAAAGAGAATAATGTAGCTAAAGTTTGGACTATTACCACCACTAGTAATGTTAATGATTCACATGTTGCTGCACCTCCTACTATCAATGGTAAAATAATTGGTGTTGGCAATGTTTCTACTCCTAATGCAAAGCCTACAAAACTGCAAAAAACTGCTAAAACTGCTGAAACTGCCTGTGATAAAACTGCTGAAATTTTTTCCAACATTGGGGATGATGATCCCATTGCTTTAGATTATAATGGTTTGGATTTTGATGATTGCCACATCTCTGAAGTTATAAAGTTCTTGCAAAAACTTGCTAAGAGTCCTAATGCTAGTGCTATAAACTTGGCTTTCACAAAACACATTACAAATGCTCTCATAAAAGCTAGAGAAGAGAAATTAGAACGTGAAGCTTCTATTCCTAGAAAGTTAGAAGATGGTTGGGAGCCCATCATTAAGATGAAGGTCAATGACTTTGTTTGTAATGCTTTATGTGATCTTGGTGCAAGTATTTCCGTTATGCCTAAGAAAATTTATGATATGCTTGACTTGCCACCATTGAAAAATTATTATTTGGATGTTAATCTTGTTGATAATGCTATAAAGAAACCTTTGGGGAGAGTTGATAATGTTCGCATTACCGTTAACAATAACCTTGTCCCCGTTGATTTTGTTGTCTTGGATATTGAATGCAATGCATCTTGCCCCATTATATTGTAAAGACCTTTTCTTCGAACTGCTGGTGCTATCATTGATATGAAGGAAGGTAATATTAAATATCAATTTCCTCTCAAGAAAGGTATGGAACACTTCCCTAGAAAGAGAATGAAGTTACCTTTTGATTCTATTATTAGAACAAGTTATGATGTTGATACTTCGTCTCTTGATAATACTTGATACACACTTTCTGCGCCTAGCTGAAAGGCGTTAAAGAAAAGCGCTTATGGGAGACAACCCATGTTTTTACTACAGTACTTTATTTTATATTTGAGTCTTGGAAGTTGTTTAATACTGTAGCAACCTCTCCTTATCTTAGTTTTGTGCATTGTTGTGCCAAGTAAAGTCTTTGATAGTAAGGTTCATACTAGATTTGGATTACTGCGCAGTAATAGATTTCTTTGCTGTCACGAATTTCGACCTGCCTCTCTGTAGGTAGCTCAGAAAAATATGCTAATTTACGTGCGTGATCCTCGGATATGTACGCAACTTTCATTCAATTTGGGCATTTTCATTTGAGCAAGTCTGGTGCCATTTTAAAATTCGTCTTTACGAACTGTTCTGTTTTGACAGATTCTGCCTTTTATTTCGCATTGCCTCTTTTGCTATGTTGGATGAATTTCTTTGATCCATTAATGTCCAGTAGCTTTATGCAATGTCCAGAAGTGTTAAGAATGATTATGTCACCTCTGAACATATAAATTTTTATTGTGCACTAACCCTCTAATGAGTTGTTTCGAGTTTGGTGTGGAGGAAGTTTTCAAGGATCAAGAGAGGGAAATGATGCAATATGATCAAGGAGAGTGAAAGCTCTAAGCTTGGGGATGCCCCGGTGGTTCACCCCTGCATATATTAAGAAGACTCAAGCGTCTAAGCTTGGGGATGCCCAAGGCATCCCCTTCTTCATCGACAACATTATTAGGTTCCTCCCCTGAAACTATATTTTTATTCCATCACATCTTATGTACTTTGCTTGGAGCGTCGGTTTGTTTTTGTTTTTGTTTTTGTTTGAATAAATGGATCCTAGCATTCATTGTGTGGGAGAGAGACACGCTCCGTTGTTGCATATGGACAAATATGTCCTTAGGCTTTACTCATAGTATTCATGGCGAAGGTTGAATCTTCTTCGTTAAATTGTTATATGGTTGGAATCGGGAAATGCTACATGTAGTAATTCTAAAATGTCTTGAATAATTTGATACTTGGCAATTGTTGTGCTCATGTTTAAGCTCTTGCATCATATACTTTGCACCTATTAATGAAGAAACACATAGAGCTTGCTAAAATTTGGTTTGCATATTTGGTCTCTCTAAAGTCTAGATAATTTCTAGTATTGAGTTTTGAACAACAAGGAAGACGGTGTAGAGTCTTATAATGTTTACAATATGTCTTTTATGTGAGTTTTGCTGCACCGGTTCATCCTTGTGTTTGTTTCAAATAACCTTGCTAGCCTAAACCTTGTATCGAGAGGGAATACTTCTCATGCATCCAAAATCCTTGAGCCAACCACTATGCCATTTGTGTCCACCATACCTACCTACTACATGGTATTTCTCCGCCATTCCAAAGTAAATTGCTTGAGTGCTATCTTTAAAATTTCCATCATTCGCCTTTGCAATATATAGCTCATGGGACGAAATAGCCTTAAAAACTATTGTGGTATTGAATATGTACTTATGCACTTTATCTCTTATTAAGTTGCTTGTTGTGCGATAACCATGTTTCTGGGGATGCCATCAACTCTTTGTTGAATATCATGTGAGTTGCTATGCATGTCCGTCTTGTCTGAAGTAAGGGAGATTTACCACTCATTTAAATGGTTAGAGCATGCATATTGTTAGAGAAGAACATTGGGCCGCTAACTAAAGCCATGAATCATGGTGGAAGTTTCAGTTTTGGACATATATCCTCAATCTCATATGAGAACATTAATTGTTGCTACATGCTTATGCATAAAAGAGGAGTCCATTATCTGTTGTCTATGTTGTCCCGGTATGGATGTCTAAGTTGAGAATAATCAAAAGCGAGAAATCCAAATACGAGCTTTCTCCTTAGACCTTTGTACATGCGGCATAGAGGTACCCCTTTGTGACACTTGGTTAAAACATGTGTATTGCGATGATAATCCTGGTGATCCGAGCTAATTAGGACAAGGTGCGGCCACTATTAGTATACTATGCATGAGGCTTGCAACTTGTAAGATATAATTTACATGATACATATGCTTTATTACTACCGTTGACAAAATTGTTTCATGTTTTCAAAACCAAAGCTCTAGTACAAATATAGCAATCGATGCTTTCCTCTTTGAAGGACCATTCTTTTACTTTTATGTTGAGTCAGTTCACCTATTTCTCTCCACCTCAAGAAGCAAACACTTGTGTGAACTGTGCATTGATTCCTACATACTTGCATATTGCACTTGTTATATTACTCTATGTTGACAATTATCCATGAGATATACATGTTACAAGTTGAAAGCAACCGCTGAAACTTAATCTTCCTTTGTGTTGCTTCAATACCTTTACTTTGATTTATTGCTTTATGAGTTAACTCTTATGCAAGACTTATTGATGCTTGTCTTGAAGTACTATTCATGAAAAGTCTTTGCTTTATGATTCATTTGTTTACTCATGTCATTACCATTGTTTTGATCGATGCATTCATTACATATGCTTACAATAGTATGATCAAGGTTATGATGGCATGTCACTCCGAAATTATCTTTGTTATCGTTTACTCGCTCGGGACGAGCAGGAACTAAGCTTGGGGATGCTGATACGTCTCCGACGTATCGATAATTTCTTATGTTCCATGCCACATTATTGATGATATCTACATGTTTTATGCATACTTTATGTCGTATTTATGCATTTTCCGGCACTAACCTATTAACGAGATGCCGAAGAGCCAGTTGTTGTTTTCTGCTGTTTTTTGTTTCAGAAATCCTACAAAGGAAATATTCTCGGAATTGGACGAAATCAACGCCCAGGGTCCTATTTTGCCACGAAGCTTCCAGAAGACCGAAGAGAAGACGAAGTGGGGCCACGGGGCGCCACCACACTAGGGCGGCGCGGCCCAGGGGGGGGCCGCGCGGCCCTAGCGTGTGGGGCCCCCATTACCCCTCCGACTCCGCCCTTCCGTCTACTTAAAGCCTCCGTCGCGAAACCCCCAGTACCGAGAGCCACGATACGGAAAACCTTACTGAGACGCCGCCGCCGCCAATCCCATCTCGGGGGATTCTGGAGATCGCCTCCGGCACCTCGCCGGAGAGGGGAATCATCTCCCGGAGGACTCTTCACCGCCATGGTCGCCTCCGGAGTGATGAGTGAGTAGTTCACCCCTGGACTATGGGTCCATAGCAGTAGCTAGATGGTTGTCTTCTCCTCATGTGCTTCATTGTCGAATCTTGTGAGCTGCCTAACATGATCAAGATCATCTATCCGTAATTCTATATGTTGTGTTTGTCGGGATCCGATGGATAGAGAATACTATGTTATGTTGATTATCAATCTATTACCTATGTGTTGTTTATGATCTTGCATGCTCTCCGTTATTAGTAGAGGCTCGGCCAAGTTTTTGCTCTTAACTCCAAGAGGGAGTATTTATGCTCGATAGTGGGTTCATGCCTCCATTAAATCCGGGACGATGATGAGAAAGTTCTAAGGTTGTGGATGTGCTGTTGCCACTAGGGATAAAACATTGATGCTATGTCTAAGGATGTAGTTATTGATTACATTACGCACCATACTTAATGCAATTGTCCGTTGTTTACAACTTAATACCGGAAGGGGTTCGGATGATAACCTGAAGGTGGACTTTTTAGGCATAGATGCATGCTCGGATAGCGGTCTATGTACTTTGTCGTAATGCCCAATTAAATCTCACAATACTCATCATATCATGTATGTGCATGGTCATGCCCTCTCTATTTGTCAATTGCCCGATCGTAATTTGTTCACCCAACATGCTATTTATCTTATGGGAGAGACACCTCTAGTGAACTGTGGACCCCGGTCCATTCTTTACATCGAATACAATCAACTGCAATATTTGTTTTACTGTTTTCTGCAAACAATCATCATCCACACTATACATCTAATCCTTTGTTACAGCAAGCCGGTGAGATTGACAACCTCGCTGTTTCGTTGGGGCAAAGTACTTTGGTTGTGTTGTGCATGTTCCACGTTGGCGCCGGAATCCCTGGTGTTGCGCCGCACTACATCCCACCGCCATCAACCTTCAACGTGCTTCTTGGCTCCTACTGGTTCGATAAACCTTGGTTTCTTACTGAGGGAAACTTGCTGCTGTACGCATCACACCTTCCACTTGGGGTTCCCAACGGACGCGTGCTGTACGCGTATCACGTCCCAAACGTATCTATAATTTCTTATGTTCCATGCTACTTTTATGATGATACTCACATGTTTTATACACACTTTATGTCATTATTATGCATTTTCCGGCACTAACCTATTGACGAGATGCCGAAGAGCCGATTGTTGTTTTCTGCTGTTTTTGGTTTCGGAAATCCTAGTAAGGAAATATTCTCGGAATTGGACGAAATCAACGCCGAGGGTCCTATTTTTCCACGAAGCTTCCAGAAGTCCGAAGAGGAAACGAAGTGGGGCCACGAGGTGGCGACACACTAGGGCGGCGCGGCCCAAGCCCTGGCCGCGCCGGCCTGTTGTGTGGGCCCTCGTGACGCCCCCGACCTGCCCTTTCGCCTACATATAGTCTTCGTCGCGAAACCCCCGCATCGAGAGCCACGATACGGAAAACCTTCCGGAGACGCAGCCGCCGTCAATCCCATCTCGGGGATTCAGGAGATCGCCTCCGGCACCCTGCCGGAGAGGGGAATCATCTCCCGGAGGTCTCTTCATCGCCATGATCGCCTCCGGATCGATGTGTGAGTAGTCCACCCCTGGACTATGGGTCCATAGCGATAGCTAGATGGTTGTCTTCTCCTCATTGTGCTATCATGTTAGATCTTGTGAGCTGCCTATCATGATCAAGATCATCTATTTGTAATGCTACATGTTGTGTTTGTTGGGATCCGATGAATATTGAATACTATGTCAAGTTGATTATCAATCTATCATATATGTTGTTTATGTTCTTGCATGCTCTCCGTTGCTAGTAGAGGCTCGGCCAAGTTGATACTTGTGACTCCAAGAGGGAGTATTTATGCTCGATAGTGGGTTCATGCCTCCATTAAATCTGGGACGAGTGACGAAAGTTCTAAGGTTGTGGATGTGCTTGTTGCCACTAGGGATAAAACATCGATGTTTTGTCTAAGGATATTTGTGTTGATTACATTACGCACCATACTTAATGCAATTGTCTCGTTGCTTGCAACTTAATACCGGAAGGGGTTCGGATGATAACCTGAAAGTGGACTTTTTAGGCATAGATGCATGTCTGGATAGCGGTCTATGTACTTTGTCGTAATGCCCCGATTAAATCTCATAGTACTCATCATGATATATGTATGTGCATTGTTATGCCTTCTTTATTTGTCAATTGCCCAACCGTAATTTGTTCACCCAACATCCGTTTATCTTATGGGAGAGACACCACTAGTGAACTGTGGACCCCGGTCCTATTCTTTACATCTGAAATACAATCTACTGCAATTGTTCTTTACTGTTCTTCGCAAACAATCATCATCATCCACACTATACATATAACCCTTTGTTTACAGAAAGCCGGTGAGATTGACAACCTCACTGTTACGTTGGGGCAAAGTACTGTGATTGTGTTGTGCAGGTTCCACGTTGGCGCCGGAATCCCTGGTGTTGCGCCGCACTACACTCCGCCACCAACAACCTTCAACGTGCTTCTTGGCTCCTATCTGGTTCGATAAACCTTGGTTTCTTTCTGAGGGAAAACTTACTGCTGTGCACATCACACCTTCCTCTTGGGGTTCCCAACGTACGTGTGTCTCACGCGCATCAAGACTGTTTTCTGGCGCCGTTGCCGGGGAGATCAAGACACGCTGCAAGGGGAGTCTCCACTTCCAATCTCTTTACTTTGTTTTTCTCTTGCTTTATTTTATTTACTACTTTGTTTGCTGCACTAAAACAAAACACAAAAAAATTAGTTGCTAGCTTTACTTTATTTACTGTCTTGTTCTCTATATCAAAAAAACACAAAAAAATTAGTTACTTGCATTTACTTTATCTAGTTTGCTTTATTTACTACTGCTAAAAAAATGAGTAATCCTGAAGTTGAAGTTCGTTCTTTTAAGCAACAAGGTGGAGAAAGCTTTAAAGATGCTTGGTATAGAATTAGTGATGCTCATCATAGGTGCACTAAGAAACACTCCACAATTATCCTACTCAGGAACTTTTATGTTGGTATATCTAGCTGGAATAGGTATGTTCTTGATACTCTTTCGGGGGGTAATTTCCTAGGTACTCCTGCTTTAGAAGCTAGTTGCATCATTGAGAGTCTAGTTGGAATACCACCTGATAATGAAACTAAAATTGAAATCTCTCTCGAGGATGTCATGAAAAAGTTGGAAGCCATAGAGAAAAATCTTCCAAGTGCTGAGACTAAACTGGGGGTATTACTTGATAATACTGATAAACTTGATAAATCCCTAGGAGGAATTAATGAAAGAATTGCTACTTTAGAAACTTGTGCTATCCATGATAATCAAACCCATAGAATTGGTAAACTTGAAGAAGCTATGGGAACATTGGGTTCAACTTTTTCTTCTCTTAAATTTAAGGAGAAAGCTTATGTGGGAAAGGAGCAAAAATTCATGTATGTCTCTAAGGTGCCTAAGCCAAAGAATTATTATAAGCCTAAAATTGATAAAACCCTTAGTACCACTATGGGAAATTTAGATAATGGAGCATCTAAGGTACCCTCTGCAACAAGTTTTGTTTGTGAGGAAATTTTTGATGTTGATGCTTCATCTCTTGATAATACTTGATTCACACTTTCTGCGCCTAGCTGAAAGGCGTTAAAGAAAAGCGCTTATGGGAGACAACCCATTATTTTACTTCTGCACTTTGTTTTATATTTGAGTCTTGGAAGTTGTTACTACTGTAGCAACCTCTCCTTATCTTTATTTTATTACATTGTTGTGCCAAGTAAAGTCTTTGATAGTAAAGTCAATACTAGATTTGGATTACTGCGCAGAAACAGATTTTTGCTGTCACGAATTTGGGTATGGTTCTCTGTAGGTAACTCAGAAAAATCTGCCAATTTACGTGCGTGATCCTCAGATATGTACGCAACTTTCATTCAATTTGGGCATTTTCATCTGAGCAAGTCTGGTGCCTCTAAAAAATTCGTATTTACGGACTTTTCTGTTTTGACAGATTCTGCCTTTTATTTCGCATTGCCTGTTTTGCTATGTTTGATGGATTTCTTTGTTCCATTAACTTTCAGTAGCTTTGTGCAATGTCCAGAAGTGTTAAGAATGATTATGTCACCTCTGAATATATGAATTATGCACTGACCCTCTAATGAGTTTGTTTTAAGTTTGGTGTGGAGGAAGTTTTCAAGGGTCAAGAGAGGAGGATGATACAATATGATCAAGAAGAGTGAAGAGTTTAAGCTTGGGGATGCCCCCGTGGTTCATCCCTGCATATTTTAAGAAGATCCAAGCGTCTAAGCTTGGAGATGCCCAAGGCATCCCCTTCTTCATCGACAACTTATCAGGTCACCTCTGGTGAAACTATATTTTTATTCCGTCACATCTAATGTGCTTTACTTGGAGCGTCTGTTTGTTTTTGTTTTTGTTTTTGTTTGAATAAGATCGGATCCTAGCATTCTTTGTTTGGGAGAGAGACACGCTCCACTGTTTCGTATGAACACATATGTTCTTAGCTTTATCTTTAATGTTCATTGTGAAAGTTGGACTATTTCATTCATTGCTATATGGTTGGAAACGGAAAATGCCGCATGTGGTAAATGGTATAATGTCTTGAATAATGTGATACTTGGCAATTGTTGTGCTCATATAGATCATGTTTAAGCTCTTGCATCATGTACCTTGTACCTATTAATGAATAACTACATAGAGCTTGTTAAAATTTGGTTTGCATGATTGATCTCTAGAGTCTAGATATTTTCTAGTTAAGGTGTTTGAACAACAAGGAGACAATGTAAAGTCTTATAATAGTTACAATATGTTCATATGTGAGTCTTGCTGCACCGTTTTATACTTGAGTTTGCTTCAAACAACCTTGCTAGCCTAGCCTTGTATTGAGAGGAATTCTTCTCGTGCATCCAAATCCTTGAGCCAAATACTATGCCATTTGTGTCCACCATACCTACCTACCACATGGTATTTCTCTGCCATTCCAAAGTACATTACTTGAGTGCTACCTTTAAACTTCTATTCTTTGCCTTTACAATATATAGCTCATGGGACAAATAGCCTTAAAAACTATTGTGGTGAAGAATATGTACTTATGTGTCTTATTTCTTAATAAGTTGCTTGTTGAGCGGTAACCATGTTTACGGGGACGCCATCAACTTTTACCTTTGTTGAATATCATGTGAGTTGCTATGCATGTTCGTCTTGTCTGAAGTAAGGGCGATTTTCATGATCAAATGGTTTGAGTATGCATAATGTTAGAGAAGAACATTGGGCCACTAACTAAAGCCATGAATCATGGTGGAAGTTTCAGTTTGGACACAAATCCTCAATCTCTTATGAGAATATTAATTGTTGTTGAATGCTTATGCATTAAAGAGGAGTCCATTATCTATTGTCTATGTTGTCCCGGTATGGATGTCTAAGTTGAGAATAATCAAAAGCGAGAAATCCAATGCGAACTTTCTCCTTAGACCTCTGTACGAGCGGCATAGAGGTACCCCTTTGTGACACTTGGTTGAAACATATGTTATGCAATGATAATCCGTGTTAATCCAAGCTAATTAGGACAAGGTGCGAGCACTATTAGTATACTATGCATGAGGCTTGCAACTTATAGGATGTCTTATACATAACACATATGCTTTATTACTACCGTTGACAAAATTGTTTCTTGTTTTCAAAATGAAAAGCTCTAGCACAAAAATAGTAATCCATGCTTCCCTCTGCGAAGGGCCTATCTTTTACTTTATTGTTGAGTCAGTTTACCTATTCCTTCTATCTTAGAAGCAAACACTTGTGTAAACTGTGTGCATTGATTCTTACATGTTTACCTATTGCACTTGTTATATTACTTTGTGTTGACAATTATCCATGAGATAAACATGTTGAAGTTGAAAGCAACTGCTGAAACTTATATCTTCCTTTGTGTTGCTTCAATGCTTTTACTTTAAATTTATTGCTTTATGAGTAACTCTTATGCAAGTCTTATTGATGCTTGTCTTGAAAGTATATTCATGAAAAGTCTTTGCTATATGATTCATTTGTTTACTCATTATCTTCATCATTGCTTCGAATCGCTGCATTCATCTCATATGCTTACAATAGTATGATCAAGATTATGATAGCATGTCACTTCAGAAATTATCCTTGTTATCGTTTACCTACTCGAGGGCGAGTAGGAACTAAGCTTGGGGATGCTTGATACGTCCCAAATGTATCTATAATTTCTTATGTTCCATGCCACTTTTATGATGATACTCACATGTTTTATACACACTTTATGTCATTATTATGCATTTTCCGGCACTAACCTATTGATGAGATGCCGAAGAGCCGATTCGTTGTTTTCTGCTGTTTTTGGTTTCGAAATCCTAGTAAGGAAATATTCTCGGAATTGGACGAAATTAACGCCCAGGGTCCTATTTTTCCACGAAGCTTCCAGAAGTCCGAAGAGGAAACGAAGTGGGGCCACGAGGTGGCGACACACTAGGGCGGCGCGGCCCAAGCCTGGCCGCGCCGGCCTGTTGTGTGGGCCCCTCGTGACGCCCCCTGACCTACCCTTTCGCCTACATATAGTCTTCGTCGCGAAACCCCCGATGCCGAGAGCCACGATACGGAAAAGCTTCCGGAGACGCAGCCGCCGCCAATCCCATCTCGGGGGATTCGAGGAGATCGCCTCCGGCACCTCGCCGGAGAGGGGAATCATCTCCCGGATGTCTCTTCGTCGCCATGATCGCCTCCGGATCGATGTGTGAGTAGTCCACCCCTGGACTATGGGTCCATAGCAGTAGCTAGATGGTTGTCTTCTCCTCATTGTGCTATCATGTTAGATCTTGTGAGCTGCCTATCATGATCAAGATCATCTATTTGTAATACTACATGTTGTGTTTGTTGGGATCCGATGAATATTGAATACTATGTCAAGTTGATTATCAATCTATCATATACGTTGTTTATGTTCTTGCATGCTCTCCGTTGCTAGTAGAGGCTCTGGCCAAGTTGATACTTGTGACTCCAAGAGGGAGTATTTATGCTCGATAGTGGGTTCATGCCTCCATTAAATGCGGGACGGTGACAGAAAGTTCTAAGGTTGTGGATGTGCTTGTTGCCACTAGGGATAAAACATCAATGCTTTGTCTAAGGATATTTGTGTTGATTACATTACGCACCATACTTAATGCAATTGTCCGTTGCTTGCAACTTAATACCGGAAGGGGTTCGGATGATAACCTTGAAAGTGGACTTTTTAGGCATAGATGCATGCTTGGATAGCGGTCTATGTACTTTGTCGTAATGCCCTGATTAAATCTCATAGTACTCATCATGATATATGTATGTGCATTGTTATGCCTTCTTTATTTGTCAATTGCCCAACTGTAATTTGTTCACCCAACATCTGTTTATCTTATGGGAGAGACACCACTAGTGAATTGTGGACCCCGGTCCTATTCTTTACATCTGAAATACAATCTACTGCAATTGTTCTTTACTGTTCTTCGCAAACAATCATCATCATCCACACTATACATCTAATCCTTTGTTTACGAGCAAGCCGTTGAGATTGACAACCTCCATCGTTACGTTGGGGCAAAGTACTCGTGATTGTGTTGTGCGGGTTCCACGTTGGCGCCGGAATCCCCGGTGTTGCGCCGCACTACACTCCGCCACCAACAACCTTCAACGTGCTTCTTGGCTCCTACTGGTTCGATAAACCTTGGTTTCTTTCTGAGGGAAAACTTACTGCTGTGCACATCACACCTTCCTCTTGGGGTTCCCAACGGACGTGTGTCTCACGCGCATCAATGGCCTCTCCGGCAGCTAGATGTCAAGAACGCGTTCCTACATGGTGTTCTGGAAGATGAGGTTTATATGAAACAACCACCTGGTTTTGAAGCCTCAGATACTCCACAATATGTTTGCAAGCTTGATAAGTCTCTATATGGGTTGAAACAAACTCCTCGAGCCTGGTACTCTCGTCTCAGTTCCAAGTTACATGAGTTGGGTTTTGTTCCTTCCAAGGCCGACACATCTCGTTTTCTATTCAACAAGCAAGGTGTGACTCTTTTCCTTCTCATATATGTTGATGACATTATTGTGACTGGATCATCCACCAAAGCCATATTTGCCTTACTTCATGATTTGAGCACTCATTTTGCCATCAAAGACCTTGGAGATCTGCATTATTTTTTGGGCATTGAAGTCAAGAAAAAGTCACATGGGTTACTTTTAACTCAAGAAAAATATGCTACTGACCTGCTTACTCGTGTTGGTATGCTGACATGCACATCTGCTCCTACGCCCTTGTCCACCACTGAAAAGTTGACATTGACTGATGGATCTCCTCTTGGCTCTGAAGACAGTACTCATTATCGTAGTATTGTTGGTGCCTTACAGTACTTAACATTGACACGGCCTGATCTATCTTTCTCGGTTAATAAAGTGTGTCAGTTCCTTCATGCTCCTACTACAGCTCACTGGACAGCTACAAAAAGGATTCTTCGGTATGTTAAGGGTACTATCAATACTGGCCTCACGTTTCAACGGTCTTCCTCCACTCTGCTCAGTGCTTTTTCAGATGCGGACTGGGCAGGATGTCTAGATGACAGACACTCTACAGGAGGCTTTGCTATTTTCTTTGGTCCTAATCTTGTTTCTTGGAGTGCTCGGAAACAAGATACGGTATCCCGGTCCAGTACAGAGGCAGAATACAAGGCTGTTGCTAATGCTACAGCTGAGATGATCTGGGTTGAAGCGGTTCTGCGTGAGCTCGGCGTTTCACTCCAACAACGACCATGTTTATGGTGTGATAATCTTGGGGCTACATATCTATCGGCAAATCCAGTATTTCATGCTTGCACGAAGCATATTGAGATTGATTATCACTTTGTTCGCGAGCGAGTGGCAAATAAGCTTCTAGATATCAAGTTTATTTCAAGCAAAGATCAGGTTGCCGATGGTTTTACCAAGACATTACCTGTAAAACAATTAGATGAATTTAAGCGTAATCTAAACCTTGATGTATCACATCCGGGTTAGATTAAGGGGGGATGTTAGACATATGATATGGTATGGTCCGGTATGGAGTAGTACTCCAACCGGACACATACATCCTTGTACGATACTGAGTCGGGTTATACCCGTTCCATATATACACATACAACGATCCCTTTGAGGGTATCGTTTTCCTGCCAAACTAATAGTCTGTAGCGTCCCTGCTCGTGGTCATCTTCGGTGCCGGCAAGATCTTCTTTATCAACACGTTGGGGTGGGGTGCCAACCCCCCTCGTGCTACTCCAGTGTGGGCTGCAGTTTGGCTAGCCATTAGTTCGTTGGGTTCTTGCTGTTTGGTATGCTAGATTTTTCGACACTTTGGTCTAGGCCGTCGACTTCCCTTGGTAGTGAGGAAGTTAGATCTTGCGTGTTAGCAGTGCTATCATCGCGTTTGTAGGTGTTTGGGTTAATGTGGTTGCAGGTCGGCGGTGCCTCGTGTCCTCGTCGTCTCGGTCCGACTGAGCTGGGATGATGGGTCCAGGTTTCTTCGTGTGAAGTCCTGATGTCGCAGAGCTCCACGGACACCGCTTTCATCCTTGGGGGAGGGGGAGCATCGTGAAGCTCACGGTTCCCCTCAGCGGTTCCCCTGAGCCTCGGGTCACCTTTTCAAACGAAGGCCTTGACCCTGCGGTGTAGGGTTGGACGACATCATTGTTCCACGTCGCCTCCCCTCCCGAGGGCATCATTTTGGAGATAGTGATTCCATGTGTGTTTCCCTGTGGCTAGAGTTCCACAACATCGCGATTACAAATAGTCGGCGACAGGAGTTCCGTGGGCAGCTTGCATGGCAACGATTGTGTTGAAGAGTGATGGTTTGGCCCTTCGACGAAGAGTGATGGTTTGGTCGCGGCAAGACCTTGTTAGTGAAGCTCACGGTTCCCCTCAGCCTCGGGTCACTTTTTCAAACGAAGGCCTTGACCCAGCGGTGTAGGGTTGGACGACATCATTTTTCCGCCTCGCTTCCCCTCCTGAGGGCATCATTTTGGGGATCGTGATTCTATGTGTATTTCCCCGTGGCTAGACTTCCACAACATCACGGTTACAAATAGCCGGCGATAGGGGGTTCGTGGGGCAGCTTGCATGGCAACGATGGTGTTGAAGAGTGATGGTTTGACGCTTTGACAGAGAGTGATGGTTTGGTCGCGGCAAGACCTTGTTAGTCGGCTCCCTACTTTGTCGTGTCCAAGTTTCTTCATATATAACCCTAAATAAATTTTTGGATAAAACCAATTATAAATAATTTTGGATTCTCTAAAACGAAGTGGAAAACGAGTTTGGTGTGAAATCGATCTTATTCGTTTATACCCTAAGGATAGCCGCTCCGTACAATAACGTAGTTAAGAAAAATGTCAGGAATCTGTCCTGATTCAATGGTCTTACCAAGTCCTTTCACTGAAAAATACTCCAGGACGGAAAAAGCAGTACATAGACACACGAGAAGTGAACAATGGCCGTGCCCGTGCGCAGAGATTGGCCGGCGTACGTACGTTTGGCACGGTGCAAATTGTGCGGCAACACGTGCGTTCTCTGTTCGAATTAGCCGGGCCGGGCACGGCCTAAAACCGCCACTCACGACCGACGACTCGGCGAGATAGTGGAGCGGCGACCCCAGCCCAACGCCATGTACTCTATCCAATCATCAACGCCGGCCTCCGGCGACTCGATCGAATTGGCACGGCGGCCCCGCCCGCTCTGCGCAACTTGTCTCTTCTTTCTCCTTTGCACTTTAACGCTCCAATTAGATCACCTTCCTTTTAATCCTTCTTCCCCACTTGTTCTCTTGATGGCAATCATGGCGTGTCGTTAGGAAAGATTATCTCCTACCAAAATTGAGGCTAAGGATCGAAAGGGCATGTAAAAGGTAGAGATAAAAAAGATATGTAATCTAATGTAAAAAAAAAATGTAATCTAATGTAAAGTGCCTACTGGGCGATCAACGACACCCAGGGCGCAGGATAAGATTGTATACAACCTTCGCTAGTCAACACCTAGCTGACTGGCTTTGCTACTTTTTCGACCGGTGGCGTTGTTGGGTGTGACTGCGTGCCGGGGGCCAAAGTATGCTCATGTACGGTGCGCGCGAGAGGTCAAGGAGAATTCGATGGTGAGGTTTAAGTTGGTGGCCCGTCTGTCCAAGATTGCCTAGGTGGTCAAAATGGACATCATTGTTAGTTTGTGAGAGGATTAGGTTAAAAATACAGCTATCCTTACTACTCTCTCCATCCGGTGAAAGTTATCTTAGATTTAGTATACTACAAAGTGTCTACATAGTTGTTTATCTCATAATCATAAGACCATAATACATGTGTTCTTTCCAGTAAAGTTTGCAACTTCTACATGGTCACTCATCCGTTAAACTCGTATCTGGTGAGTAGTTGAAAATTTTACTTGGCAGTTGTTTGTGTGTCATAGATCATAATAACATCCTCATAAGTGAATGGCGAAATGCTGACATTTTTCATTTGAGAGAATGTCGCGACTTTCTTGATTAGGAGACAAAATTACAAAGTTCTTTCCGGATACACCCTAGATCGCTTGGAGACAAAAAAAAAAACTAAATCCGCGCCAAAGCGATCTTCCTATGTTCTCTCTTGCTTATCAAACGTTGTACTCCGTATATTTTTGTTATCCTCCTGGTAATGAAAATCGATCCATGCAGATCGCATGGAAAAAAACTGAATGCACGCCAGAGTGATCACGCCAAGTTCTCTCTTCCTTTTGGAACGTTGTACGTTTTCGTTATCCTCCTAGTAATGAAAATCTATCCACGCGGATCGCTTGGAAAAAAACCTGAATCCACGCCAGAGCAATATCCCCCTATTCTCTCTTCCTTTTGGAACGTTGTACGTTTTCGTTATCCTCCTAGTAATGAAAATCGATCCACGCGGATCGCTTGAAAAAAAACTTAATCCACGCTAGAGTGATCCCTCTTTGAAGACTTTAGCAAGAATAACTTTGCAAGATACAACTCACAAGAGAGCTTGCCACGTTTATCTCATCATCATGAGACCATATCCACATGTTTTGGCCATTGTTTGTGTGCCATAGATGACAACATCCTTATAAGGGTTATAGCGAATGACGCAATATGGTCTTTATGCCTATATAGAAATGGTACGGTTTTCAGTAGTAAATATTGAACTCTTTTGCATGTCATTTACCAATGTTTCATTTGTACAAGGTAGGTTGATATATGTCTAGTCTTAGATTCGTGTGTGCCCTTGTGAAATTTGGCGTTGTGCCGATCTCCTGAACACTCTCTGTGACTCAAGCGAGTAGCGGTGCAGAGTTGCCGGTGCGGTCCTGTGGTTATTCTCCATGGTGGAGTAGTACCATGGCCGGCTCTATCTTGGGCAAGGTGACGAAATGGGGAGAGAGAGGAGCTCACGGCTAGCAAGGGAGGACAAAAAAAAAGAACGACAACGAAAAGAACCTAGCCCGGTAAAATACGTTTAAATATACATATAATGGAGCCAAATTTATGAAATGTTCATCACCTAATTTGAAGCAGAGGGAGTACATACCACCTACCGCAACGTTAGCTAAAGAATAGTCGTACGCAGAGCATTTAGCGAGTTCTGCTATACATACGACAATATTTGTACGATATCCATATGATATGCACCATCAACCATCCACCGTCGCGGCAGAATCTGGATGCATAGTCGGATAGATTTCGGATGAAGAATAGTCGTACACGTACAGAGCATTTCCGTTAGCTAAAAACGGCACGAGCCCGGGACCGGTGATTGTCCGTACACACGCGTCCGTGCATGCTTAGACGCATCACATCACGGCCTAACTAACTAATCCGGGAAAAAAATATCCGGCGTGCCTTCCTGGCCCCAGCGGCACCTCAACTGCCGGCCACGACGCCGACGCGACGGGAGCTAGCACCAGCGCCCTCGCCGCCGGCCGCCATGATCGACCGCCGACTTTCATCGAGAGAGAGAGAGTCAGAGAGACGCGTGCACGAAAGGAGGTGTCATAATAATTAGTTTAGCCGGTCAAGTGATGCGCACACTGTACAGTCGCTGCATTGTTCTACATTTGTACGTTCTAGGACGCGTGGCAGCTGTACAAAAAAATCAAATGACTCGTATATGTACGTGAGAAAGTACTACAGTACTATACATTGTATGTACATGTGCCACGGGAGGACAAAGCAAGAAAGGTCAAAGGTGCACCGAGTACGCACGCCGCAGGTCGGTCGTACGCCTACGACTGCGCCGATGACCGGCAACGGCCTGCGGCCGTGCCGGTGGCAGAGTCCTGCGGCGGAACGTGAGGACGCTCACAGCGCGTCGTCGTCGTGGGAGGCTCGGTTGCTGGCTGCACTGCAACGACGAGGGCGCGGCGGCAGGAGGGGCAGGTGGAGCTGGAGAGGAGCCAGGCGTCGACGCAGGCGGCGTGGAAGCCGTGGCCGCACGTACGTCGGGAGCACGCGCACCTCGTCGCCGCTCGCGAACTCCGCCAGGCAGATGGCGCACTCCGGCTGCTCACCATCTGCCTCCTCCTCAAGCCGGGCTGGCCAGGACACGGTGGGCAGCGACTGCAGCGCCTTCTTCTTGATCCCCTTGCACGGCGCCTTGGCCGCCATTGCGTCGACGGAGAAGGCGGAGGGGTTGCAGAGCCGGCAGCAGCGCGCGACGAGGGCCAGCCCGACGACGCAGAGCAAGAAGCACAGCACCGCCGCCAGGATGAGCAGCGTGTCCGTGTGCACGCCGCCGGCGACCTTCGCCGTGGCCAGTGGCGGCGCTGCCATCTCGGCCAACCGGTCCACGGACTCCTCCAGCAGGTGGCGCGGCATTGCAGCTTGTCCGTTCTCTGTGGGACAGTAGGACGAGATGAGATCGGGCGTAGTGTGGCAGCAAAGAGAGAGAGAGAGACAGAGAGAGGCGCCAGTTTATGTCCAGTGCGTTTGGTGGAATCGATCGAGTTGCGGAGGAGGGAAGAGTCTGGTGCTCGTCCCTGCGTTTTTATAGTGTCAGGAGAGCTCGGGAATGTTGGACAATGGTCAATTTTGGTCGCTAGGGATATGATATGATTCATAATTAGGCTCAGACTAGTGAGTGGGAGTGTCACTTTCGAACAATTCTTCTTTGAATTCATGTGGCATATGCATGTTTTCATTGCGAGCTTCGCTTTTTCTAAACCTCTTTTGGCTACAACTGGGCGTATGTCACCCTCGAAATTAGGTGCAACCGATCTGGACTAGTACTCCGTAATATATATACTTATATAGGAGTATATGCAACCTCCAGCTTTTCATTCTTTTTCTATCTACACTGAAGAATTGACATCTCTACTCGAGTTTGCTGATACAACTTTACTGAAGTGGTTCGCATCGGAATGGACATGTCATCTTAATCTAAAGTGAGCCGACCGATCAGACGCAGACGTGGAAATGAGCATGTAAATTACATATTGTCGCAAAGAAAGAGGGGCACGGGATTCCATTATCAAAAGCTAGAAAACAAACAAGAGAGCGAGTAGATTTTTGCTGATCAAGAAGAGGAAGGAAGAAAAGCTGCATATGCGTACGTAGAGTAGGAGCAGCATGAGGACAGGCGAGACCGACCAGGGTACCAGCCCATAGGCGCCGATTGTTTGGTATGGATCACATCGGGATACACACCTCGTACTACAACTGCGTGCTCAAAAGAAGGTACAGTAAGGAAATCCGTCCTGATTCATTGAATGGTAATGGTCTCTCCGAGTCCTCGACTGGCCGGGTTCACTAAAACAATACACATCTCATGCGTAGAGATTCGTACGGTGCACATTGCGCGGCAACACATGCATGCGTTCTTTGCTCGAACTGGCCTAAAACCGCCACTCACGACCGACGACTCGACGACGAGTGGAGAGTAGACCCCAGCCCGACGCCATGTATCGAATCATTAGCGCCGGCATCCGGCAGGAGTTGGGACGCTCTCTCCCCTTTTTGCTTTGCACTTTGGCGCTCCGTTTGGATCACATTTCCTTCCTTTCAATCCTTTTTCCCCACTTGTTATCTGGATGGCAATCATGGCGCGGCTAGATTATCTAGTTCGTTCCAGAAATGGTGGTCACATACTCACATGTCACATTACGAGGGATCCAAAGGGCAGGCTAAAGGCAGAGATAATTAGATAAACCAGACATATGTAAGGTAAAGTGTCCACTTGATCGATCACCCACACCCAGGGGCCAGGGTGCAGGGTAAGATTGTACAGAACCTTCACCAGTCAACACCTAGCTAGCTGATTGGAGGTGATTTTAACCACGTACGACAATACGAGTACGCGAAAGGAAAGTACAGTACGCGAGGTACGGAGAGCGCGAGAGGTCAAGGAACACTCGATCAAGTTGGTGGCTCGTCTGCTCGCTGCGCGGGTGGTCAAAGCATGCATCATTCGTCCGTGAGAGCCTGAGAGGGATTGGGTTCGGTCATTTTTTTTTGGAGTAGCGTCACTGCTCGAATGCGATGCATGTTTATTATGTTCTTCCGCCCTAACCAATAAGTTGGAGCTCCTCTCGCACAACTAACGGTGCTACCCGGACCCTAGCCAGGGCTTTAATCACCCGGAGTGATTCGGAGCTGACGATGTACTTAAGGCTCAGTGGTTACAATATTTTTGAAGACGTTCAATGCTTCGAGTGTCTACCACAATATCTAGGGAACGTTGAGAGCTATGTGTGATGGAATTGCTAGATTTTCGGGATTATTTTTAAAACATAAGGCTCGAGTAGAGCCCAGCTTTAAATTAATAAAGCCCCAACGGGAGAATTCAAACAACAACACAAGTAGACAACATAATTTTAGATGGAGGGCAGCTTCATCAGACCACAAAGAAAGAAAGCAAGAGTACGATACATAAGACTCGGCACACCGATAGGCAACGCCCCAACGCCACACCTACTGAACCAACACCACAATACCCCAGACAAGAAGGAGCACTTGTCACTGTCTCTGATAGAAGCATGAAGAGCTCGAATCTTGCCAATCACCAGCTCCACCGCCTGCCGATCGTCTCTCCTAGCCAAAAGCTTTCATACCTACAGATACACAATCATTTTGTACAGGCCGTCAGACGGATGGGCCGGGAACACACCCTCTATGGTGAATTTGTTCCTAAGATTGCACAGCGTCCAAAGCAGGGCAGCACACACCATCCATAGCACTCTCTGAGTTTGGCCAACGTGGACGTGCATAAACCGAAAAATGTCGGCAAAGCACGAGGGGTTCCAAGAGCAATTTAGCAATTCTCTGTCGTGCTCCACATGAAGCGCGCAAGCGAACATCTAAAGAAGATGTGGTTATTATCTTCCACCTCCCCACATAAGACGCAAACACCATTGGAAGGACCCATGCGCTTCTGGATGTTGTCATTGGATGGGAGTCTTCTTTTAGTCAACTGTCAGATGTGGACTTTGAGAGGAGCCTTGATCTCCCACACTATCCCAAAGTGTTTGTGGGGAATGCCCTGGCAAAGACTCATTTACAAAGACCGCACAGAGAACCTCCCGTCCGGCTCTAGGGACCAAGAGATCGTATCCTGCTCCTCCGATAGGTGGAGGACTTCCACCAGGCGGGAGAGATTGTCCCATTCAACTCGCTCCCCAAAGCTGAGTTCACGGCGGAAGGTGATTCTACACTTGTTATCCCGAAAAAGCACGGCGACTGTGGCCAGGGGCTCCGTCGCAATGGCAAAATGCCCTAGAAAACGGTCCTTGAGGGGTCCCCTCTCATGCCACCAATCCACCAAAAATCTAGTGGCATGGCCGTTGTGAACAACATGTCTGGCCCCCATCCAGAAGACATGCTTGATTTTCTGGATAGCGTTCCAGAATTGGGACCCAAATCTATGCTTATCTGAGAGGAGATCTTTGTCCACCAGATACTTAGCCCTGAAAATATCCACCCAGAGGCCTTGCTCCCCAACATACAGCCTCCAGATCCATTTGATCAATAGACAGACATTCATGATTCTTCTGTCTACAATACCTAGCCCCTCTCCCCAGACATTTAGGCTTGCACATCGCAGACCATCTCACCCAATGATATTTGTGTTTCGTCCCGTTTGCTTCCCAGTAGAAACGAGATCTGGCCTTGTCCAACATGCCATGCGTGCCCTCCCCCAAGAGGCATACAGCCAGCGCATGCAACGGCATGCTCCACAGGCGGGCGTTTATAAGTGTCAGCCTAGCGGCCGAAGACATAAGTTTTCTCATCTAGGGATCCGCCTGCTTGGCGACCTTATTAGTCAACGGGCCCCAATCCAAGGCTAGAAGGGCACGGTCACTTACCGGCAGACCCAGATAAGTGGAAGGGAAGGTGCCTCGTTTGCAGTTGAGCATGTTGGCAATCCTGGTCCCCTCAGATATGTCGCCACCCACCAACATCACCTCACTCTTGTGGAAATTAATCCTGAGGCCCGACATATTCTCAAAGCAGAGATGTATGTATTTGAGGTTGGCGATGGCAAAATCATCAGGTTGTACATGATGATGCTATCATCCGCATATTGCAGGTGAGATACCCCAGGTATCAAGTGTGAGATTAACCCGTCAATGTGACCCGCCTCTCTGGTCTTGTCAAGGATAGAAGCAAAGGCTTCCACCATAAAGTCAAAGAGAAGAGGCGTCCATTACGAAGAAGTTCCCCACCTCTTCGTTGATCGTAATAGCCGTCTGACCTCCAGAGACCAGGCCTAACGCTCTGTTACTTTCGAAAAGAAGACACCTATCTGCTACTCTCACGGCGGCGAAAAAAGCTTTTGCTACAGGTGAAATTTTGGTGTAGCACGATAGATTAGGAAAACACACAAAACAATGGAAAATTTGATGGTCCCTACTCCGTAGCGGGTACAAATAGCATGCAAACGCGGCCTATCCAACCAGTGAAATTTGAGGTTCGAGGGGTGTCTAGGTACATAGATACATATCTGAACTAAATTTGACCAAAACGATGTCAACTACTCCCTCCGTCTCAGATTAACATGCACGCACGTAGTTTAAGAAATTGCTTTGACCATTATTTTAGTCAATAAAATATGAAATATATGGCATAAAAATTATATCATTGGAAAGATTTTTTGCATACGAATCTAACGATATGTATTTTGTAGACATAAAAGTTATATTTTATTGCCTAAATCAATGGTCAATGTTTGTTTTGAACTGCGTGCGTGCCTGTTAAACCGAAAAAACCGCAGGAGCGATTGTCCGTACACATGTGTCCGTGCAGGCTTAGGCATCACATCACTACCAAACTAACCCAGGGAAAAATATCCCGCGTGCGTGCCTGGCCCCGGCGCCACCTCAATTGCCGGCCACGACGTGACGCGACGGGAGCGATCGAGCACGACCGGCGCGCCGCCGCCATGATCGACCGCTCCACCGAACTCTAGAACGGTCGATCGACGTCGACGCCACGCACATCTCCGTGAAGATGCAAGCATGGGTGCCGTACGTACGTGTGCTTCATGTCGCAAGCACGAATTCATATCGAGAGAGACGCATGCACTAAAGCATGAGGCGTCATATAATTAATTAGACTGATCAAGTGATGCGCACACTGTACAGTTACTGCTTGTACTATGTTATAGGACACGTGGAAGCTGTACAAAAAAAATCAAATGACGCGTACTGTATGTACGTGAGAAACTACTCTACTTTGTATGTACAGTACATACATGTGCCAGGAGAGGACAAACCATGAAAAGTCAGAGGTGCCGCGCGCGCGCATGGGAGTACGCATGCAGGCGCGACGCCCGTCGGTCGTACGCTTACTGCGCCGACGACCGGCAACGGGATGCGCCGGCGCCGGTGGCCGAGACCTGCGGCGCGACGTCGGGGCGCTCGCAGCACGTGTGGGGAGGAGCACACCCGGTTTCTGCCGCCGGCGCGACGACGAGGGCGCGGCGGCAGGAGGGGCAGGTGGAGCTGGAGAGCAGCCAGGCGTCGACGCAGGCGGCGTGGAAGCCGTGGCCGCAGGCCGGGAGCACGCGCACCTCGTCGCCGCTCGCGAACTCCGCTAGGCAGATGGCGCACTCCGGCACCTCCCCCTCCTCTTCGTGGTCCACCCGCTCCGCCGTCTGCTCCGGTGCCGGCCACAGCACGGTGGGCAGCGACTGCAGCGCCTTCTTCTTGATCCCCTTGCACGGCGCCTTGGCCACCATTGCGTCGACGGAGAAGGCGGAGGGGTTGCAGAGCCGGCAGCAGCGCGCGACGAGGGCCAGCCCGACGACGCAGAGCAGGAAGCACAGCACCGCCGCCAGGATCAGCAGCGTGTCCGTGTGCACGCCGCCGGCCTTCGCTGCTGACAAAGGCGGCGCGGCCATCTCGGTCAGGCGGTCTACAGAGTCCTGCAGCAGGTGGCGCGGCATTGTTGCTCTCCCGTTCCCGGTGGGACAGGTCGAGATGAGATCGAGCCGAGCGTAGAGAGAGGGGTCAGTTTAGGTCCAGTGCTGCCGAGCCGAGGGAAGACTCAGGGTGCTGGTTCCTGCGTTTTTATAGTGGCAGTATAGCTCAGGACAATGGTGGCTTTGGGTAGCCAGGGATATGATATTTTGATCCACGATGAACCTTTCATGCGGCTAAGTGGGAGTGTCACTCTCGAACAATTCTCCTTTGAATTCTTGCGGCATATGCATGTTTTCATTGCTACTACCTTTACTCTTTTTTCAGCCCTCTTTTTGCTGCAACTGGGCACATATCACACTCCAAATTAGGTGCGACCGATCTCCACTAATCTATAATGTATGCAACCTCTCTAGCTTTGCCTTTTATTTTATTTTACAGAAGAATTGACATCTCTGCTCGACTCGCAGATATAGAAGTTTACTTACAGCTCGTCGCAGTCGTAAAGGACAGGTCATCTCAAGCGAACCGACCGATCAGACGTGGAAATGAGCATGTAAATTCGATCTTGTGTCAATGAAAGAGGGAGCACTAGATTCCACTATCCAAAGCTAGAAAACAAAGCGCTGATGAAAAGGAAGGAAGGACAAAAGGTCGTAGCATAGACATGGAGTAGCTAGGAGCCTCGTGGGAACAGGTGCGACCAACTAGACCACCATGTGTAGGGTCGTCCACCACGTCAGATATGTGTGTCAAACCCAAGCCAAGATCCGGATAACATACGTAGATAGTACAACATACCTAGGCGGCCACACAGGTCGTGTCTTCTCAGGTGAGGCGACCGGGAGGGAACCCTAACCCCCTCATGCCATTGACACCCTACCTTCCTCCTCCTAGGTCGATGTAGTCATATATAGGGCAATACTGGTCAAAGCCTAGTCGTCAACGGTTGTGGGGTTTCTCTTCGTCCTTTCGACCTTGGTGATGGCGCGGACCCATGCCTCTGACTGGAGCATAGCATGGCCGTTGGATGCCACGGGGGCGTAACTTTTGGCGATGGCACAGCGGACAGGTGGGGTGGCGCAGTGCACTGCAAGTGAATCACTTTCTGCGGGATGCGGTGGTCGGCTAACTGGCGCGGGGAGGGGGGGGGGATCTCGTGACAGATTCGGATTGGCGGCAAGGCCTGGTTTTCGGTGCTCGGCAGTTCCACTATAGGTTCTCAGTGACAGGACAATGTAGTGGCCTTCTCCTTCCGTCGGAGGTGGTCGGTCAAGTTGCTCCGATGTATGTGTTGCTAGACGGAGTTTTAGTGTGGTAGTGGAGTCTCGAGGACGGTTGCGTTATGCTGGGCATGTGCAAAGTGGAGGCGCTCTCTATCGTGTTGGTTCCATCGACGACACGAACGACGAAGATTATGCAGATCTCTATGTTGAAGATTGCTTGGCGATTCAGTGGCGGTGACGACTTTTGCAGCGTGCATGAGATTGCCAAGAGTCTACTTTACCGGATGATCGCTCTTGTTGTGCTTAGTGGGTGTCTCGAGGTATGTGATGTGGCGGTTCGTAGTTTACGTTGCTTTTCAGAAAATAAGTCCTTGTTAACATGATCTTCACTAGTTGTCGGGTGTGTATATGTTGTCTGGTGGCTTCGGATATTTTGATATGTATGTAAACTTTATCAGATTTTTTATTAAATAAATAAATAATAGAAATACAGTATGCATATTTTCAATATAGAGGTCAGGCAGGTACTTCCTCCATTTCGAAGAAAAAACATACCTAGGCAGCGGCGCACGTGCATCTGTATGCTTGGAAACCAAAATGCATGCCTTGTGCGAGAGAGCTGCTACGTCGTTTCGGATGGATTCTCATCACCTCGTAGTACACGTGCGTTCTCCGCTCGAATGAATTGGCCGGCCTAAAACCGCCACTCACGACCGGCGACTCGACGAGTGGACCGGCGACCCCAGCCCGACGCCATGTACTCTATCCAATCATCAACGCTGAACTCCGGACGCTCTCCACTTTGGCGCTCTCTCCGGTTGGATCACGTTCCTTTAATCCTTTTGCCCACTTGTTATCTTGATGGCAATCATGGCGTGGTTAGATTATCCCCTTCTCAAATCGTTGGTCAGATTACAAGGGATCGAAAGGTCGCGGAAAAGAAGATCACCCACACCCACACCCAGGGCGCATGATAAGATTGTATACAACCTTCACCAGTCAACACCCCCAGTTAGCTCTCATTGTCTGTCTCTGCTCCTATGCTGACTCAAAAAATTTGTAGCGCGGGGGCCGGGCCAAAGTACCCGAGGTATCGTACGGAGCGCGCGAGAGAGAGGTCAAGGAGCACTCGATGAATTTTAGGTTGGTGCCGCGTCTGCCCGCTGCATGCCCGGGTGGTCAAAACGGGCATCATATCATTCGTCCGTGAGAGGGACTGTGTTCGGTCATTTTTGGAGCAGCGTCCCTATTTGAATGCGGTGCCTGTCTATCACCTTCTTCTGCCGGTTGCCCGTGCCGCACCATAAATTGGAGTATCTCCGGGTTGATGTTCGTCTGTGCAGTTCTGCTATCTGGGTGCAGACGATGCACCTAAGGGTTAATGGGAAAATCAATGGTTACAATATAGGTGGATGTTTCTTTTTCGAATTGTGGTTTTCGCAGACCTACAAACAGTTGTGAGAGGGTTGGGGGGGCATGGCCCCCCACTCGATTTTTACAACTTAGTGGACTCATACTTGTAGGAAGAAAGTTTGGTTTTCTTGAAGTGTCTATATAAGTGCCTAGTCATGTGATTTGCACCACCAAGAATATCGTCTTGGACCGTCCGCCCCTCCTCGTAGGCAAGTAGTTTGCGTGGTGACCATACCGGCTTACTTGCCGGGAGAGAGAAATGTGATGTTCGCTGAAACAAGTTGACGAGAGTATTATTACAATTGTCTTTGTACTATTTTGTTTTACGTGTATGCTCATAGCTCCTTGCAGGAAATACATACCAAGTAGTGTACACTGATATTGTATCGGAGTACTCCCTTTGATTCATACTTATAGACTCAAGTTTATGTAGGTACAAATGCATCTAGTCAATAAACACATCTAGATACATCTGTATTTAGGCAAAGTTGAGTCAGTTAATTTGGATCCGAGGGGGTAATATAATTTAGGGGTGGATGCATGCCGCTTGATACTGTACATACAACTTTGCTTTCTATATACTCCATCCATCCCTAAAAAAAGTTGATTAACTTTATCTAGTTACGGATGTATATATACATATTTTAGTTATAAATAAATTAGTATCAAGAAAAATTAATCGAGTGCGAATACCTTTGGCGAAAATACACATAAAGTTGTTTTCTTTTCTCGCTTGTTCCTTGGGAAAACAAAGTAGCATGCATATCTGGTTGTTCAAGGCCAAGACCGCGAAGAAAATATCTCGAGCAGTAGGCCCATGCAGCATGAGTGATCCGCGGAGCAGTGTGGGCCAAGGAGTTCTATCCTGGGATGCGCGACAGGAGAGGAGCGTTGGCCGCAGCGGCAAGGTGTCAGGCTGGCCATAGTGCTAGTATTATAGGTAGTATCATGCATACTAGGCCCACAAAAATGATGATGTGGCATGTAATTAAGGAGGAGAGATAAGATTAGAGTAACATGAGGTGACATCTGTATCATAAGCGCGACGTTATAAGAAAAGTACACGTCAAATAGATCGTGTACATAGATTTACATTGGGATTCTACAAAACAATAAATTTAGAAGTTTATGATACTACTCTATAATACCACCCACTATAGAGGTAGTATCATAGGCAAGTATCATATGCATGATACTAGTATATGATACTATTCTTGGGGAGGGGCGTCAGGTCAGGTGGGTCTTGTTTCCCGGGGACTGATCCAACTGCCATGGTCCCGTTTTGGCTATCCTGAGTTTACCAGGAGAAGTGGGCAGTGATTATTCCCACAAGGGCAATAGGAGGAGAATTTTTTTGGCAGGAGCAGAGATCGTCGTCTCATCAGGCAAGAAAAGAAAAGAAAAGGTCAAAAAATAAGGAAATGTAAAGGTAAGCAAAAAAAAAGAGTTACTGGAGCTTCTTCTCCCAGTCGTGCGGGTCAAGTCAAGCTACGCAAGGCAGAGAAGGACAGTCGTGGCATGCAGCCGTCTGCACTGCGTACGTACGTCATGGCTGACTCAACGGCCGGGGTGAAACAAACACACACGATCCAATCCTTGCCAAGATTTTCGCAAAAAAACAAAAAAAAAAACAGTCCTTGCCAACACGAGCCGGCCATGCGCCGTCACGCAGAAGCGCACATGGCCGTGCCGACTGGACCGCCGCCAGCCAATGGGGAGATCTTGCATGCGTGGCACGTCCGGATACATATGACTGGTACGTGCGTCGTCAGCTAATCCGTGCTCTGGGGCCGGAAAAGCGGGATATCGGAACACAAGATATTTGTGTCACGATCTGTTTCTCGACGTGTCACTGGCGTTTGTCGTTGTCCACGATGACGCTGGGGGCCGGGGCGAGGTGGTTCTTCTGGAGCGAAGATGTTGGTCCGGAGGTGGTGGATATGCCGTTCTTCTCCGACTTCGTCGATGGGAGGCGGCGTATCTTGGTCCAAGACAACACGGGGACGTCCCCCGGTCGACGTGCCACAGCGACATGTGCCTCGCTGCTTGTAGCAGGCCTGTTCATCGACTCACAAAGCCTCTTTGGCGATGGTGCTTTTTGGATCTTGCAATGGTGGAGGCTCGGCGTCTCTTCTTGCGTTCGTCTCGGCGGCGGTGGATTTAGACGGCGGCCACTGGCTATAGTGGTTGCAGGAAACTCTAAGGATCGTTTTGTATTTCTCGATCTTTTAGGTTTTTATCTGCAAATTCAGGATAATCATTTTATCCCGGTTTGTCTTTTAATTTTCACATATGTTGCTTTATGTAACTTGGTTTTCGATTAATAAAATATGTGGTTGCTCTCAAAAAAAAAAAGTACCACTTGGCACTTTGGTCCCAGCGCGCGCGACCCACGGGATGGATTGATCCTCATCCATATATCGTATGTACGTAGACACTTATTTTAATACACACTTGGTACGTACGACTTGTGTAACGTATTCCTATACGTCTCCTATGTGTGCTGCTAGCACCGCGTAGTGGGAAAATGCGTAGCTATTCTTGGGTCACCAATCACTAGTGGCAGAGCGCGCGCGATGCAATATTCCTAGCGCGATCGAGGGATTGGTCTCATGTCCTTCTGGAGACAGATTGTCAACTCCTGGTGAAAGCTTGGAATGATGCAGGAGATCGGTTTGATAAGATCCTGCGGAAAATGAAGCCTACCATCTCTGATTTTCAGGGTTTTAGGTTCTGTTTTACTACGAGAGATGCAAATAAAGCGGTACATATTTGTGCTCGCACAAATCTCTCTCTATTACCTCTCTATTTATAAGTTCGTGGAAAAGAAGAGATAAACCGATGGCAAGTAAAGTGTGTGCCTACTGGACCAAAAGATCACCCACACCCACGGCGTGTGATAAGATTGTATACAACCTTCACCACTCAACACCTAGTTAGCTGATGCTCCTCCTCTGCTGACTCAAAAATTAGTAATATAGTTGGGGCCAAAGTCAAAGTAGGCGAGGTATAGTATGGGGCGCTCGATGAATTTTAGGTTGGTGTCGGGTCTGCCCGCTACCTGGCCGGGTGGTCAAAACGGGCACCATATGAATTTAGGTTGGTGCCGTGTCCCGTGTGTTGTTTATTTGCACGCCAAGTGTCGTTAGGTCTATATAGAAACGACACGGTTTTCAGTTGTAAAGATTCACCTATTTGCATGTCATTTACCAATGTACTAGTAGACCATTTGTGGTATTATATTCAACGTCTAGAGAATCGCAGTCTGAGAGCAAGTAGCAAAGGACATTTTAACCCTCATGAATGGCGCAAAGTTTGCGGACAGGTCCTCCACCATCTTAGAAGTTATATGAATCATGCACATGTTTGTTTTTGTCATTTTTATTTAGTTTCTTTTGATGCATCAATGTGCATCTTACCTATGTAGAGGCTGGGTATAAACTCTCGTGGTGTGTATCAGGTTGATACTATCGTTTGAATTTAAATTAAATAACTTATTGTTTGCAAAAGGTTAAATTTTTATAAGTTATTCCCCGTGTCATTCTAGTTCGAAATATCCTAACCACATATATTGGTGAGTTCAAGCTCAATGATGAGCATTGCATCTTTTACATATGGATTAAGAATGGGTTCGAAGATGTTGTAGAGGTGGATGTCAATTAGAGCCTTTTCATTGGGAACGTTCCACTGATGGCGGCTGAGATCGATGTTGTTGTTGGACACCAGATTCAATGGAAGGGACATTCTAAAGCTGAGCTCGGTGAGGTGTACAAATGATTACATGATACTATAGACGAGCACATATGCTAAAGCCCTTGAGGATAACTATTGTGGTAGCACGATGGAGTTCTCGCTCGATCTGCCGTTAGGATCCTCTAGTATTGCTCCCTCACATGCTTCTCAATAATCTTCTTGAGCTACTCCTTTACATTTTGCTTGTATAAATATTTGTTTTGCGATGATGATGATGGAAAATTTTCCATCTTCCTCCCTTCATATGCCTAAGTCAGGTGCATGTAGCTCCTCCATTTTTCTCCTCATGGATCCTTTCACCACGCTTTATTCATAAATGTTGAGAACTCCTACACACACATCAAAGACATGGAAAAGATCCTAGTAAAACTAGTAGTTGTGCAAATCTATGATGAAAATGAATGGAATCAAGTAATCATAAATAAAGAACATAACAATTGTTGAATAGATCATGTAATGAGAGATTTTTATAATAAAAAATAGACTCAAAACACTATATAAGATGCACTCATCAATGTACTAGGACAATTGTTTCTATTTTTGTTTTCATGTTAATGTACTTCAAGGAAGATATGAACAAGCAGTAAGAAGTTGTGCATGCTATGATTGGAGGCCAGAGGTTTGAGTTTTACCTGGAGAAGAAGAAAACTTGCACTACTATGTATGGACCATTTTGGTCATACTAGCTTTTGGATGGTACACTACGTAGAGGTAAATGATGTTGTGACGTTGAAACTAACTCATGAAGATGGAATTACTAATGATATTGATGAAGAAGATGTTCAAGGAATGGAATTTGAAGAAGAGATTACTGAAGATCTTTTGAAGTAGTTGTTGGCAACCATGCTAACCAAAATAAACCGTTCCAGATTATGCATGGTATGTTTTATTTCAATTTGCTACTTCTATTATTAGTTCCCTATTTTTGTTCTTTATTTCTTCTTGTATTTAATGATATCTTACATGAGCCTGATATTTGCCTAAGTCCATTATAGACCCATTTTGCAAGATTGTTTTCACAAACATGTGTAACATTTGAAATGTTCAAATGTGTATACAACCTAGGAAATGTTGAGGATGCAGTGGTTGAGCTTCAGTCCATAGAGTTGATGGATCTAACATTTTTTTACCACAGATATTTGTTCATCTTTTGAACTGTGGTTTCGCAGACGAAAATATAGGTGTGTGTAGGGGGGGCATGCCCCCCCCCACTCAATTTTGAAAACTTTGGTGGAATTTGTTCATGCTTGAGAGGAATAAAGTTCGTTTTTCTTAAATTTGAAATATAAGTGCCTAGTCATCTGATTTGGCCCAACCAACAATATGGTCGTTCATCTCGGCATGTGTGCCTGAATATAAACAGGTGAGATAGGCCGAAATGAGTTGGCCAGATTGCTCTAGCATTTTCGGCATGCACACGAAGAGTGATACTCCCTCCGTTTTTATATAAGGCTACCCCACATTTCGAGGTAAACTTTAACTAATAATTTAACCAATCTAATATGAGTTATTTGTCACCAAAAAATACCATCTTTCAAATTCATATTTGATGTTTCAACGATACGTCTTTGGTGTTATAGAACATATTTTCTATCGCTCAAACTGTTAGTCATAGTTTTGTCTCGGAATACGTAGTTGTCCTATATATAAAAAAACCGAGGGTACTGAACACATATAGCAAGTAGTGAATTCTGATAGTACCATATCCTGATACATGCATATCGATATTGCACATACAGCTTTAATTTCCTTATAGAGTTGCCTTTTTTCTCCTAGTGCGGGATATCCTTGGGGGAAGCTGGCAAAAAATCATTAGTTGTACGTTTCTTTCTGTGGGTACGTTCAGAAGGAGGAAATATCTGACTTCTTCTTGAAGACCAAGGTGAAAATATCTAGAGCGGTAGGCCCATGGACCAGGAGGAGCCATGCAGCATGAAATATGAATGATCCTTATTTTACGTGGATCGGAGAGTAGTGTGGACCTATCTCTATCCTCGGATGCGCTCTCCACGAAGACAGGAGTGGAGCGGGCTGCCGGCCGGTCTGAGCGACAAGGCGTCAGGGGTGGGTCTTGTTTGCAGATGGAGGGAGGGACGGCCCAGTTGGCATCTGCCTGGGACAGATCCATCCAAGCGCCATGGGCCCGTTGGCCATTCGGATTGTACCACGAGAAGTGGGCAGTGATAATTCCGAAGGACAACATCTCGTTTGATGGGTCAATCACTTGGAGCTCGCTCCCCTCGGTCGCCTCCTCCAGGCGACAGGGGAGCCAAAACCTAGCCCTCCCGCCGCCGCCACCTAGACCCCGGCCCTCTCCCTCGTCGTCTCCCGAGGCAGCCGGCGGCGAAGCCGTCCGCCGCCGATGAAGGGGACGGCGGGATCTCGCGCAGCCGCCTCGGAGGGAAGACGTCGCGCCGGACCCCGGAGGTCGTCGCCGTCCTGCGCCTCTCGCCGTGGCGTCGCGCCCTCGGCCGCCTCCTGCTGTTCGCCGCCCGTCGGCTGCGTCATGGACGGCCGCGCTCAAGCGAGCGGCCGGTGCGGCTGTTGCGCGGCGGCGCTCAAGCGAGCGTCGGGTCGCGGTCGCGCTCCAGCGAGTGGGCGACTTCGGTCCGGCGCCGGGGAGCGGCCTCGGGATACGGCGGCTGCGGCCTGCGGTGGGCGTGCGCGGCCTCGGGCGGGCGTCGGCGTGGTGGTGGGGGCTTCGGGCTGGGCGACGGGGTCGGCGGGCGCGGGCGCGGCTGCGTTCTTCTTGCGCCCGGCGGCGCGGGCCCGGATCTGGGCCGCGCGGGCCGTGGACTTTGCGTGGTGGCGCGAGGCCTGCTCCGGTTCTGTGCGTAGTCGCGCAAGCGCGCTGGTGGCCAGGGATCCCTCATCCCTGGCGCGGTGGAGGCATCGGGGTCGCCGCGGGCGGCCGATCCGGGTGACAAGGGATTAACTTGTCAATGCCTATGGATTATAGGCTAGGGTTTAGTTAGAAGTAGAGGGCAAGTAGATCTCGAAGGTTTCAGTAGAAAAGTACTCGACGAATATGAAAACTAGGGTTTGCGGACAATGATTCGATGATCTTCTCGTCCCTCGACCCCCCTTTATATAGGTGGAGCCGAGTGATTCGTGCTATACAAGGATTACGAGTCCGGGACGGTTTCTAACTCATCCCGCCGGATTACAAATAACACTTCCTATTACAACTCTATCTTTTCCTTAAATACATCTTGGGCTCTCGAGTCTTCTTATTCTTCGGGTAGTGGGCCTTCAATAAACCCCGGGTACTATATTAGGCGAGGCCCATTTGGGATGCCTATGTCGGTAGCCCCTGAGATTTTGCTTGAATCATAGAATCGGGGAAAATCTCCACTGTCTATTTTTATTCGAAAGCTTTTAACTTTTATACTTTTTCTCATAAAATTCTATATTGTACGGGGATATTGGTAGTTGGGGCTAGTTCATTCGACGGATCAGGTACTAGTTAACTGCTCTAGTGGCAATCCGCAAAAACCTACTTCAAAATCACGTCCCTGGACATGATTTCGGGATACTGGTGCAAACTTCGACAGGCGCCGCTTAAGGTCTTACCATTCTGTCGAGTCCCAGTTTAAATTTATCGAGTACCTAACGCGTCCGTTAGGATTTTTCTTCGTATCTGTTGATACGGATAAAAGTAGCAGAGCGCAGTCTTTGGCGATGCCACGCCCAGCAGAATAGGTCTGGGGTCTTACCTTCGCAATTTTTGCGGCATTCAGAAATTGATCGCAACTTCGGCGTTCTGAGAATATATTGTCGAGTGCTTTTCCGGCTGTTGGAATGGCACATTTTATTGAGTCAAATATGACTTATATTGCTTTCCCGATGGGAGTATATGGAGAGTTAATGATAACTCGAAATATACTATCTTGCTTGTTCTATTTTTCCTTTGTTAATTTCATCGGGCACGCGAACAGCGTTCCCGATGGGAGTAGCCCCCGAGGCTACAGCCAAGAACTTTGTGCTTGACTGTAGGCTCAACATTTTCTATATTTGCCATTGTCGAAATTTTTCTTTATTCGAAGTAGCCCCCGAGCATTTGGGCAAAAACTTGTTTCTGACCAAAGGCTCCCGATGCATTCAAATAACTTATCCTGTCGCCATTCTCCTTTCTCTTGTCGACATATTTTCCCTTGTCAAATTTTCTTCAACTCTATCACTCGGTCGATATTTTTCTCGCTTTGTGGGTCCATCGCTCCCACCACATTGACACGTCGTGGAAGTGGGGGACACACGTCCTCCGCTTTTTCCGGTGCACGTACGGTAACGCCTATCCTGGTAAAAATACTTTTTGCCCTTGTAACTAGAAGATCAATTCTCGCCACACGATTTCCTCATCCAACGGTTCACTCGCTTCACCCAATTCTTATATAAACCTGTCTTCAACCTCCGTTCATCCCCTCACTTGCGCCGCTCACCTGCTCCTCTTCGCAAATCTTCCTCTCGCGCCCAATCTTCGCCGATTTCCCTCTCTCGCATACATTGCTCAACCCGCTTCCGTGAATGCCGCCGCGTGCACGTTTGACCCGCCACGACGACTCCGGAGTCCGCGATGGCCGCCGAAGATCTTGAGTGGGAGAGATCCAAGATCTCCAACCAAGACACCAACCCGATGAAAAAGCTTGGCCCGATGAAGAAGGAAGGCGCCATCCGCTTTCCCGGTGAAGAAAGCTATCCCAAGCCTCCCATGGAGTATCGGGTTAGTTTTGTTGACCATCTAATCCGCGGCCTTTCTACCCCAATCCATGATTTCCTCCGCGGTCTTCTCTTTGTCTACGGGATTCAGCTTGCACCAGCTGACTCCCAATTCGATCCTCCATATTTCTATTTTTATCACTCTTTGTGAATGCTTCCTTGGAGTCGCTCCCAATTGGGCTCTTTGGAAGCGCATTTTCCGCCTTCGCCGCAATGGCGCGCACCACGCCACCTACAACATAGGTGGTGTAGTTATCTGTGTCCGAACCGATGTCGAGTATTTCGACGTCAAATTTCCCGACTCCGTCCAAGGATGGCGCAAGAGGTGGCTCTATATACACGAAGAAAGCGCCAACTCCGTGGAACACAACATAGTTCCTTTCGACGGAAACGCGAAAATTCAACGCCGCCACTCCCGGGACGCCGAAGCTTCCGAAGAAGAGAAGAAAGCGACGAAGCTCTTATGTCTCGTATTCATCAGCTCCAAAACACTCGAGGCAAAGAGTTATCTCGGTGTCCAAATCACAGCCTATTTTCTTAGAATTAGAGTGCAGCCTCTTCGAGCTCGCAAAAATCCTCTTTGGACGTACTCGGTGCCAATGACGCCAATAGGCTCTCCAGTGATCTTTCCGTGAAGGACTTGGAGAAGCTTATTCGAAGAATTACCTCTCCGAGTAAGAAGGATCCTATTCCTTCCTCCCGTCGCGTGGCACCCTACAACTCCACCAATCCTCTTCCCGAGGTATTTTGTCTTCTCGAATTTTTATCTTGTTCTGAATTTTCCCCGCATCTCATTGTATTTAACATCTCGCTATTTTTCCTTTGTCACTATTTTTATAGGGTCACCCTACTATGGCTTCCCTTCCTCCTCTTCCTGAGGATGGAGAAGTCGAAGAAATGGGTATAGTTGCCGAAGATGCTCAAGGCTCTTCCCTTCCAGAAAGTGAAGTCGCTGGTTCTCACAAATCTGCGGCTTCCCATGAGAGAGAGGTTGAGTCTGAAGCTAGTGAATCGACCGAATCCCTTCCTCCCGCTCGTTTCTCCGAAGAACAAAAGGAAGAGGACTGAAGTCGAGGATTCTCGGCATGTCTAAGGCTGAAGAAGTTGGTCCTTCGATCCGAAGGCAGCTTATGATCCTTATTTTGAGTCCCTCATCAGCTCGTAAGTCAATTTTATCTCTCCTCCTCTCTTTGATGTACCCGAAAGATTTAACTCTGTCTTGCTTTTTGTACCGTCGATTTTTGTTTACTAGTGATGAGGAAGAAGTGCCGGCCATCGACGTCGCTCCTCGGACCAAGCACGTCACGTATCGTGCTTGTTTCAGACACGTTAGTTGAAGGAGATGAAACATCGCCTCCTCAACAAAACGTCGTCACTACTACTCCACCGTCAAGCCCCCTTGTCCCTTCGCCAAAAAGGGCAAGGGTTGAAATGACCATTGAGCCTCCTCCTCAATTGGGCAGCTCTTCGACGCAGCTCTTGGATGATGTAAGTTTGTCGAGATCTATATTTCGTCTATGTTGCTTTTGTGAATCCTTTCTTTTTGTAATACCGAAGTTTTTTCCCCTTCTTTTTCTTCCTTTTTGACAGCCTATGATCAAGGATCTTATTCGCATCGGGTCCCAATTTATTGGGTACCGCGAGTATGCCAGCAGGGCCGAGGGTAACGTCTTTTATACTTGCTGTTTCCCTTGGTTTTTTATTCCTGCTGCTTGTCGCTATTTTTGATCTTTCTTCTCTTTCTTTCCCTTCCTCAACAGAAAAACTTGCAGAGGCTAATAAACGTGCCGAGACACTTGCTCGAAAACTCGAGCAAAGTGAAACGGCTCGTAAGAAAGCTGAGCTTGCCGCTAGCGAAGCCAGAGCTGAGGCTGATGATGCCAAGGCAAAGGCTGCTAGTGTCGAAGAATTGCAGCAAAAGCTTAAGGATGCTGAATCTGCCTTGCATGAGCAAAAATCTGCACAAAGTTGCACGAGAACAAGGGATCATCAAGCGTTTGAATTCGCAAAGTCGACGCACGCCGAGTAATATCACTTGTCCCTTCTATTTTGCTTGTACTTCTTGTTTCTTGGTTCTTGACTAATGTTCTTTCTTGTGTGGCAGCCCAAACCAACCAAGATTTTGACCTGGAAAAGTCCGTCAATGACCCTCTTCTTGACGCACTTTCTCTTCTAGAGTCCCATGGACGCGAGATTCGTGAAGGCGTGGCCAATGCCAGTGGGGCTTTGTCGGCGTTGTTCCCCTACTTCTTCCCGAAGAAAGAGGAACCTTCGACTTTCCTTGACCTCGCCAAGATGTTCAATACATCGGAAGATCTTGGGTTGAAGCTGCGCCATGAGAACATGAAGGTAGCCGTTGAAAATACCGTTGCTCTGGTTGCTGACAGTCAGCAGACTCTCGACTGGACGAAGGTTGGCGACACCGATCTGATAGAACAGTCGAGGTGGAAGTCACTGATGAAGGCGGCCAAGCCCAATACGAAGAAAATCTTGGCGTATCTCGGGATCCAGCCAGCGGTCGACTCCTAGTTCGTCAAGGCCGGAGGTCTAGTTGCATGCCTCTGTTTTTCTTTTGCTTCTTTTGCTCTTGTCGCCAAAGTAGTCATTTGGCGACACGTACTTTCTTAATTCCACTGTAGTGCCCTTGTAATTATTCCCAAGAGATTAATGAAGAATTCTATCTTTGCCTGTTTTTTTGATGTTGTTCTGTTTAAATTTCAGTTGATATTTGATAACTATACTCCAATTCCTACTCCTTCCAATGCTTCGCCTTCTTCCCGCGCGGAGAGAACTGTTACTGATACTGCACCTGTTGATGATACCTTGTCACAAGAATTGAATGATCTTCGACAACAACTTCAGTATGCGAAAAAGCAAACACTTGTGATGATGGAGCAGTCTCGTAAATCATCTGAAGCCGAGAAAGTTGCCCTTCAGCAAGTCCACGAGGCTATGGCTGCTAAGAAGGTTGCTGTTTCTGAAGCTGAAAAAGCGGTTACTCGAGAAAATTTCATGCTCGAGTTAATGAATGAAGCCAGTGCAGATATGTCGGGTATGTTTGTCTCGTCTTGTGATATCTGTCATCTTCATGCTATTGTCTCCTAAAGGTTGTCCCTTCGTTGTGTTGATAGGTGCCTTTATTGATGCTGCTGCTGAGGAAGAGAGGGTAAACGCTAGGACAAACCTCCTTGTCAATCTTTCCTTGGACCATGGTTCTTTGTTTTGGGCCACTCCGGAGAGGACCCGCCAAATCGTCGATTTCAGGATCGTACCTCTCAAACCCGTGATTTCCTTCACTTCGTACCAAAACCTTATCTATGGTTTACAACTCCATGTTTCCTCGGAATGTCCCACCAAAAACTCTTCCCGAATTGATGGAAAGATTCAAAGATGCTCGCAAGATCCACGATTTTGTCAAAGCACAACCGGTAGCCGGCGCCAGATTTGCTCTTATCATGCTCCAGATCTGTCACTCGAAGCTTGACCTTGCCCAAGTTGTCGAGAGGGTTCATCAAAAGGTGAAACGCCGGAGAGTTGGTGTTGATAGGATTAACACGAAGGTTACACCTATAGCCGAAGAAATGATTGAGGACCTTCTTCGGATGGATGCCGACTTTTTTGCCGATGGCCATTATGCCGACTTTCTTGGTGCTGCTCCTGAGGAGAACAGAGTTACTCTTGACGATATACTGAATCAAGACTAGTTATTTGCTTCTTGTAGAAATTTCTTCTTCGTAGTCCATGACCATATTGTAAAGCAACCATTGTATTTCTATGTTTGCCTAGCCCCCGAGTGTTTCGGTGACTTTTTCTATATTTGTATATTTGCGAGGTTGTGGACCAAGGCATTTATATTTTGAAGGCAGATATGAGCCCCCGAGCTTTTACTGAGTACTATTTTGTATTTTTATTGACTCACGAGGTATTTGAATACCAAGGCAAGATTTTTTTCTTCTTTTATCGATGAACTATATTGAAATTCGTCGGGGCGATGACTTTGGTCGCGTTGACAAAGAAAAAGGTGATATAGCCACTATCTTTATTATATTGCAGCACCGCGAGCCCGCCTCATTAAAAACCTTCTCCGGCCCCACTCGGTGCCCCGAAAAAGGAAAAGAGTGCGTCTGAAAACTCGCGGGCGTTTCAAGTACATTGAAGTTTTACAAGGACTATATTTCGACTCTAGGCGTAAAACGCCCGAGTTGCGCCACGTTCCAGGGGTTTGGCTCCTCCACCCCCGTCTTCTTGTCCTTTATCCCGTATGCTCCTCCTCCGATTACTTCCGTGACGATATAAGGGCCGAGCCAAGGTGACTCGAGTTTTTCATGACTTTTTGCGTGAGCCGAAGAACTAGGTCGCCCACCCGAAAAGATCTTGGCCGCAAACGTCGATCGTGGTAATTCTTCAAGTCCTCGTTGATATTTGGTTACTCGAGACAATACTTCATCTCGAGCTTCATCAAGTGCGTCCACATCATCTTCTAATGCTTTTCTCGATGTTTCTTCGTCATACTCCGCGACACGTGGAGAGTTGTGCTCTATCTCGATTGGTAGTACCGCTTCGCTCCATGTACCGTAAAAACGGAGTTTCTTGTGTCGCTGTATTTGGAGTTGTTCGGATGCTCCACAACACACTTGGTAGTTCCTCGTGCCGGGTATGTCGAGCTTTTTCTAGTGGTCCTAACAAGCGCTTCTTGATGCCATTGCAGTATGATGCCATTGGCTTTCTCGACTTGCCCATTGGTTTGAGGATGTGCAACCGATGCAAAGTTCAGCTTGATACCCACCTCTTCGCAATAGTCTTTGAATTCATTGGACGTGAAGTTGCCGCCGTTGTCCGTGACGATGCCGTGGGGCACTCCAAACCCGAAGACGAGGTCTTTTATGAATTTTACTGCAGATGCTCCGTCTGGTGAATTTATCGGCTTCGCTTCTATCCACTTTGTGAATTTGTCGACAGCTACTAGCATGTATTCCTTTCCTCCGGGCGACGATTTGTGTAACTTACCAACCATGTCGAGTCCCCATTGTGCAAAGGGCCATGACAAAGGTATTGGTGCTAGCTCGCTGCTGGAGAGTGAGGTTTTGCGGCAAACCTTTGACACGCGTCGCAAGTTCGCACTATGTCCTTAGCGTCCTCTATTGCTGTCAACCAGTAGAATCCTGCCCGAAAAACCTTGGCTGCGATAGCTCGACTACTTGCGTGGTGGCCACATATTCCTTCATGTACGTCCTTTAGAATTATTCTTCCTTCTTCGGGTGTAACGCACCTTTGCAAGACGCCTGAAATACTTCGCTTATATAATTCTCCCTTAACCACCGTGAAAGCTTTGGAGCGTCGGATTACTCGCCTTGCCTCAACTGGATCATCTCGGTATTTCTTTCCTGAGGATATATGATATGTATGGCTGCATCCATGGTATCTGTATTACTAGGACCAGGTCTTGCTCCTCTTCTTCTTCCTCTTGCTTCTCCTTGATAGCCCCCGAGGGTTTCTTCTCCTTCTTTTTTGATTTTGTCGTCTCAGTGGATCTCTCTGTTATCTCCTCCCAAAATACACCTGGTGGGACTGTAAGGCACTGCGACCCGATGTTTGCAAGAACGTCGGCTTCGTCGTTGCTCAATCTCGCTAATATGATTTACTTCGCATCCATCGAACAATTTCTCGAGCTCATTGTACACCTCCTTGTATGCCATCATGCTATCATTGACTCGCGTCACATTGGTTCATAACTTGCTGAGCTACCAACCGTGAGTCGCCAAAGATTTTTAGTCGAGTTGCTCCGCAGTGCTTTCGCCATCTTCATCCCGTGTATGAGAGCCTCATATTCTCGCTTCATTGTTAGATGCGTTAGGGAACGTCATCCGAAGGATGTACTTCAACTTGTCGCCTTCGAGTGATATGAGTACTACTCCTGCGCCAGCCCCTTCAAGCCTCTTGGACCCATCGAAGTTCATAGTCCAGGTTCTCGATAAATCTGGGGTCCTCGTATTTTGCAACTCCATCCACTCGCGATGAAGTCCGGTAGTATTTGCGACTTTATTGCTTTTCTTTTTCATACGTGATGTCCCGAGGGGAAAGTTCTATTCCCCAAAGGGAGACACGACCCGTAGCTTCCGGGTTATTCAAGTATATTTGACAAAGGAGCTTCATTGACCACTATGATCGGGTGTGCCGAAAAATAGTGGCGCAATTTTCGTGCCGTCGTGAACACTCCATATGCTAGCTTTTGGTACCGAGGGTACCTTTGTTTTGAGGGGGACAAGACTTCGCCGACGAAGTATACTGGTCGCTGTACTCCATGGATTTTCCCTTCTTCTTCTCTTTCGACAACTAACACCGTGCTAACTACTTGGGGAGTAGCTGCAATATATAGCAGGAGAGGTTCCTTTTCCTTTGGAGCTACCAGGATTGGTGGTGTCGAGATTTTTCGCTTCAGATCCTCGAAAGCTCTATCGGCTTCTTCGTTCCACTCGGAATTTATCTCCTTGTTTTATCGCCGCATAAAATGGTAACGCTTTTTCTCCTAACTCGGCGACGAATCCGCTCGTAGCCGCGACTCGCCCAGCTTAGCTGCCGTATTTCTTTCAACTTCGTTGGCTTCCTCATTGTTACTATTGCTTGTATTTTGTCGGGATTTGCTTCAATCCCTCTTGCTGAAACTAGAAACCCCAGAAGTTCTCCTGCTGGGACGCCAAAAGAACACTTCGTCGGGTTCAGCTTGAGGCAGAATTTGTCGAGGTTGTCAAAAGTTTCTTTGAGATCCTCGATCAGTGTTGCCCCCTTTTTTGATGTTATGACGACATCATCAATGTAAACTTGCACGTTTTTCCCGATTTGTGTTGCTAAACACTTCTGCATCATCCTCTGATATGTTGCTCCCGCATTTTTTAAACCGAAGGGCATTGTCTTGTAGCAAAACACGCCGTAAGGTGTAATAAACGCTGTTTTGGCTTCATCATCTTCTCTTAATCTGATCTGGTTATAACCAGAGTATGCATCCAAAAAGGAAAGACGTTCACAGCCTGCCGTGGAGTCGATAATTTGATCGATCCTTGGGAGGGGAAAGTGATCCTTGGGGCAATGTTTGTTGAGACACGTAAAGTCGACGCACATGCGAAGGACTCGTCGTGTTTTTCTTCGGCACCATCACCGGGTTAGCTACCCATGTGGCTTCGTAGATATCTCTCTCGATAAAACCAGCTTCCTCTAGTCGATTTATTTCGATAGCATGGATTTGCGGTTTGGTTCCGAAAACGCCGCAAAGGTTGTCTCGATTGGTTTCGCTGTTGGATCCAAATTTAGGTGGTGCTCGGCAAGTTCCCCGGGTACTCCCGGCATGTCAGCTGGACACCATGCGAAGATTTTCCAGCTTCTCACGGAGGAACTCGACGAGCGCGCTTTCCTATGCGATATCCATGTTGTTTGCAATGGATGTCGTCTTTTTGGATCCGTCGGGTGAATCCGCACCTCCTTAGAATTTTTCTCTCGTGTTGAAAGTTGATTCCTTGTTTGGCCTTCCGACGTCCGGCGCAAGACGTCGTAATCAGATCATGCTCTTCGACGCCAAGTATTCCGCTTGCATCCCGAAGGTTTCGACAATCGATGGAAATCCTTGTCGCACTTATCGCCTAAAGCAAAGCTCCCTTTGACCGTGATTGGTCCCTTGGGTCCAGGCAATCTCCATAACGATATGTATAGTGTGGTACTCGCCATAAATCTAGCGTATGCTGGTCGTCCCAACAAAGCGTGGTACCGCGATGGGAAATCCACGACTTCAAACTCTAGCTTCTCGATTCTATAATTTTCTCGGGTTCCAAACCGAACGTCGAGGTTTATCTTCCCCAATGGGTAACTTGGTTTCTCCGGTGTGATGCCGTGGAACCTTGTGTCTCGTTGGCTTCAGGTTTGCTAAGGATATGTTCATCTTCCTCAATGTATCCGCATACATGAGGTTTAGGCTGCTGCCGCCATCTATGAATACTCGAGAAACGTCAAATCCTCGCGATAACCGCCGGCGTAATGAGTGCCGACCGCCCCGGTCGAGGAACTTGCTGCGGGTGGTCCGCTATGGTGAAGCCGATGTCTTGTCCCGACCAATTGAGGTACTCAACCGTTGGTGGAGGCATTTTCTCCGCCATGAACACCTGTCGCGAGATTACTTTTTGAGCTCTATTAGATGGCCTTCCCTTCCGAATCATCGACACCGCTCCGTTGGAGTTAGGATCAACATAGGGTGGTGGTGCTGGTGCTGCCGCTATTCTCGAGCTGGTGTTGATTGCCTTCTGTAATCGCGGGAGGTGGCGGTAGATGAACTTCGCTCCTAGGCTCCCGAGGGTTTCTCTGTGCTGCTCGTGCGTGAGCGTTTTCTGCACATCTGAACATTGCTTGGAAATTTCGACAATCTTTCTGTAGATGCCCTGACTGTCTTTTCCCATTGCTGTCGAGGAAAAAGTGCATCTGGCACGGTCCATTCAACATTTCTTCGGGAGACAAAAAAGGTCGTGGAAACCTTGGCCCACTGTTTTGCCTGTTACGGGAGTCGTCCCTATTGTCGCCTTGCTGCTCATCGCTTCTCCGATAATCATCTCTCGTTGCCTCCTCCTGTATTTGATCGAAATCCCGCCGAAATTTGCCCCGGGGCGTCGTAGTTCGAATACCGCCGAGGAAATCGTCGCCTCGTTCGATAATTTCGACCACGGTCCTCCTCTCGGCGACCTGTGTCGTTTATTGTGGACAGCGTCTTCTCCGTCTCGCCCATTTATTTGCTATCTCCATCAACGCGGATACTCGTTTTTGGATTGGTCCTTCCCAAGTCCTCGACAAAATCTCCGCGCCCGATTCCCGCGACAAACGCATCTATTGCTCTCTCGTCAGATATATTTTCTGCCGAGTTTTTTATGATGTTCCACCTTTGGATGTACTTTCTCATAGACTCATCTGGCTTTTGTCGACACGCCCTTAACTCTTCCAACGATGCAGGCTTCTTGCATGTGGATCTGAAGTTCTTGACGAAAACGTCCTCGAAACTTTCCCAACTGTCGATGGATCCCGGCGGAAGTTTTTTGATCCAAGATCGTGCGGCTCCACTTAAGTGCACCTGAATACTTTGCATCGCTGTTGCTCTAGTTCCTCCAGTTAGCTTCACCGTCTCGAGGTAATCTATCAACCAGTCCTCCGGGTCTTGCAAGCCGTCGAACTTTTTGAAGTGATCGGGTAACTTGAATCCTGAGGGGACTCGAGTTTTTCGGACTCTTCTCGTGAAGCACGGTAGACCGCACATATCCTCGTCATTAAGCTCCGGGACTGCCGATGATCTCTTCTGCTTTGCCTTGCTCGTCGACCCTTGCTTGCACTCCTCGTGTCTCTTGCTCCACTTGGTCCTTCCGGCGCTGCCGCCGTTACTACCGCAGTCGTGGACTATTTTGCCTTGCCGCTCCTTCGGGAGGCGTTGCTACGAACGCCGTCCCCATAGCTCCAACCCTCGCTAACGCCATGTTGTATAATGTTTCCCTTGGATCTCCCGGGGGTGGTCCGGATGCAAGGATGTAAGCTTGTGTCGCCATATACCCAGCTTCGGTGTCTTAGGGATAATATTTCCTCTTGTATCTATCGTCATAAAAGACATGTCGAGGTTTTGAATCAAGTGCTCTCTTTCTCGCTTCGGGTATGTGTTGTAACCTTGATCTTCCTCCTGTTCCGAGCCTCTCCGTGGCTATCACCCGAAACTCTAGATTGTCCGCTTAGATCTGCCCTTCTCCCGCTGGATGCGTAAGCTGCCTCCTTTCTCCCGTTCAACTCAGCCGTCTCTGTTTTTCTATTTCTCGGCAGTTCGTGCGAGCATATATTGATAAGCTTGTAGTTCTTGAGCTGTAGCCGTCGTCGTCATTGGTTCCGAACCATCTATGGCTTTTGCCGCTCTATCCCAGGCTGCCTCGTGGAAGTTGAACTCTGACGCGTGGTGTGGGCCCGTCGTATTTAGTGCCCATACCTCTCCTTAGATCTGAGGGATCGACAAAAGGATTTCCCAATTGGTCGAAAGCCTCCGATGTTTCCTCTTGATCTTCGATAGCATAAATCTGATGATATTTTGTACTCAGATCTATGTTGGGTTCGGTGACACCATTGTTGAGATTGATGAAGACCTTGCCCACTGTGAGAGATTTGTCGACGAAGTCGTAACTGTCGACATTGCTTGAGCCATCGCTTATATATGAGTCCGCAGATGACCCAATCGATGTGTTGCTGGAGATCTTGGCGAGTTTCTCTCTTGCTCTGGTGCTGATGTAGCGTGTTGCCGAAGTTTCTTTTTCTGACTCAGTTGATGATGCATAGCTCGAAAATTCAGAATCGACCGCCGACGATCCCGACGAAATCGGAATTTCGACACGATACGATCCTTCCTTCTCGACACGAAAGTGGAACCTTCCGAACGTCATCTCCAAGGGCTCCGCCAGATACGCATATGCATCCAAACGGGAGGGTGGGTGAGGAACAAAATCAACAGGACCAGTAGCGATCTGTTTACCTCGATCCATAATGTTGCTTCCAGTTGACGATGTCGAAGATCTTGAACGTGCCATCGAGATCAGATCCTTGCGGGCCCATGGCGCGGCTCCCCGACGACGCGGCGGCTGGGGACCAGACCTTTGACGGCTCCCGTCCCGATTTGGTGCTCCGACAGTTGTTTGAAGCAGAGTGTGGTGCTGGTTTTGGCTGCTGCGTCGGGTGTGGGTGTCTGGTGGTCGGCGGCAAGGTCTCATGCTCTGGTGGTTGCGCTCCTTCAACCCAAGCTTCAAGCGAGCTCGATGGCGGAGATGGCATGCTAGGCGAAAGCTTTGCACCTATCCTGAGTAGGTGCCGATGACGACGGTGCCCACGGGAGCCGTACTCCTTCTTGAAGGCGTCTTCGTGAGCTACATCTCCTGCTGTCGCGGGTGTCTGGTGTCCCCCTGGTGAAATCCTGAGCTCCTCGTGAGCGGGCGACGTCGACAGTTATGCCGCTACCTTCTTGAAGGCGCCGCCTTTGGAGGCCTCGACACTTGTGGTGTGGTGGGTTTGCATCAACTAGGCATGGTTGCCTTGCGGCCGAAGATGGTGGACGCCGGGGCGGCGGCTCCGGACGGTGGATGGTGCGTCGAGGCGGCGACCTCGAACGGCCTTGCAACTACCGGTGCATGGGGTGTGGTTGTGGTCTAGCAAGGCATGGGTGGCGTGCTCGTGCTACGTGGGTAGCGAGTCTGTCGGCCCGGTCGGCGCGACATTCGTGGTCTGCGGATGGTCGTCTAGTGTAGCCTGGGCTACGAGGTGTCTAGTCCGTGCGGCGTTGCGGCTCGAAGCCGAGCAGGGGAAGCCGGAGTGGCGGCTCCGGGCACGGATGTGTTTGTTTTGTGCAATGGTGGCTTTGTGTCGTGTGGGCGACGAGGCTCTGTTGTTTGTGCGGTTTTTCGACCCTTTTTTTCCTCAAAAATGGGGTCATTTTGTATGGTTTTTGGGCTCGGTTTTCCTCATAAACTGGGTCAACCGGTCGTCTTGACCTTCTCCTCTATTGCGATGAATATAATAGTTCTCCTGTTGTTATTCAAAAAAAAAATTCCGAAGGATGGTAGAAAATCTCACGGTATGATTGCTGCACCCCCATGGAGCTCTCACAGCGCTTTGGATTTTGGGCCGTCTGATCAAGCTGACGTGGCGCGATCTCGGCCGTCGTTCGGTTCAGGGCGCTGAGGCCCTCCCACAGACCCACTTTTTATCCACGGGTCCTGTGAAGCCCGCTCGGCCCAGACTCTCCACCTTCGAGCGTGCCGTCGCTCCCTCTAGCCAGCCGCCGCTCGCAATCCCCAATCCCATCGCGGTCGATTCGCCTCCTCCCCTCCACCTTCTTCCTCACGCACTCAGCCTCCACCTCCGGCCTGTCTCTGAGCTTCGTATCCTCCACCCCCACCTCCGGCGCAAGCAGGAGGGGCTGCTGGAGCTCCGCCCTTGATGGTGATGGAGGACTCGAGCTCACGCCGGCGACCTCCACAGCGGCAGCGCGGGCGACCTCCCTAGCCGCGTTTCTGGAGGCAAAGGACGGCGCAGCTCCACCACCTCGCCCGCAGCGCAAGGACACCCGCTTCCTGCTTCTCTTGGCTGGCCAGCCTGTCTCCTGCACAGCCTGACGCCTTCCCCACCATGAGAAGACAGGGGAGAGGAAGTCATGGTCTGCAACGTCCATCCATGGCCCCTCTACATGGAGCGGCAGCCAGCCATGTCCAGCTTCCTCTGGCCCAACCCATCTCTCCACGTCCATGCCTTTGCTGATTTGAGGTACTCACTCCTCTCTTCCTCTTGATTTGTCTCATCCCTTCTCTCTTCCACTTCCATAATTTATGGTCTTTGTTTTGTGCGAGATGTGTTTTTGCATCTACGCATATGAACTGTTTGAGGAAATGTCTAAGCGAGGCTGCATATAAATTGTTTGAGGAAATGTCTAAGCAGGTTGCACGAACAAAATATCTACCTTTTTAGGGCTATTTTGTCGTCTTTTCTTACCTATGATGGTCAAGCTGGTTATGTTTCTTACCGTCAGAGCGAGAATCTTAACCCTTACAGTGGTGGTGGTTGTTGTCTTGTACAACTTGCCACAAATCAGTGATTGCACATGGTGCTCAATACACATACTCTAATTTAAATGTTTTGTTGTTGCTGCATTGCATTGCCGAGGTAATTGGCTACATTAATTCTGTTAAAATTCATAGTATTATCCTTCTTCATTTATGGTATTTCATTTTGTTTCTCCTCCACATTATTTGGTAGGTACTGAGAGCAGCTACCTTGACATAGGGCATGCTCCTGAGGAAGGGGTTGAGGAGGTCAGGGTGAGGGGCAGAGAGAGACTCCCCCAGTTTTAGCTTGTGGCTCTGGTGTACTAGACAAATTAGGTATTTATCTTACTTGCATGATTCTATTGTTTCCGCAGAATTCGGTACCCACCTAAATATGCACATGGTATTCATGGAAGCTGTTATATTGATTTCTTGGATTCTCTCGGAATGTTATTGTATATGTATGTATGAGCATCGGACATAGGTGTACCTGCCATATATATGGAGGTTATTTTTGTACAGCATTTTCTTCAGATTACAAAACTGAATTAATATGACACTTTACATTATTGCTTTCTATAAAAAATTGTTTATAGCTCTATAATATATAACATCGGTTGCACACATTTTTCTTCTTATACTGAAGCTTATATGCTCCTATTGCGGAAATTAATTGATTATGAAGCAAATAAGATGACGTTGGTCTGTCCCTAATGCCTTCTTTCAAGCCCTGGTGAGTTCAGATGTTCTACTTCTCATAGCTACTTATGAGCCATATTTACAGATCTGTAATGATTATGCAATTATATTTTGTCTTGCCGCTTTTCATTTTTATTCTAGGTCATTTGTTTAGCCAAAAAAATGTTGGTTTACCTTTCATCTAAAGAAAGGCTTTCTAAAATTGTTAACATTCTGCCTTAGTATTCCTGATGTTGCGTACATGGTTTCATGCGTTTCTTTTACCTCCCTTTGATTATCGTTCAGCAAATGTTTGAATGAAGATGTCCATGCTCTAGAAAGTTTCGATCAAATTTCGTTGTATATGAACCAAGATCTACAGATGTCCATGCTCTACAGGTTACATGGTGTACGGTACAGTTCTGGGAGTTAGCTGATGACAGTATATTTGCACTTTTATTTTGGTGCTTAACAGAGGTAAATAAATTACAGTCTTATTTTATTTCTTTATGCTAAAAACTCAAGAAATGATATGTTGTACTTGGTTTACGAGTATTTCTTGTATAGAGAAAGCTTAATATACATATAAGCATTACTATTTTGGTTGTCCATATATGGCACCACCATATGTGCATTGAGTTCTGGACCCTATATATAGAAAAAATTATCCTCCTTTACTTCACGATCAGATATTCTTTCACATGGATCATAAATAGCCTGCGGTCTTCTTCTTTGTATTCTTCTTTATTCTTATGCGGTTTATGTTTTTTCGCTCTTTAGGTTTGTAACTGAAAATCTATGTGATATAATTGCAGTCAGTTGCAGGTGTTAACAGTATTCATGTGCACCAAGGATCTCTAGGAGTTGAGGAGGAATGAGGAGTCCATGGCCATCAATTGGCGGCGCCAGGAAGCTCAGCAAGAGGCATGCAAGATGTGTGGGTAAGAGAATGAGAGCAGATTTTTAATGGGTAAGGAAAAATATCTTTACATGTTTTTTTATTGGGTATCAAAGGATCTGTTCATTATTTTCTCAGCTGAACCTATTTGTTCTCTTGGATGTCTAGCATCTCAGATTTATACTTACAAAAAAAATCATGAGTTTCTCAGATTTTATGCCACCATGTGGATATCTTGGAAGGTTTTTTTTTAGAATCTGAATGCTGGAGTGTATGCTCATAGGTAGATGAGTTGTAAAGGAATAAAATCTGGGTAGTGTATCTATACAATAGCATAAGTTGACTCATGAACACTGGAAGTAAGATTCTGAACTTCTATTTATCGCAAATACAAAATCCAAAGCACAAGCTGTATAAATACAAGTTAGTACATGTTAATTCCGAATTCATGAATGACTTTGCAATATCATTCTTGTGACACGAAATCACTTTCTACTCACGAATAATTTTATACACAGATGTAGTTCGAGAACCCCACCTGTTCTGACACGAAATCACTTCCTACTAATGAATTTTCTTGTGTTCAGGTCTTCAGGAAAGGCCAAATAGAACATGACTTTGCTTTCTTTGTAGCGCCGGTGTTGATTTGAGTAAAAATATTACAGACATCAACTAAGATAATACCAGGTTTGTTGAGGTATTGACTTGGTTCTTAAAGGTTAAATTAGTTTTTATTTATTCATTTTTGGTTCTACTCTTTTTAGGTCAAAATAATGATGCTTTCTGCTATATTCGTATGGTACAGATAAATAGTTTATCTATTTTTTGAATCTTCAAAGCCAGTAAATGTCAACTGTGTGCGGTCTACTGACTGATTGTTTTATATAACTATGCTTCAGTAAATGCAAAATAAAATGCTTACTTGATAGTTGGCCTCTGAATAATCTGAATGTTATATAGTGGCGAACTCCAAAAAATTGGGTTGCCTCTGTAGTAATCGAGTGTCGTTTCACCAAGTATGCTTTGTCACCTCTCGTACTGTATTGGTATTTTTCCTAGGTGTTTGAGTTGCAGTAAGATGGTTTTCCTCTTTCTTGAATTTATTTTCCGCCATTCATGCCTCTTGGTGCCTATATTTTTCCAGGTTACTATAGGAGAAAGGCCTGGTGTATCCTTTTTCTAGATACAATGATCACCATCATACGGGTTACCTCATTATGTCTTTCTTTGTTTATGTTTAATCTCTTTGTATTTGAATTGGTTACTCTCCAATTAGGCAAATCATGATACTAAAACTTGCTTGGATGCATGGTACATAGCCTTGCACATATATTTACTTCCTGGATTTCTCTTTGCTGCAATTGGGTGTTTCAACTGGGTTTGCTTTGAATGTCAAGTGTTAATGACCTTGCCGATACTATATCCAATGAGGAGGTACAATCTACAATCAGTTTTGCTTTCCCTGCTACTCTCTGTTTGTGAATAAAATGCCTTTGCTTCCTCTACTTTGCATGTACATCTTATAAACTTGGCACCGTATAATTGAGTTAAGTATGATCCCAGTTTTGGAGGTTGCATTCATTCAAATTTAACACACGGTGCAATGAGACATTTAACAATCGGTAACATATGAGGCAAAACCTGATGTCTATTCATGTTTCAATTCGAAATACAAGTGTTCTTCTTTTAAAAGTTGATTTGGCCATTAAAAGGAAACTGCGGTTCAACTTCATCAATACATCAAAAATATTTCTATTCTTTGAGGGATGCGATGTTTTTTACTCTTAGGAAAAAAATACATAACACATGTTCTTCATCTATGTTCTGTTCTTATCAGTGTTTTCTTTTCTGTACTAAGTATGGTTGTGTTAATGAACTTGGCAGTCCAGATGACCTTGGTTGGAAACTACTTTCAGTTTTCTTAGAAGTCTGCTTTCCCTGCTATCCTCTCTCTCAGTTTTCTTAGCTATCTTCTCTCTCAATTTTCTTAGAAGTCTGATTTCCCTGCTATCCTCTCTCTGAATAAATTTCCTTTGCTTGATCAGCTCACATCTTTATTTTATAGTTTTTCCTGTTTCTAATCAATGTACATATATAGATACTATGTTTGTCTTTTATGCGACGACAAAATTAATAGCTTAGATTTAATTTGTGGTTGATAAAAATTTGGCAAAGGTGTCATTCATAGGTTAGTTAAAGAAAAGTAAATATTGAAATCATTAATCTTTTTCTATGCCTAACCTTACTTTGTTTCCACGCCTAGGTTGTATACATAACATATGATGTTTATGCGTATTTAGGGCTTAACAGGTTTTGTTCATAAAGCCTTAGTGCATATATTTGTTGGTTTGACTGTTTTCTCTTATACTTTGTGTTTTCTCATCTCACCATGCATGTATTGATGGACCTGTACTTTTTTCTATTTTGGAAAGACACTCGTGATGGTGACGCCTGCCCAGATGAGGAGGAATGAAGAACCTCGAGGTTATATCCTTCTTCTTTCCCGTATAAAGGTTCCAGATTATAGATTTGAAGCACCTATATAGATTCCCTTTGCTTGATCTACTCTGAATACATTTCCTTTGCTTGATCTGTTCACATCTTTATTTTATAGTTTTTTCCGTTTCTAATCAATGCACATATATAGATGTTATATATATGTGCATGGAGATTCTTTCTTCTCTTATTCATAATCTACTGGAGATGCATGTCTGCAGACCATATGCATATCGGCGAACACTTTAAGAATGTGTTTCGTTTAGCTTCTTCCATAAATTTATACATGGAAGATATACATGCTCTTTTTTCGTTCATTTCATGCATGTGGATTTGCTAGAATATAGAACTGACGCCCCCTTTCTATTTCAGCCTGATGGGTTCCCCGCGATGCTCTTCTACCCAGCTCGGAAGAAAATCTTTGAGCGTGTTTGTTCTTAAATATAGTATTTCACATCCTATTTAGGGGTGCGTCTGGTAATATGTTTTTTCTTTTAGTTGGTAGAAATAACATCGCCCGCACATGGCTTCTCCGCGAGTGCTACCATCTAAATTTGCATCTACGAATTGTCTCCGGACTCCTGAAACTAGCATAAAACATGCATGCTCAACTTCGAGTGCATATTTCAAAGCTGCCAATCAGTATGGAGTTTTTCAAGGATACAGATATTCCATCTCTAGATCTCTACAAGCTTGCATATGTATATATATCCATGTTTAAGGATAGCTGAAAATGATAAATCTGCTTTTAGTATTGCATTCCGTCTACTGATTCGGTTTGTTTGGCTGAAATTTGCGAGATAACTTTTGACAGGGACCGGCTGGTAGTGGAGATATCAAGTTCATCAAGAGGCATGCTTGACATCCTTCCGAGGTTGAAGTGCAATGTTGCAAGAAATACCAGCTGACATGATCCAAGGCCCTCTCTTACTATGTGATGGCTTCAGAATACTCCTGCTGTCATACCTTCGTGTTTTCTTTCTAATATCGTTTACTCATGCTGCTCATGTGATACTAATATTATTGCCCCTGGTCTCTCATTGATGTATTTCTTTTAAGAAAAGCTTTTGGTAGCCAAGATGCTGATATACCTGAGATACATATTGCATCCATTTCCACATTAGTAGTTAGACTTCAGTAAAATGTCCATTATCTACTTTCTTCCAATTTAAGCTATAATATTTAAGAATGACTTTACATTTTTTTTAGATTACAAACCATTGATGTTGGGGAACAAAGCGTGCATAATAAATGAATTCACGTGGTGGAAGGAAAACACATGGTAAAGTGGCTACAAGTGAAATATGAAGTGGTTCTCCCATTCTCATTTTTCACAAAAATGGATATTATTCAAAATATTCTTATAGATGTACAATAGCCGAAAGAAGTTATATGTGTCAAGAGTTATTACATTTTTTTCCATTCGTAGATATGTTGTCGGGGATATGCCATGGAGAGACTCCTGAGGTGGCCACCGCATCCTAGCAGCAACAGCCTAGGATGGAGATCCATTTAGGTGGCCCTCGCCACTATCGGCCTGTGATGAAGATCTGTGTAGACCACCTGTTCAAGCCACGGCAGCCTGTCATGGAGCCACCCGTAGGTGGGCACGACATCCCTACGAACGCGACTGGCATATGTTGGTGAATACAAAATTTAGAAGCAACTGAATAGAATACTGTTGGTGACCGTAAATTTCTGAAAGGAAATGATTAGTTTTAGCATTTGTTTTGGTCAACGCCATTGCTGCCGCTGATGTTGTCTTTGTAATCAGAGGTGTTCTGTTCGTGATCTTACTACAGTTTGGGTTAGTCTTCTGATATACGACTGGCAATTTTTACACATGGTACATGCTACTTCGGCCCCAAATTAAGCAGCTAGCAGCACACATAAATGATGAACGCACTTAACAGGGTTGCTTGTACATACATTTCTCTTATGTGTTTGTTGGAACTAATTAATATACAAAAATTCAGAGAATGCTTCAGGTTATAAGCATTGGTGGCGATTAGGATTTTTTCCAGGACAACTTTTCAGTACTTATGCTTAGAACTTAATACGTGCCCCAACATCCTCTTAATATGCGTCATGTAGGTTCTCGAAAAAAGTGAATTCACAAAAGACATTATAAGTGATTCTCATTCATTATATCACCTGAACAACCCTTATTAGAATTAGAACAATCAGAATAATAATGATGTTATTATTAGTTGGACAGAGTATCTTGCTGGGAGTGTATAAGCGTTCGCTGCTCCATTTGCAGTTTCGTGTGCTTGAACCTAATTTACTTATAGTAGCAACTTATTGTAAAAACCTAACAGATGTATTACTAGCTCTGTCTACAGATGGTTGTGGTAAATTTATCAAAATTTAGAAAAAAATTAAAACATTTATTTATGGATAGAGGGAACATTATATTGGTAGTTATTTTTATCGCTGCTATTAGAATAGTAATACCGACACGCACTCCACGGGATCGTGCGCCAAGGCGCACATCTAAATCTAGTTACTAGTAGAAGCAGAGATGGTAGTCATCATCCGGTGAGGGAAAGGAAAGGTAACAAAGAAAAAATGTTACCCGAGCGATCGTGCCTGCAAAGTCAAGTCAAGCAACGCAAGGCAAGGCCGAGGAGGACAGCCGTCGCATGCAGCAGGAGCAGCCGAAAGTAAGTGCGTCATGGCTGACTCAACATAGTCAATCTGTGCTGAGACAGACACGGATCCAATCTTTGCCAAGACGAGCTGGCCAGTCGCCGTCGCGCAGAAGCGCACATGGCCATGCCGAGTTGCCGACTGGACCGCCGCGCGCCGGCCGATGGGGATCTTGCGTGGCACGGCCGGATACGTGTGATGAGTGGTACCTGCCACGTCAGCTATCGATCGGTCGCCTGGGGGCTGGGGCCGTAAAAGCGGGCGCTTTTCCCCTCCCGTTGCGACACTCCGGCGAATCCGAACGCAACATATTTGTGTCACGTACGTACCTACGTAGGTACCACTTTGGTCCCGACGCGACCCACGGATGGACACGGATTGATCCTCATCTATTTACCGTGACATTCACGGGTCCTGGCTATCAGTCCGCCTAACTATTTGACCTTGACTCACTTCTCAACGGTCTGGCCTTGGCCAATTTCATCTGCCGAAGCCCTTTATGCGAACAAAATCATGTGTCTTTTTTTTTTTGCCAAGGAGCTCTTTCTTTTGCGAAAAGTTAGCCTGCTTATTCATAATCTTCAAAACTAGCGAAAAATTATACGAGGGAGGGGAGTTTCTTCTAAATTTCATTTCCTCGAAGATTGTGGTCAACCCGCAAGGGTTGTGTTTTCAGGCAATAATTGGCCAGGTGTCAAAGAGCTCATTCGAAGATTGTGCTCGATAAATAGGAGTTGGAAGCCTTTGTGCTTGGACAAAAACTCGAGCTTCCCCCTTTTAAAAGAAAAAAACATGCCGTATTTATTTTAAAGATTGAATTACTGATAAAACAATAAAGAACTTGTACACGCAATCTAGCAATGTTGTTAACTATCAAGTGTAGAACAATCAATGAAAACCAAAGAGCCTGGCGCGACCTACAAACGGACTGGTACTCATCCATATATTGTACGTAGACACTTACTTCCTCCATCCATAAATAATTATTAGTATATATGCGGGTTTTTCAAGATAAATTATGAAGAGAAGTAAAAAAAATATTGGACACATGCATCTCTCCTCTTTAATTCTTTCACCTCTAATAAGCTAAGTGCATGTAGAAAATAAGAAAAATATATGCTTAATATTATTGGATTTGATTTTTATGCGATGAGAGAGAATCAATTAAAGTGCACCGGAAAGATGGAAGTACACTCTTTTTGTCACAATGAATAAAAGCTACTTTTTTAAGGGTGTATACATGGTGATAAAATGCTCTTTCACAAAGAAATTTCTTTCCACCCAAGGTCCCGTGCACCCCAAAGTTGCATGTAGATCCGCTATAACACCTGAGATCTATCCAGGTCTGGATCTATCATGGGACCATTGCATGTAGGTGTATATGGCATCTGTACAACCGGCAGTGTAGAGGTCGTATTTACCGTGACTTGTGCGGGTCCTTTTTTTTTTTTGCGAATTCAGAGAGCTTTATTGATTACTGATAGCAGTACAATCACTCGTAAGAGTATTTGTGAGAAAACCTGGGTTATAATTGATCCACAGGCATCTCCTCCTATCAACACTAGCTTGCTTAGCACATAAGTGGGCAGCCATATTTGCATCACGGCCAACTGAAACAATGCTAAAACTAGAAAAGGCTCTCCTAATCTCCCTAATCTCTTGGCATATGGACATAATTTCCGATCTATCTTAATCAATCCTATTACAGAAATTGACAGCTAGCTGAGAATCACTCTCAATAATTACCCGGTTATAGTTTCTCTCCATGGCCAGTCTTGCACCATCAAGGATAGCCCTTGCCTCCATAATAAGAGCACTAGCAGCATCCCCATACCAGATAGCTTGTCCTCTAATCAGACTGCCCCGGTGGTCACGAACAACCAAACCGGTGCCCCCAGACATTGTAGCTTCAAGGAAACTAGCATCTGTGTTGATTTTGATCACTCCTTCATCGGGTGCCTTCCAGCGAACTTTTTTCTTTGGGGTCTCTGTTATCACCAGAATTTGACCGGATCAGAGGTGGGCCGCGATCAAGATGGGCTTGAAGATTATATACATAGAAGGAATACATGAATCGGCCTTGTGTACCAAGTTTGGGCTAATAGCCCGTGTATCTGTACCATAGCAGGATACGTGTCGTTTAGAAGTTAGAGTTTTACCCGTGCACGGTTAGGTGCACGCCTGAATTAGAAAGTCCCTCGGACTATAAATATGTATCTAGGGTTTATGGAATAAACAACAACCAACGTTCAACACAAACCAATCTCGGCGCATCGCCAACTCCTTCGTCTCGAGGGTTTCTTCCGGTAAGCACCATGCTGCCTAGATCGCATCTTGCGATCTAGGCAAGCACAAGCTTATTACGTTGTTCATGCGTTGCTCGTCGTCGAAGCCTTTTTGATGGCGAGCAACGTAGTTATCTTAGATGTGTTAGGGTTAGCATTGTTCTTCATATCATATGCTATCGTAGTGCAACCCTTATACATCTAGCCGCCCTTACACCTATCTTAGGTGTAGGGGCGGCACCCCGCTTGATCATTGTTTAGTAGATCCGATCCGTTACGGTTGCTCCTTGTTCTTCAAGGATTAGTTTAATATCCGCAATAGTTAGGCCTTACAAAGGGTTGGAGGATCCAGCGGCGTGTAGGGTGTAGTTTCAGGGCCGGTCCTGAGGTTTCGAAGGCCCGGGGCGAGACAAAAAAATCAGGGCCTTTTATACATACTTAATGTTATAAAACTTGTATACAAAAATATTAATACGAAATATTATAGTATATATTATATTAAAAAATCAAACATAACTAGAAGCAAACTCATTGATGATGGTATATCAATATTACTCTTGTCGATTATCATAGTGACTCTATGTTTAGTCGTGCCGTCATAGTGGTTGGTGGTTCCAGTAATGAACAAAATCGACGAAGTAGCGCCCCGTAGAGGACACAATAAATAATGAATTGGATTTGGACCTAGTTATGGTGTTGCAATTCTGTTCTTCCTCTCAGCTAATATCTGTACTAAAATTGTGTAATATTGGTTTACAACATATATTGTACGACCGTCGGCTACAGATCTTCTATCTCTTTCCTTGCATTTCGCACAAGGTTGGATGTTCTACTTTTGTGAGTGATTAGAGCAACTAACCAAAACACTAGTAGAACAATCAGCGGCGTGAAAAGTAAAATGAGTTTTTTTATGAAAAAATGAGTTGATTATCTGCACTCACAGGTCCCATCCAACTTAATATTCTGGTAGAGGAGAAAAGTTGGCCCAAAGAAAAATAGGCCCAAGCAACAAAAGAAAAGTAAAACCCAATTATCAGCCCACTTGAGAGCAGCCTGGAGATAACGATTCATCCTCTTCTACCTCAAACATACGAGAAAACAGACCAGCTCTAATGGTGGTGCCCCCATGAACTCTTCCTCTACTAGCTACAGCCTATGTCACACCTGACGGGGCCCCTTTGGATCCCGGGGCCCGGGGCGGCCGCCCCGCTCGACCCCCCTCAGGGCCGGGCCTGTGTAGTTTGCTAGCCCTAGACAGGATGTTCGGGGATCAACCTCGTGTTGGTTTTTAGGCCCTGTCTAGGATCGGCTTACGATCACCGTACGCGAGCGCGAGGCCCAATCGTGGGTAGGATGATCCGATTATGCGGTGAAAACCCTAAATCGTCGTAGATCGCTTTAGCTTTATCTTGATCAAGCAGGACCATCATATACTCGTACACCTCGTACGAATCATGGGTGGATCGGCTCTTTGAGCCGATTCACGAGATAACCTCGAGAGCCGATCGAGGCTCGTATTTAATGTTTACGTGTATGCCATGCGAGAAACTAAGCGAGGCATCATCCAACACCTTCCCGACCGTGTATAGGTCAGGTGGCACGCCCTTGCGACAGCGATCGGACGTGTGACCGGAAGGCTTTGCGGGCCGTCGCTCTGAGGGGCTAGGGCCAGCCGCAGCCCTGAGTTGTTCCCGGCTCTACGGTGTTGCCCGTCGCTGCCCGCCGGTGGGTTTCTGACCGCAACACATTCTGGCACGCCCGGTGGGACAATCGTCTACATCCACCGCATCGCCATCTACATCTGAGATGGTGGAAGGCACTCCGGTCAAGTACGAGGATCTGACTGACGAGCTCAAGAAGAAGCATGACGAGATCAAAGCAGTCCTCGAAGCCGACCTCATCGGCTCTTTCCACAGAACCCGCTCCCATGGCATCAGGTGGAAGGGGTTCTCACCTGAAGGCGCGCTCGATGGGGTGGACCTGTCCTCCCCGTCAGAAGAACGCACCAGGTCGCTGCGTCAGGAGATCAACTTCATGGTGGCTCATTCGCTACACCGCCACTCTGAGAGCCTGGTGAACACTTTGGAGCGTGTCGCTCTGCGCGTGATCCAGGAAATCATGAGCCACCAGTATTCTCCGTCAGGACCAGCTCTGGGGACTTACCAAGGAGAGATGCCACTCCAGTCCCGTCCACCGCTGCCGTTCGCGTTGGCAGCGCCGGAAGTGCCGAACTCATCGGCATACGTCGTCTACAAGATTGGTGGTGACCCTAGTGACTACCAATTCCTACATGAGGCGCCCAAGGAGATCCCGCACGGATACACATGCGCATACGTGCCGATCGCAGCGAACTCGGGCACTCTCGAACCAGGCTGCGACGGCAGGGGACTTCGGAACAGACGAGGAGGAACGTCGGCAACGGATCTTGAGAAGCGGACGTGGCTAGCTAAGTACGCCACCCCGACAAACCTCCGGAGCTCAGCTCCTGCGGTTGGCTCGGAATCTGGAAAAGCAAGCATGGCTGGCTAAGTATGCCACCCCGGCGAATCTTCAGGGTTCGACACCTTCAGCCATCACCGCGGATCAGATTTGTACAATTCTGAAAGACCAATTCGGCATGATGCCGAAAAGGAGGACAATCGGCTATACCAAGCCGTACCCCAACGAGTACGAATTGATCCTGCTACCACCCAAATATCGGCTCCTCGACTTCACAAAGTTTAGTGGATCGGATGGTTCCAGCTTCCATCGAACATGTGAGCCGATATTTGGCACAGCTGAGCACGATCTCGGCATCGGACGAGCTGCGTGTGAGGTTCTTCGCACGGTCCCTCACGAGATCGGCTTTCGGGTGGTACACATCGCTGCCACCGAACTCAATCCGGACTTGGAAGCGAGTTGGAAGAGCAGCTCCATGAACAGTATCACTCGGAGGCTTCCGAGGCCGGCATTGCCGATCTAGCACAAGTACGACGAAGCGCGGGGAAACGAGTGTCGGAATACATCCAGCACTTCAGGACCATTAGGAACCGATGCTATTCGGTTCACGTAAGTGAAAAAGAAGCGATCGGGTTGGCGGTGGTGGGTCTCTCATCATCGATCAAGGACGTGGCCTTCCAAGCGGACTACCCTTCATTGGCGCACATGGTGCGAAGCCGTCGGCATATGAACAGCCGCCACCCGGATGTTTACCGGGACAAATTCAAGCGTGCGGTGGTCCTGGTTGAGGCGGACGAGGATGAAGGTGCTACGGGAGATCGAGAGGTAGCCGTGGCTGAATGGACTCGGGCGGCGAGCCCCGTGTCCCGCAAGTGGGTTAAGCCACAAGGCCCTCCAAAAGGGTTCGACTTCGACGTGACCAAAGCTGAGCAGATTTTCGACCTCTTACTCACTGGAGAAGCAGCTAAAGGTACCCGAAGGCCACAAGATCCCCACGGTGCGGGAGTTGAACGGAAAGCCATACCGCAAGTGGCATAACACGTTCACCCACGCCACCAACGACCGCAGGGTGTGGCGTCGCAGATCCAAATGGCGATAGAAAAAAGGCGGCTAATTTTCAACCGATACGCCATGAAGGTCGACACACACCCCTTCCCCGCCGTTAACATGGTGGAGTATACTTACCATGGAGGATACCAGCCAGATTTCTCGTGCAATATCAACATGGTGGGACCTGGGCACCACTCGGTAAGGACGGAGATGAGGGCAGCCGCTCTCATAGCAAAGACACAGAGGAAGCCGCTCCACGCGATCGGCTCCGCCATGATGGCAAGCGCTACGTCACGTAGGGAGAAGTGAAGAACATAAGATATCAGCCGACCTCTCTGATCACCTCCTCAACAAGTATGTGAGTCAGTATGACCAACGCCGACGATACAACGACGATGATGAAAAAGATCGTCTGGCTAGGGACGACAGGAGACGTCGTCGGCATGATCGCGACGAGGAGCGATATGAGCGCCACGCCAAGGAAAAGTCAAGGGAGCAAGACGACGAGGATAGGCACTGGGACTGCCCCTTCTTCAGACACTGCTGGGATTCAGGAATGAGCCGATTGCCAACAATCGGCAACTGCCCAGAATGCAAACGAAAGAAGAAGGATGCAGCCGACGTGTCCGTGTTCAAGCGTCTAGGGCCTCTCCCGCCTCGAAGCAAACGCGCCGAGTCCCCTCGGATGGAAGATCTTGAGGATTTGGAAGACGAGGGAGAAGAAGAAGAAGAAGACAGGTACCACCGGCCAAGGTGGTGCCCTGATGGACTCAGCTCGTTCCCAAAAGCGTAGGGTTCAGCCGATTGCGCGGCTTGGAGGAAGCCGAAAGGTTATACCTGCACACGCTAAGGAAGGCGCGACCCGACCCGGCCGCAAAGATCCAACGAACCCCGGATGAAGAGGGTCGACCACGAAGAATGGAGTGGCGCCCCAAGCAAAGGAAAGCCGATGATGAGACATCGGCTGGCACAAACATGGTGCTCGTCCTTCCAGCGGAGTTTGGTGCTCCAGGATTACACGAGGCACCCAATTTCGACGACTGCGAGCACATCAACGTGACAAAGAACGGGGTTAGGCTGGTTTTATCCACCGGCCTGACCGTGTAACAAGAGCAACATCGATGGACAAATGTGGCGATGCCGATCCAAGTGATCGGCCCCAAGGATTTATGATGGAACGTTACAAAACCTTCATCGAGCAAACAACATGGAGGCCGATTCCAGCAATCGGCCAAAATTATCCTCACCATCCATTCTGCCTGGGTTCAACGCCAATCTAATGGGCGATAGGGTTACGTCGGCTAAAAAGCTAGAAGAAGTCCACACTGGTCCTAATCAAGCCGATGTTCGCATAGAGTGCCTTGGCTAAATTACAGAGCCGATTTCAGCAAGCTACCGCGTAATCGGCTCTGGGGCACCTAATCGGATGAACATGTGCGATACATGTGCAGTGAAACATTGGGGGCCGATATCGGCCCGTAAAAAAAACAAAGAATTCAAAACATCCTCACCGATGAGACGAGCTGATCAGCAAGACGCAGGAATTGAACTGGAGAAGCTCGGGGGGCAGCTCACCCTGAAGGTTCTCTGCTCTGGGGAGCCAATTTTGTTGGAATCGGCTAGCTCTGCATTATAACTTGGAAGCCGATGGTGGCACCTTTGGCTGGCTACCTACTTTTCTCGCCTTGACTAAGGCTCGGGGGCAGCTTGCCCTGAAGGACCCTTTGCTATAGGGAGCCAATTTTGTTGAAATCGGCTGGCTCTGCAATCTCAACTGTTCTGAGGGATGTGCCTATCCTGCAGAAGTATCATCTCCAGCCTCCGGGTTGAGTTAGCAATGGTCCCAGAGAGCCCCTGAAAGCAAAGGGGATTTGGAAGAGAAGGATCCGGCAGGAGAATGTCTGAAAACCTGAGGTTAATGATGAGGCCAGGCATTATTTCAGGAGTTTTGCCGTTGAGTCCAACACTACGCTCAGTGACTGCGGATTGGACCGGTTCGGGTGGAAGTTTGGGGATCTGAATTTGAGCAAGGTTCGCAGGTTACCAATGCGTTGCCATCGGCTTATTGAGCGGTGATCAAATTAACAATCGGCCAAATCAGTACGAAAAGAAATCGGCAAAATCAAGTTAAGGGAAATTCTTCATTAATGTTGGGATTTCTTACAATGAAGAGCCGATCGCTCAAAGAAGAAAGGAAGAACAAAAGGAGAGCCGATTGCTCGTGGGTTACTAATCCTACATTGCTAATCCTCGCCAAGCATCATCGTCGGCATCGGAGCTGCCGCCGGCGCTACCTCCGGAGGCTTCCTCGTCGCTGCTGCCCCAGCCCTCGGCCGGAGCCTCTTCTTCCTCGTCATCATCATCATCATCCTCGCTGTCCGCCCAAGCGCGGAAGCGCTTCGTCGGCGGGTACCCAGCGGAAGAGGAGGAATCATCTTCCTCCTTGCGGTGACCCAGCGTACCACTGCATGGTGTAGTACACAAGTCGTTGACATAACACAAGTGAAACACCGTTCCACTCATATTACATCTCTCAGAGTGGTACAACAGAAACATATGCGAGTCCAAGGTATGTCTATAGAAGTACACACGAACTGTTTACATAAGATCCACACAACCTCCTACTTTACAGTGAGGTAAAACTTCAAATAAAGCTTCAGAAGAACGACTCGTAGTATAACTTATTTCTAACTCAAGCTTAAGAGCTACTTGGCTTGCTATAGAAATCTAGCTACTTAGGTGCTATGATTAGGGAAAGGTTCCCTTCTATTACTAGTCTAAGTTTCCACTCTAGCTGATGCAAAAGTTGACTTCTTTGATTTGATTCTTCATCTTGTTGCAGTTGACTCCTTTGTCTTCGAGTTCCACGGTAGTTTCTCCTTCGGTGCCTTGATCTAAGAAGGGGGTTCAAATGGGATAGAATGAGTACGAGCGTACTCAAGCAAGTTCATATTAGGAAATAGGTGTATCATGCACTAGCTACAGCCATAGACCGTAAAGTCATAGGCCAATGCAAGTTTTCATAAACATTTCTTCAAAAGGTTTATTTTATTCCGAAAACTATGCCCGTCGGTCTTCACGAGTTGACTAGAACTTCGTGGAGTTCCTTTCCTGCCGTGTTCGCAGCTCCCTTCCCGAACAGGAGTGACGATCACAATTCTTGATACCCTCTCGCAGAGGTGCGTTACTTTACCCCACAAGAGATCTTAACCATGTTGCCGCCGAGAGTATATCCCCGTCCACACTTCCTTTGGTGTGAGGCCCAGTATAAGATCCAAGCCAATCACTGCCTTCTCCGCGACCCTGCAAACCCACCCTTTTGTCCGACCGTACACCTCCAGTAGACTTCCCCCGATAATACGGCTTTACTCATGGTGTACTCCGGACAATCCCTCATAGATCGAAGAGATTAACATCACTAATGGATGGGGATTTAAAAGGATTTCCCAACCTATTGCGGCAGTGCCTCCAAGCACCCCACCGTCTCTCCGATCCGTTGGCGTGCGTAAGGGAAAAGATACGACTGACTTCCCTGCAGCCATTATAGATCTTATGGATAACGCGATATGTACGGCGCTAGAATCACTCGGACTGGCATTGGTAATTTAATCCTAGGTGATATAACCCATTGCAATGGAACCTCCACCATATCAACACATACCATGGTTCCATTGCCCACCACATAGTCATATTCATAATTGTAAAATAATATTTTGCTTTTCAATGCATGAGTGATAAGTATAGTACTTTGCATATAGTTTGATAAAAATAATCAAATGACATGAGCAAGCGATGAACTTGCCTTTCTTGACTGCAAGATTATGCAGGCAAAAGCTTCGATACGTGATAACTCCAAATGCTGAAATACCATCATCGTCCGGTAAGGACAATGTTTAGAGAACTGGCAAAGATGCTATAATGCATAATATGAGATGCAATCGTCCCAAGCGTAACCTAACCTCGATGATTTAGGATGTATGAGTTGTAAAGATTTCTTTAGGGTTGGTTGCACTTTTAGAATGGTTCTCAAACAAGGTTCTTATTGGGGTTTGGTTATATTAGCATCATAACCAAGTGATATAATGCATCATAACAATCATACACATAAAGAATAGTAGTGGAATAATATGTGAAGAACAAGTTGTCAATTTTAAGTTCTACAGGACATGGTTGATGATTACCGATATTATACTTTAAAAGAATAACTTTTGAAGAACATGTTGTTTAAGAAATATTGAGTATTTCAAAGAAGGATTAGGGTTTCTAAGGTTTGATTGGTATTTGTACTTCAAAAGAATAACTCGTTGAAGAACAGAGTTAATTAAGAACATGAACTGTTATATATAGGTGTTATGGCTTTCTAGGGTTTACTATTGAATTCATTTAGTTCTTGGATAGGAACTAGTTGGGTTTTTAACTTGGAATGGATTTCTATATAGCAAGTATTGGTAGGTTTATTGCTATGGTTTCTTCTAAGCATTATATCAAAGGATGGTTATTTAAGATGGTTCTATAAATTAGCTATTAGGGTTTACTATGGTTTCACAATTGCTTTACTAAATAATCTCTAATTGTTTCTAAGCTAAGTGGTTTATCATTTCCTAAGTAAGGTTTAGTTGGATAGGAACATGTGATGTGATTTGCTACACAAGGTTGGTATTAGGGTTTATCATCATGGTTTAACTAGGGTTTGATGGTTGAGGTTGATCCTAATGGTGTGGTATATAGGATTGGTGATTAATGGTACTAATTCAATTAACAAGTTAGGGTTTCTACCTAGGTGACATTAGTGGATCATATAGGTTTTAATTAAGAATAGGAACATGAAATGATAATCTCATGTGATCACTTGGTTTTATGCTAGTGGATCATGACTTGTATTTGTTGATCACAAAATATGGTTCCCTATGTAAGGTGACATTCACATGATCACATGTGATAAGCAACTAGGGTTTAGGGTTAAAGCAATTTCAAATGATCACATACAATAATGGGATCCAGATTCTAACTTATAATAAAACTAGGGTTTCTAAATTATGATCCAATTCTTAAAGTAATCCTTGGTACTAGAATTAATGTGATTAAGTACTTGGAATAAAGTTATTAATAATTTTAACATGCTATTAATTTTTAGAGGGTTTAAGAATTAAAATAATTACTAGTTAGGGTTTATGAATTACCACTAATATTTAAGTTAATGCAAATATGATAAAGAAAATTAATCTTAACATTTTAATTAGTTACTGAATAGTTAAAATTTAAATTTGAAACTTCACTAATTATTGAATTCAATTTGCATTTTAAACAATTAGAAAGGCATAATTAATAAAGATAAAAATAAGTGAATTTTTATTTTGACACATATTTTTGTTTTATATTTTATTTGGATAGAGTTTATTTTTGTGAACATTTTGATATATTATTCATAATTTTCTGAGTTGATATGAATTTTCTAGAATTTTGCAAAGTCTCGGCAATTTACTGGAATTCAAATTAATTGGAAAACACTAAGGATACCGGTTCATTTCTATCCCTAGACACTGACGAGTGGGACCAATGGCCACGTAGACTGCCACACAGGCAAGGACCGGTCAAAGAAGACTGAGGTCGTTGACCTCACCGACGTTTAAACGCCGGCGGCCAGAGCACGGTGGCGCCGATGATTTAGGGCTCCCCTGGATGCGCGACTAGGTGTTTCTGAACGAGTACTGCAAGGTGAATTGAATGGTGATGATGGTTTAGCGAGGGGATCACCGGAGCGTCGCCGGTGATGGGTACTGCGGCGGTGCTACTCCGGCCAACATGCGAACTAGGGCTACAGGCGATGCCAGGAAGCGAGAGTATGCTCTAAAGACGCGTATGCTCACCCTGAAGCTCAAGGTGTGGTCGGCTCCGGCGATGGTCGACGGAGACGACGGCGATTGGAGATTTCCCGGCGATGTGCTGCAGAAGGGAACGCCGAAATTAAGCCGCTTCCTTGCTCCCCTTGATGCTCTGCTCCTCCGAGGGTGCTCCTTGAGTCCGAGCGCTCCTCCTGGACCACATGCCGGAGGCTGGGGTGACCTCCTCCGTCGGCTTCGTCTTCGACTTCGGCGACAGAGAGTGGATGAGCGGGAGAGATAGAGAGTGTCTGAGTAGCAATGGAGTGGTGGAGGTGAACAAGAAGTGCACGGCGATGCTCTCCACCTATTTATAGGCCAAGGAAAGCCCTGTGGCCTCGACACGGTGACGGCCATGGTTGGGAGGTGGCGGTCTCTGGAAGCTTCTAGCTGGCAAGGACCTCCTCGTCCGTGGATAAGCTCGGACGCGAGAGAGGTTGGGCGTGGTTCTGAGTGTCTGGCGACGTCCGGGGCAAGCTTATCGACGACGAGATCGTGGCCTACTGGCTCCGCCACGCTGTCGAGCTCGGAGACGACGACGGCGAAGTCATTTCTCCACGCACGATTCTTAAAGCAAGCGAAACGGTATTTGGACGTGGGCTGGACTGCTCATGGGCCTTGGCATGGGCTGCTGCTGGGTTGGCTTCGGGCTGCTGCGGTCCAGGTAAGGTAAGTCCTCCTCTCTTCTATTTCATTTTCATTTTCTGTTTTTATTTTCTGTTTTGAATTTTGTTATTTGAATTCAAATCTGATTTCTATTTTGTTTTGCAGGTTCTAACTTATTTGAATATCATAACAATTTGATAATGTTACTCACTGTATTGTTTTGTTTTCAAACCACCATTTTATAATTGATTAATTTTATGTTCTCATGAGACACAACTCAAAATTTAAAATAGTTATAGATTTAGGGTTCATCTCAATTGCCTTTTAAATTTAGGAATCAATTCTGTTTTAAAGGATTTGAAATTGAGAACATGTGAAGGTGAACATATTCTATTGTGCTAGTGCTTATTCATAGTGATTACTCACATATAATTTAATTATAGCTAGAGTTTCATATTATTGGTAATGAGGTTGGAATTGTGTTATGATTGTATGTGAAGAATTGTTTTCAAAGGTTTAAGAAAATGGTTGAACATACTCTATAATTACTCCTCTTGCTTAGCAAATCCTAGCTTAAATTATCTGAGATAGATCCTATGCTCATCATGGTTAATTCAACTACTTATGTGAATACTATTTTATTTGGTTCACTAAACAAGGTATTTGGATGGCAAAGTAAAATGGGATATTGATTTCATGCTACTCACGAAATGGCATTTAGTTCTAAAGTGTATATGGCTTGGGTTATTACTTGTGATACATGATACACAAGTTAGGAAACAATATTTTATGTGGGGTGGATCCTATATGAAAGGGTTAGAGTTTTAGGAATACTTCACTAATTGAAGTATTGAATAGGCATGAGGCATGGCAGGGTTATATTTATAATCCAAAGTGATGCTTGGATTGGAATTCAAATATAGCCTAGGGTTTAAGTAGTGATCACTAATGTGATACACATCTAGGATCAGGGATGAGCATAAGCTTGGTTATGTTTAGTTGGCTAGGGTTATCCTCCTCACTTAGGTAGAATTATTGTATCAAGGCAATGCTAGGTTAGTCTTAAATGTTTGGATAGGCAAGGTTTAGATACCATATCAATACTACTCTATACAAGGCATGAGTATTGGTTTGGTTAACTACTAATGAGTTACTTATTATTTCATGTGAAGAATGAGATCTATTGATCATATGTAGAGGTTTAACTTAGCATCTCAATTTATAAGGTAAGATCATGCATTAGACATGATCCACTTATTCCTCACTAATTTCTCTTCTTTAATACTTCTCTCAACACACTCACTAAGATTCTTAGGGTTTATGATCATCACCTAATTTGTAATGATCAAAGTATGGCCTTCTAATAATTCATTAGTGAATCCTGGTTCTCTCTACTAGATCAAGTATTGGTCCATATGCTTGAGTGTACATATGTAGCTTAAGCTCTCTGAGATAGGTAGGGTTTCCTCTAGGGTTAGGTTCATTACCAAGTTGTAATGATCACAACAATTGCCTCTCTATATATGCTAGAAGAATAGGTTCTTACTTACCATCAAGTATGAGCTAGGTCAAGTAGGGTTTGATACTTGACTTATATTTCTTGTATCATTATTTAGTATCAACAATTACCTCAATTGTATAAGGTTTAAATATTTTAGTTAGGTTCTATTGAATGCATAATATAAGCATATGAATAGTTCTCTCCTTTCTCTAGGTTTAATGGTAGGAGTTGGGAAACAAAGTTGGAATGATCCACAGTTAATGATGAATGAATATGAGTTTTCTTGACTTGGTTCAAGTATTGTAGTTGAAAATATATACCATGTGACTCATGGTAGGAACATTTATTTAGTAGAAGACATGGATAAGATAAGTAAAGAATAGTTTCTTAATTAATTGTTTTCTTTGATTTATGATTGAATAATTATTCATGTATTGTTGTAAGGAATGTCATGTTGAGATCCTTTATAAGATCTTGTAGTTGATCCTTACTTAAGGTGTTGTTTGTTGTAAATCTACTTCCATTTGATCTAATCCATAGATCAAATCATCACTACCCAAAACAAGGTTTTAGTAAAGATCACAGTGAATTTTATAGCGCCTGACTTGATGATCTACTTCAATTCCAGCAAGTCAAGTGAAACTTCGATTCTTGTGGTAAGTTTTATTTGAAAGCGCGAAAATTCCCGGATTTTCTATGCATGAATGCAATGCACACTTTGGTGTTCTCTCATTTTGTTGCCTCTAAACCTGGGATATTACAGCCTCTCCCCCTTAAACTGAACTTCGTCCCGAAGTTCGAACGCTCTCATGTTTCGGAATGTGGAACTAGCTTGAACAGATCATAATCCTTTCAAACTCCCTAGTGATCTCATTAGATATAATTGAATATATCCCTTGTCCAGATCCTTCCTGGAGTCTTCTGATGTCTGGCACTGATACTTCTTCAATTCTATGATTTCTTCCAACACTCTAAGCTTATAGGCTTACTATCCAAAGATTCTTGGATTAAGACATCTTATTGTGTTAATGGGCTTAACTAATGGCTGTGGTGACATCTTTCTATTTGGCTACTTAAAACTTGGTTCTATCAGCTGCGATAATCCAGCTGCGGTGTAATATGGCACTACGATTTACCAGCTGCGATACTCAAACCTTAATTTTAAAAGATTTATTGAAGGTAGGGTATTGTTTTCCCTTACTACAATAACGAAAGTAATGGTACTTGGTAAGATATTATGATAGGCATGATCCTGGTTGTTTAGTCCTACGAATGGATTAGACTCATTTAGTCCATCCAATCATGGCTTCTAGTTTTAAGCTAGTTACTTTCCTTTTGGTTTCTTTAGGTTCCATGAAAGGAATCTTTCTAATAGGCTTATGTTTTGGTATAGTCAAACCCTTCGTATAGTATCTTCTTAGGCTTTAATTGTTCTCCGATATCTTCTTCCTCCAACTTCATTATCGAAGACTTACTTAAGTTCTCTTGGTCTCGAGTAATTACAATTACCCACTCAAGTTAAGGTCTAACCCTTACTTCTTCGAGATATGAACCTCGGCTTCTGGTGTGACAACCTCCTGAGAGTACTTTTATATGGGTACTTCCCAACAACCTTATAAAAATAAGATCGGACTTCCTCTCAGTTCAGACATTCTTCTTGGTCCATCATACTCCGAATATCATATTTTAATACTTCTCATTCAGCTTCCTCTCCCCCTTGGAGTTTACTAATAATCTTCAAACTTCCTTTCTTCTAATCATTAAACTCCAAGGTTAGGTAGTTGGTTCAAGTCTGGTTTATATTTTGTACCTTTCTAAAGTCTCACGAAGAATTCTTTGCGGTGTATCCACACAGTTGTGGGTATCCGATGTGAATCCTTTGACTAAATATTTACCAACTACGAGATACCAGCTGTGAAATACTAGTCATGGAATTCCCTTTTCTTTTAGGGTAAAGAAATGTTCGAGCCGTGAGCTATCTCGGTACCGATACTGCGACTACCTAGTACCAGATGTGGCTTACTGGATACCAGCTGTGGCTATGTTATGGTTTTCAATATCTACCTACCAGCTGTGGCTACTTACATAGCTTTAGTTAAGATATACCTCACTTAACATTCTTTCTCTTCGTGGTTATCCTATATCAGCTGCGGTCTTATTATACCTGCTGCGACTTCACTTGTCTATTTTCCTTCTTCCAGGGTTTGTTTTGCAAGAAACCACTTGTTGACACTATGAAAATAGTATTATAAGTGACTTCACTTGCATTCCCTTCTTCCATAATGAATACGGCTCCACTTCTACTACTCCATATTCACTATTTTTCTCACTTTTATGGTACTTCCATGTTGAAATACTCCTTGATTAAGGATAAAAGTGAGTTTTGATTGGTCCTTCCTTCAGATTGTTGTGGTTGCTTCCCACAACTTTACTTCCTTCTTCTAGTGAACCTTCATCGTGTCTTTAAAATCTTCAGAATTCGTCACTTCCTCACACGAATACCTTTACCCTCTAGACCTATAACATCAAGTAAGAGTTTGATATTGCAACATGCATTTGCATATCGAAGTCGAACTTCATGTATGGATCTAGTCAATCAATGAAAATCCAATAAAATCCAAGAAGATTCAGCTTTGTGTTCATAATACACATCCTGATATGCCTGAATAAAATAGTTGGGTAAGACATCCCTAAACATCAGGATCAGATGTGTAGTATAAAACACCACATAAGATAGGTTTAGGTTGTGATACTTAGCACAATACGTGAATTTCTACTATTTGTCTCAACATTTATCTTAATTGCACATTTGCAATGAGACAAACTTGAAACAAAATGGCTTGGGATAGTTGGAGTTAACCTAGTTTTCTTTGGAAGTACTAACAAAATAGTATACCATATATATGTGCTATTGAGGACTACTTCTTATAATACAATTAGTTCTAACATGTCTACTCTAAACACATGATTGTTTAGAATATACCACCTATAACTCTAGGATTTCTCAATGTGATATGCTCTAAATAAGCCTTACTTTAAATTAAGAACTATGGTTCTAACATTCTTGACACGAGTTTCTAGGATTTTAAGGCCTAAGCTTTCGAACTATTCCCTAAATCCTACTCCTTATCATCCTTTTGTTATCGTACTTATGATGTTCTACTCCATCACATCTTGATTCTCAAGTGAATCATATATGATTACCTAGTTTATTATTGAAAGTAGACTCATGTAACTCCTATCACTCTTCCTTACCTCCTATGATTGACTCATCATAGACATATACTACCTTATATAACGTATCTCCCTTACTTAACATCAGCCATTTGATATTTTTAATGACTCTTACTTAACTATAACTTGCGTTGGTATACTTCTTCCAATATGATATCTTCCTTATGGTTGTATCCTCTCTTTGGACTACCATGTGTTGTATACCAACTGTGGTCTACTACCACCCATTATCTTAAGCTCCAATGGGTTCTAGTTATTTGGAATGAAGCAAGATAACTAACTAACTTTACTTAAGAAAATAGATAAGAAAGATTGACTCAAGTGTGTCAGGATTATTCTCAAGTGAATACCCATCTCAAGTAAAAAAAAAGTTGGTTTGGCTAAGACAACTTCCTATAGACACTACCAAACCTATAGGTCTCCTTTAAAGGGTTTTAATCCTAGGGTCAAAGCATTTGCTCTGATACCAGCTGCGGTGACCCAGCGTACCACCGCATGGTGTAGTACACAAGTCGTTGACATAACACAAGTGAAACACCGTTCCACTCATATTACATCTCTCGCAGTGGTACAACGAAAACATATGCGAGTCCAAGGTATGTCTATAGAAGTACACACGAACTGTTTACATAAGATCCACACAACCTCCTACTTTACAGTGAGGTAAAACTTCAAATAAAGCTTCAGAAGAACGACTCGTAGTCTAACTTATTTCTAACTCAAGCTTAAGAGCTACTTGGCTTGCTATAGAAATCTAGCTACTTAGGTGCTATGATTAGGGAAAGGTTCCCTTCTATTACTAGTCTAAGTTTCCACTCTAGCTGATGCAAAAGTTGACTCCATTGACTTCTTTGATTGATTCTTCATCTTGTTGCAGTTGACTCCTTTGTCTTCGAGTTCCACGGTAGTTTCTCCTTCGGTGCCTTGATCTAAGAAGGGGGTTCAAATGGGATAGAATGAGTACGAGCGTACTCAGCAAGTTCATATTAGGAAATAGGTGTATCATGCACTAGCTACAGCCATAGACCGAGAAAGTCATAGGCCAATGCAAGTTTTCATAAACATTTCTTCAAAAGGTTTATTTTATTCTGAAAACTATGCCCGTCAGTCTTCACAGGTTGACTAGAACTTCGTGGAGTTCCTTTCCTGCCGTGTTCGCAGTTCCCTTCCCGGACAGAGGAGTGACAATCACAATTCTTGATACCCTCTGCGGAGGTGCGTTACTTTACCCCACAAGAGATCTTAACCATGTTGCCGGCCGAGAGTATATCCCCGTCCACACTTCCTTTGGTGTGAGGCCCAAGTATAAGATCCAAGCCAATCACCGCCTTCTCCGCGACCCCGCAAACCCACCCTTTTGTCCGACCGTACACCTCCAGTAGACTTCCCCGATAATACGGCTTTACTCATGGTGTACTCCGGACAATCCCTCATAGATCGAAGAGATTAACATCACTAATGGATGGGGATTTAAAAGGATTTCCCAACCTATTGCGGTGGTGCCTCCAGCACCCCACCGTCTCTCCGATCCGTTGGCGTGCGAAGGGAAAAGATACAACTGACCGCCCCTGCAGCCATTATAGATCTTATGGATAACGCGATATGTACGGCGCTAGAATCACTGGACGGCATTGGTAATTTAATCCTAGGTGATATAACCCATTGCAATGGAACCTCCACCATATCAACACATACCATGGTTCCATTGCCCACCACATAGTCATATTCATAATTGTAAAATAATATTTTGCTTTTCAATGCATGAGTGATAAGTATAGTACTTTGCATATAGTTTGATAAAAATAATCAAATGACATGAGCAAGCGATGAACTTGCCTTTCTTGACCGCAAGATTATGCGAGGCAAAAGCTTCGATACGTGATAACTCCAAATGCTGAAATACCATCATCGTCCAGTAAGGACAATGTTTAGAGAACTGGCAAAGATGCTATAATGCATAATATGAGATGCAATCGTCCCGAGCGTAACCTAACCTCGATGATTTAGGATGTATGAGTTGTAAAGATTTCTTTAGGGTTGGTTGCACTTTTAGAATGGTTCTCAAACAAGGTTCTTATTAGGGTTTGGTTATATTAGCATCATAACCAAGTGATATAATGCATCATAACAATCATACACATAAAGAATAGTAGTGGAATAATATGTGAAGAACAGTTGTCAATTTTAAGTTCTACAGGACATGGTTGATGATTACTGATATTATACTTTAAAAGAATAACTTTTGAAGAACATGTTGTTTAAGAAATATTGAGTATTTCAAAGAAGGATTAGGGTTTCTAAGGTTTGATTGGTATTTGTACTTCAAAAGAATAACTGTTGAAGAACAGGTTAATTAAGAACATGAACTGTTATATATAGGTGTTATGGCTTTCTAGGGTTTACTATTGAATTCATTTAGTTCTTGGATAGGAACTAGTTGGGTTTTTAACTTGGAATGGATTTCTATATAGCAAGTATTGGTAGGTTTATTGCTATGGTTTCTTCTAAGCATTATATCAAAGGATGGTTATTTAAGATGGTTCTATAAATTAGCTATTAGGGTTTACTATGGTTTCACAATTGCTTTACTAAATAATCTCTAATTGTTTCTAAGCTAAGTGGTTTATCATTTCCTAAGTAAGGTTTAGTTGGATAGGAACATGTGATGTGATTTGCTACACAAGGTTGGTATTAGGGTTTATCATCATGGTTTAACTAGGGTTTGATGGTTGAGGTTGATCCTAATGGTGTGGTATATAGGATTGGTGATTAATGGTACTAATTCAATTAACAAGTTAGGGTTTCTACCTAGGTGACATTAGTGGATCATATAGGTTTTAATTAAGAATAGGAACATGAAATGATAATCTCATGTGACTTGGTTTTATGCTAGTGGATCATGACTTGTATTTGTTGATCACAAAATATGGTTCCCTATGTAAGGTGACATTCACATGATCACATGTGATAAGCAACTAGGGTTTAGGGTTAAAGCAATTTCAAATGATCACATACAATAATGGGATCCGATTCTAACTTATAATAAAACTAGGGTTTCTAAATTATGATCCAATTCTTAAAGTAATCCTTGGTACTAGAATTAATGTGATTAAGTACTTGGAATAAAGTTATTAATAATTTTAACATGCTATTAATTTTTAGAGGGTTTAAGAATTAAAATAATTACTAGTTAGGGTTTATGAATTACCACTAATATTTAAGTTAATGCAAATATGATAAAGAAAATTAATCTTAACATTTTAATTAGTTACTTGAATAGTTAAAATTTAAATTTGAAACTTCACTAATTATTGAATTCAATTTTCATTTTAAACAATTAGAAAGGCATAATTAATAAAGATAAAAATAAGTGAATTTTTATTTTGACACACATTTTTGTTTTATATTTTATTTGGATAGAGTTTATTTTTGTGAACATTTTGATATATTATTCATAATTTTCTGAGTTGATATGAATTTTCTAGAATTTTGCAAAGTCTCAGCAATTTACTGGAATTCAAATTAATTGGAAAACACTAAGGATACCGGTTCATTTCTATCCCTAGACACTGACGAGTGGGACCAATGGCCACGTAGACTGCCACGCAGGCAAGGACCGGTCAAAGAAGACTGAGGTCGTTGACCTCACCGACGTTTAAACGCCGGCGGCCAGAGCACGGTGGCGCCGATGATTTAGGGCTCCCCCGGATGCGCGACTAGGTGTTTCTGAACGAGTACTGCAAGGTGAATTGAATGGTGATGATGGTTTAGCGAGGGGATCACCGGAGCGTCGCCGGCGATGGGTACTGCGGCGGTGCTACTCCGGCCAACATGCGAACTAGGGCTACAGGCGATGCCGGAAGCGAGAGTATGCTCTAAAGACGCGTATGCTCACCCCGAAGCTCAAGGTGTGGTCGGCTCCGGCGATGGTCGACGGAGACGACGGCGATTGGAGATTTCCCGCGATGTGCTGCGTAGGGAACGCCGAAATTAAGCCGCTTCCTTGCTCCCCTTGATGCTCTGCTCCTCCGGGGTGCTCCTTGAGTCCAGGCGCTCCTCCTGGACCACATGCCGAGGGCTGGGGTGACCTCCTCCGTCGGCTTCGTCTTCGACTCCGGCGACGTGAGAGTGGATGAGCGGGAGAGATAGAGAGTGTCCGAGTAGCAATGGAGTGGTGGAGGTGAACAAGAAGTGCACGGCGATGCTCTCCACCTATTTATAGGCCAAGGAAAGCCCCGTGGCCTCGACACGGTGACCGGCCATGGTTGGGAGGTGGCGGTCTCCGGAAGCTTCTAGGCCGGCAAGGACCTCCTCGTCCGTGGATAAGCTCGGACGCGAGAGAGGTTGGGCGTGGTTCTGAGTGTCTGGCGACGTCCGGGGCAAGCTTATCGACGACGAGATCGTGGCCTATGCGGCTCCGCCGCGCTGTCGAGCTCGGAGACGACGACGGCGAAGTCATTTCTCCACGCACGATTCTTAAAGAAAGCGAAACGGTATTTGGACGTGGGCTGGACTGCTCATGGGCCTTGGCATGGGCTGCTGCTGGGTTGGCTTCGGGCTGCTGCGGTCCAGGTAAGGTAAGTCCTCCTCTCTTCTATTTCATTTTCATTTTCTGTTTTTATTTTCTGTTTTGAATTTTGTTATTTGAATTCAAATCTGATTTCTATTTTGTTTTGCAGGTTCTAACTTATTTGAATATCATAACAATTTGATAATGTTACTCACTGTATTGTTTTGTTTTCAAACCACCATTTTATAATTGATTAATTTTATGTTCTCATGAGACACAACTCAAAATTTAAAATAGTTATAGATTTAGGGTTCATCTCAATTGCCTTTTAAATTTAGGAATCAATTCTGTTTTAAAGGATTTGAAATTGAGAACATGTGAAGGTGAACATATTCTATTGTGCTAGTGCTTATTCATAGTGATTACTCACATATAATTTAATTATAGCTAGAGTTTCATATTATTGGTAATGAGGTTGGAATTGTGTTATGATTGTATGTGAAGAATTGTTTTCAAAGGTTTAAGAAAATGGTTGAACATACTCTATAATTACTCCTCTTGCTTAGCAAATCCTAGCTTAAATTATCTGAGATAGATCCTATGCTCATCATGGTTAATTCAACTACTTATGTGAATACTATTTTATTTGGTTCACTAAACAAGGTATTTGGATGGCAAAGTAAAATGGGATATTGATTTCATGCTACTCACGAAATGGCATTTAGTTCTAAAGTGTATATGGCTTGGGTTATTACTTGTGATACATGATACACAAGTTAGGAAACAATATTTTATGTGGGGTGGATCCTATATGAAAGGGTTAGAGTTTTAGGAATACTTCACTAATTGAAGTATTGAATAGGCATGAGGCATGGCAGGGTTATATTTATAATCCAAAGTGATGCTTGGATTGGAATTCAAATATAGCCTAGGGTTTAAGTAGTGATCACTAATGTGATACACATCTAGGATCAGGGATGAGCATAAGCTTGGTTATGTTTAGTTGGCTAGGGTTATCCTCCTCACTTAGGTAGAATTATTGTATCAAGGCAATGCTAGGTTAGTCTTAAATGTTTGGATAGGCAAGGTTTAGATACCATATCAATACTACTCTATACAAGGCATGAGTATTGGTTTGGTTAACTACTAATGAGTTACTTATTATTTCATGTGAAGAATGAGATCTATTGATCATATGTAGAGGTTTAACTTAGCATCTCAATTTATAAGGTAAGATCATGCATTAGACATGATCCACTTATTCCTCACTAATTTCTCTTCTTTAATACTTCTCTCAACACACTCACTAAGATTCTTAGGGTTTATGATCATCACCTAATTTGTAATGATCAAAGTATGGCCTTCTAATAATTCATTAGTGAATCCTGGTTCTCTCTACTAGATCAAGTATTGGTCCATATGCTTGAGTGTACATATGTAGCTTAAGCTCTCTGAGATAGGTAGGGTTTCCTCTAGGGTTAGGTTCATTACCAAGTTGTAATGATCACAACAATTGCCTCTCTATATATGCTAGAAGAATAGGTTCTTACTTACCATCAAGTATGAGCTAGGTCAAGTAGGGTTTGATACTTGACTTATATTTCTTGTATCATTATTTAGTATCAACAATTACCTCAATTGTATAAGGTTTAAATATTTTAGTTAGGTTCTATTGAATGCATAATATAAGCATATGAATAGTTCTCTCCTTTCTCTAGGTTTAATGGTAGGAGTTGGGAAACAAAGTTGGAATGATCCACTGTTAATGATGAATGAATATGAGTTTTCTTGACTTGGTTCAAGTATTGTAGTTGAAAAGATATACCATGTGACTCATGGTAGGAACATTTATTTAGTAGAAGACATGGATAAGATAAGTAAAGAATAGTTTCTTAATTAATTGTTTTCTTTGATTTATGATTGAATAATTATTCATGTATTGTTGTAAGGAATGTCATGTTGAGATCCTTTATAAGATCTTGTAGTTGATCCTTACTTAAGGTGTTGTTTGTTGTAAATCTACTTCCATTTGATCTAATCCATAGATCAAATCATCACTACCCAAAACAAGGTTTTAGTAAAGATCACAGTGAAGTTTATAGCGCCTGACTTGATGATCTACTTCAATTCCAGCAAGTCAAGTGAAACTTCAGTTACTGTGGTAAGTTTTATTTGAAAGCGCGAAAATTCCCCGGATTTTCTATGCATGAATGCAATGCACACTTTGGTGTTCTCTCATTTTGTTGCCTCTAAACCTGGGATATTACACTCCTCCTCCTCTTCTCCTTCCTCGTCATCATCTTCGTCCTCGCTGTCCGCCCACATGCGGGAGCGCTTCTTCGGCGGGAGCTTGGCGGAGGGGGAGGCCTTGGTCTTCTCTACTTCTCCTTCTTTCTTCTCCTTGTCGGAGGAGATGGGGTTCGCCCCGGAGTGGAGGTCGTCCTCATTCTTGTTCTTCGGCGAAGATTGGAGGGGGAGGCCTGAGGGGGAAGAGGAAGAGGAAGACATTGCTACAGGGGAAGAGGGTTTTTTGGGCACTGATGGATAGAACCGAGCAAAGGGATGAAGTGGTGAACCGTTCGGCACAGATAAATAAAGGGTGTGTAGTGGAGATTTAATGCCATGACGGTTCTCGAGGACGTGATGCCGAAATTATCAATTCGTGCGAGAGAAGCCAAGGAGGCGAGGCGAAATGATGGAAGATTCCGCGGCGGTCGTTGTTCGCCACGACATGACCCGACGAAAGAAAGGCGTAATGATTTTGGAAATGTCATTTCCAAAACCAGGGGGGCATGTGTTATCACCAGAATTTGACCGGATCAGAGGTGGGCCGCGATCAAGATGGGCTTGAAGATTATATACATAGAAGGAATACATGAATCGGCCTTGTGTACCAAGTTTGGGCTAATTGCCCATGTATCTGTACCATAGCAGGATACGTGTCGTTTAGAAGTTAGAGTTTTACCCGTGCACGGTTAGGTGCACGCCTGAATTAGAAAGTCCCTCGGACTATAAATATGTATCTAGGGTTTATGGAATAAACGACAACCAACGTTCAACACAAACCAATCTCGGCGCATCGCCAACTCCTTCGTCTCGAGGGTTTCTTCCGGTAAGCACCATGCTGCCTAGATCGCATCTTGCGATCTAGGCAGCACAAGCTTATTACGTTGTTCATGCGTTGCTCGTGCTGAAGCCTTTTTGATGGCGAGCAACGTAGTTATCTTAGATGTGTTAGAGTTAGCATTGTTCTTCGTATCATATGTCTGTCGTAGTGCAACCCTTATACATCTAGCCGCCCTTACACCTATCTTAGGTGTAGGGCGCACCCGCTTGATCATTGTTTAGTAGATCCGATCCGTTACGGTTGCTCCTTGTTCTTCAAGGATTAGTTTAATATCCGCAATAGTTAGGCCTTACAAAGGGTTGGAGGATCCAGCGTGCGTGTAGGGTGTAGTTTGCTAGCCCTAGACAGGATGTTCCGGGGATCAACCTCGTGTTGGTTTTTAGGCCCTGTCTAGGATCGGCTTACGATCACCGTACGCGAGCGCGAGGCCCAATCGTGAGTAGGATGATCCGATTATGCGGTGAAAACCCTAAATCGTCGTAGATCGCTTTAGCTTTATCTTGATCAAGCAGGACCACCATATATTCGTACACCTCGTACGAATCATGGGTGGATCGGCTCTTTGAGCCGATTCACGGGATAACCTGAGAGCCGATCGAGGCTCGTATTTAATGTTTACGTGTATGCCATGCAGGAAACTAAGCGAGGCATCATCCAACTGTTGAATTCAGAAACCCACTGGCGGGCAGAGACGGGCAACACCGTAGAGCCGGGAACAACTAGGGCTGCGGCTGGCCCTAGTCCCTCTGAGCGACGGCCCGCAAAGCCTCCTGGTCGCACGCACCGATGTTTATCACAAGGGCGTGCCACCTGACCTATACCCGGTCAGGAAGGTGTGGATGATGCCTCGCTTAGTTTCCTGCAGGGCACACACGTAAACGTTAAATACGAGCCTCGATCGGCTCTCAGGTTATCCCGTGAATCGGCTCAAAGAGCCGATCCACCCATGATTCGGACGAGGTGTCCGAATATATGGTGGTCCTGCTTGATCAAGGTAAAGCTAATGAGATCTACGACGATGTGGGGTTTTCACCGCATAATCGGATCATCCTACTCCAGAGTTGGGCCTCGCGGCCACGCACGGTGATCGTAAGCCGATCCTAAACAAGGCCTAAAAACCAACACGAGGTTGATCCTCGGAACATCCTGCTTAGGGCCAACGAACGACACCCTACGTGCCGCTGGATCCTCCCCCTTTGTAAGGCCTAACTATTGCGGATATTAAACTAATCCTTGTAGAACAAGGAGCAATCGTAACGGATCAGATCTACTAAACTATGATCAAGCGGGGTGCCGCCCCTACGCCTAAGATAGGCGTAAGGGCGGCTAGACATGCAAGGGTTGCACTACGAAAGCATGTAATATGAAGAACAATGCTAACCCTAACATGTCTAAGATAACTACGTTGCTCGCCATCAAAAAGGCTTCAGTACGAGCAACGCATGAACAACGTAGGCAGGCTTGCGCTGCCTAGATCGCAAGATGCGATCTAGGCAGCATGACGCTTACCGGTAGAAACCCTCGAGACGAAGGAGTTGGCGATGCGCCGAGATTTGTTTGTGGTTGAACGTTGGTTGTTGTTTATTCCATAAACCCTAGATACATATTTATAGTCCAGTTGACTTTCTAATGTGGGCGTGCACTAAACCGTGCACGAGATAAACTCTAACTTTTAATCTAGATACAATCTACTATAATTAAAGATACATGGGCAATCTGGCCCAACTTCACCGAGCAAGGCCGCTTTAGAGATCTTCCACGCGTAATCTTACAAGCCCATCTTGATCGCGGCCCACCTCCTGATTTAGCCAAAATCTGGTGATAACACATGCCCCCCTGGTTTTGGCAATGATAATTCCAAAACCACTCTGTTTTTCCTTCGAAGGGTCATGTCGTTGCAGAGCAGAACTGCCGCAATATTCTTCATCATGATGCCCTGTCTTTTCAGCTTCTCTGCATAATTTGACAACTTTAGCATCACCTCCTCGGAAACTGCAATAGCATTAAATTCCCACCAGATCTCTCATTATTTATCCGTGCCGACCGATTAGCTCTCTTCATCCCCTTCTTCTGTTCTAGATATCAGCACCCAAAACCCTCTTCTTCTCCAACCATGTCATCTTCTTCCTCCTCCTCCACCTCTCTCCAATCCTTTTCCTCAAGTGAATTAGTTCCAGAGCACAACCGGATGGAGACGTACAACCGCCGGGCTCCCAAGCGTTGGGACAGGCAGGAGTGGGACTTCGACTACGTGCCGGAGGGTGAAGACCTTGTCTGGTCAGATGGGGCCATGCTGGTCGACGGAGTACTGGAGGCGGAGAGCGACGACGACGACCCTCCCTTCCGGGGTAAATTCACCTCCGTCACCAAAGCAGAAAAGGACGACGAAGAAAAAGACGCCTCCTCCGACTTGAAGAAGGAACAGGAGGATGACACTTCGAACCACCACCAAAGCGTATCCGGGGCCGGGCTTGGTCAGACGAGGACGATGATGATGACGAGGAAGAGGCCTCTACTGAAGGTCACAGTAGCAGCCACGAGGAACTCGCCGACAACAGCAACGGCGACAGCCACCTTAGTGATGACGAAGACAGCAACAGCCCTTAGAGTAGGGATTTACTAACATGGAGCTGGTAGGTAGTAATCCGTTCCCTCTTGTTGGACAATCGGCTTCTCCTTGTAAGAAATTTGATTGTCAATAAAAACTTCTTTTGATTTTGCCGATATCCCGTGTGCTGATTTAGCTGGTTTTCCCTCATCTGACTTTGTCGACCGTTAGCCTAATCAACGTCCAATGACCGATGGAAACGCATCGGTCTCTCACGACAAATCTGCGAAACAGGTCAATTCAATCACCTCCCCAGATTAGCCGGTATGCCCGATGATAATAACACCGTCATTCGCAGTAAGCCGTGGGTTCAGTCGTGAGCAGATGTCTTTACAAGGGCTCTGGAACTGTTGCTGAACCAGCTTGAAATGACCTGCTTCAGACGAGAATAGTGATGAACCAGCCAAAAATGCTACCCTTGGCCCCCAAATGATTAATATGGAACTAGCCGATTCCAACGAAATCGGCTCTCCGAAACAAAGATACTTTAGGGCGAGCTGCCCCCCGAGCCTCTTCAATTGCAGGTCAATTTAGCTCCTTCCTTAACATGATTTGCACGTCCATGTATACCTCTTGAGTCGATGGCCCTGCATCGGCTTTTATATTCTTAAGTTGATGACTGCTGCATCGGCTGTACTCGATTTTTTTTTATCGGCCGATTCAAAATCGGCCTCTATGCCTTACTGCCTCAATCGGCCGATTCAGAATCGGCCTCCATGCCTTACTGCCCATCATCCCACATGCTTGGGAAATACTTCTTGAGGTGTTGACCATTGACGGCTACTGGGAACTTCTGTCCGTCCAACTCTTCCAACATATATGCATTACCTTTCAAGGCCTGGACGACCTTGTACGGACCGTGCCAATTAGGAGACCACTTGCCATATGCCTTGTCTCTAGTTCCTAACGGCAACACAGCTTCCCATACCGGATCACCAACTTGAAACTCCTTTGGTCTAACCTTCTTGTTGTAGGCACGAGCTACCCTGGCTTTATTCTCCTTAATCTTCTCCAATGACCAAAGCCTAAGTTCTGTCGCGTCCTCAATAGCGTCACTCATCAAAGCTGCATACTCTTCTGCCGTCAGATCATTCTGAAACGTGACACGTCTTGATCCCGCCGTAATTTCCCAAGGTAATACGGCTTCCTGTCCATAGACAAGCTGGTACGGCGAAGTCTTTATAGCTCCATGGCACGACATGCGGTAGGCCCATAATGCTTCTGATAACTTCTCGTGCCAATCCCTAGGGTTCTCGTCAATCTTTCTCTTGATCAGCTTGATTAAGCTCGATTGGACGCTTCAGCTTGCCCATTAGCCCGAGCATAGTACGGAGATGATCGGATCGGTTTAATCCCCATGTCATCGCGAATTTCCGAACTCTTTAGAAACAAAGACCGAACCCCCATCGGTCGTGATAGTTTGGGGAATCCCGAACCTATGAATCACGTGTTCTTTCACAAACTTGATCACATCTTCCGATTTCACCTTCTTCATAGGGACGGCTTCCACCCACTTGGTGAAGTAATCTGTGATGGCCAAAATCCATTCATGTTTTTTACTCGACGCCGGATGGATTTTGCCGATCATGTCCATGCCCCACCCTCGGAACGGCCAAGGCTTGATGATAGGGTTCATCGCCGATGCTGGTACCATCTGAATTTTCCCGAACATCTGGCATGCTTGGCACCCCTTGTAATAATTGAAGCAGTCTTCAAGCATGGTGGGCCAATAAAACCCTGAGCGCCTGATCAGCCACTTCATCTTGTGAGCCGACTGATGAGTCCCACAGGCGCCTTCATGCACCTCATGTAAGAGCCGATTAGACTCAGTTGGTCCCAGGCACTTGAGTAGTAACCCTTCCAACGTCCTGTAGAACATATCGTCTCCTATGAGGACATACTTCATGGCTTTGTATCTTATCCGCTTGGGTGCCCCCGAGCCGAATCCTTTAAGTAATTGAGGATTTCGGCTCTCCAATCATCCTCGCTCCGGGAATTGCACTGGACCTCCGACCCTTCAGGGGTATCCATATAGCCTCGACGCCATCTCGCGCGAGATTGTTGGCCTCGGTGTTTTGGGCTCTTGGGACCCAATTAAAGTTGATGTACCGAAACCGTGTCATCAACTCACTGGCATTCCATCCAGTATGGGAAAAGCAATTCACTTTCGCACTTGTACTCATCCGTGAGCTGGTTAATCACCAACTTGGAGTCTCCAAAAAGCTCTACCGCTTCTGCCCCGGCTTCTAATAGCAATTCCATCCCCTTACGTACCGCCTCATATTCTGCCACATTGTTAGTGCACGGGGTAGATAATCTGATGGAAAATGAGTACTCTGCCCCCCGAGGCGACACGAGCAGAATACCGATGCCGCAACCCTCGTCGCAAGCCGATCCATCGAAAAACATAGCCCATGCACGTATGGATAGTGCTGCTATATTGGTACTGATTCGCTCAGCTATGAGATCGGCTAATGCTTGCCCTTTGATCTGCTTTCGCAGCTGGTATCGGAGATCGAATTCGACAACGCAAACATCCACTTACCCGGCCGGCCTTTCAACACCGGGGCCGACAGCATGTGTTTGACGACATCCGACTTGCATATGACGAAGATCTCTGCCGTCAAAAGGATGTGATGCAGCTTGGTGCAGGTAAAGAACAGGCAGAGGCACAATTTCTCGACCTCAGGATACCTTGTCTCTGCGTCCAACATTCTTCTGCTGAGATAGAAGACAACCCTTTCGACGCCCTCGTGGAGTTGCACCACCACCGAAGCGATGGACGTGTCAGCCACTGATAGGTAGATGTAGAACGGCTTGTCTTGCCGGGGCGGAACTAGCACAGGCGGCGTCGTCGGATACCTTTTAATTTCATCGAACGCCGCGTCGGCCGTTCGCCCCGCTGAAATTCGTCGTCGACTTGGTCTTCACTGGCGCCATAAATGGCTCGATTCGTCCCGACAGATTGGAGATGAACCGTCGGACAAAATTGATCTTGCCAATGAGACGTTGGAGCTCCTTCTTTGTGGTGGGCGGCTGCATGGTACGCACCGCCTCTTGACTCTTCGAGCCGATTTCGATTCCCCGTTCGTGAACCAGAAACCTAGGAACCGACTCAGCCGTCACCCCGAAGGCACACTTCTTCGGGTTCATTCTCGATCCGAACTTCCGAGTTCGGTCTAGGACGCGCCGCAAATCATCCAAGTGTCCTTCCATGGAAACGGATTTGACTACGACGTCGTCGATATAGATTTCCACCAACTTACCGATCAAATCGTGAAAATGTAGTTCATAGCTCGTTGGTACGTTGCACCAGCATTCTTCAACCCAAAGGTCATTACTACATATTCAAACAAGCCTACCGCCCCCGGTACTCCGAATGCGGTCTTGTGTATATCTTCTCGGAGCCATGAAGATTTGATTGTAGCCGGCGTTGCCATCCATGAAGCTCAACACCTTGTGGCCAGCAGCCGCATTGATCAATGTCTCCGCTACGTGCATCGGATATTCGTCCTTGGGGGTGGCTCGTTGAGATCTCTGAAATCAATGGCCACACGCCATCGGCCATCCTTCTTCTCTACAGTGCACGATATCGGAAATCCACTCAGCATATCTGCATGGTCTGATGAACCCGGCGGCCAACATCTTCTCGATCTCTTTCTTGACCTCCTCCAGAATTTCAGCTCTCATCTGACGTGCTCGTTGCTGGAACGGCCGGAATCCTTTCTTAAGAGGGAGCCGATGTTCGATGATGCTTCTGTCTAACCCAGGCATCTCTGTGTAGTCCCATGCGAAGCAATCCGGGTATTCTTTCAGCAGAGCAATCATCCGGCTCCCGAGCCGTGGATCCAACTTCTGCCGATAAAAGTTGGTCGTGGCTTGTCTCCATGGCCGATGTCGATTTCCTCCAGCTCATCGACCGAGGTGAACCCATACCCCAGCCTTTCCGTCTCCTGTGAGGTCGACGCCAAATACTGGGAGAGCGGGTGGCGCGGATAACACGGTCCGATCGCTAGAATCGGCTTCCATCTTGATCATCACTAGGACTTGGTGACAGTGTCGGAGCCGATCGCGTGGGTCGGCTCCTTCTTCATTCTTGCTATGAGAGCAGCTGCCCTCATCATTACCCTTACCGGGGCGGTACCCAAGTTCTACCATGTTGATGCTGAACAAGTGTCCTGGTTGACCCTGGGAACGGGTTCTGTGGAAAGAGCCGATGAGTTCGGCTTCGAGGACTGCCTTGATTTCGCCATGCTTCTTCTTGAGCTCATCAGGCAGGTCCTCGTACTTGACCGGAGTGCTTTCCGCCATCTCGGATGTAGATGGCGCCGTGGTGGATGTTGAAGGTCGTCCCACCGGGCGTGCCAGAATGTGTTGACGTCAGAAACCCACTGGCGGGCAGAGACGGGCAACACCGTAGAGCCGGGAACAACTAGGGCTGCGGCTGGCCCTAGTCCTCTCGAGCGACGGCCCGCAAAGCCTCCCCGGTCGCACGCACCGATGTTTATCACAAGGGCGTGCCACCCGACCTATACCCGGTCGTGAAGGTGTGGATGATGCCTCGCTTAGTTTCCTGCAGGGCACACACGTAAACGTTAAATACGAGCCTCGATCGGGTCTCGGGTTATCCTCGTGAATCGGCTCAAAAGAGCCGATCCACCCATGATTCGACGAGGTGTCCGAATATATGGTGGTCCCGCTTGATCAAGGTAAAGCTAATGAGATCTACGACGATGTGGGGTTTTCACCGCATAATCGGATCATCCTACTCCAGGTTGGGCCTCGCGGCCACGCACGGTGATCGTAAGCCGATCCTAAACAAGGCCTAAAAACCAACACGAGGTTGATCCTCGGAACATCCTGCTTAGGGCCAACGAACGACACCCTACGTGCCGCCGGATCCTCCCCCTTGTAAGGCCTAACTATTGCGGATATTAAACTAATCCTTGTAGAACAAGGAGCAATCGTAACGGATCAGATCTACTAAACTATGATCAAGCGGGGTGCCGCCCCTACGCCTAAGATAGGCGTAGGGCGGCTAGACATGCAAGGGTTGCACTACGAAAGCATGTAATATGAAGAACAATGCTAACCCTAACATGTCTAAGATAACTACGTTGCTCGCCATCAAAAAGGCTTCGAGTACGAGCAACGCATGAACAACGTAGGCAGGCTTGTGCTGCCTAGATCGCAAGATGCGATCTAGGCAGCATGACGCTTACCGGTAGAAACCCTCGAGACGAAGGAGTTGGCGATGCGCCGAGATTTGTTTGTGGTTGAACGTTGGTTGTTGTTTATTCCATAAACCCTAGATACATATTTATAGTCCAAGCGGACTTTCTAATGTGGGCGTGCACTAAACCGTGCACGAGATAAACTCTAACTTTCAATCTAGATACAATCTACTATAATTAAAGATACATGGGCAATCTGGCCCAACTTCACCGAGCAAGGCCGCTTTAGAGATCTTCCACGCGTAATCTTCCAAGCCCATCTTGATCGCGGCCCACCTCCTGATTCAGCCAAAATCTGGTGATAACACCAACACCTTCCTGACCAGGTATAGGTCAGGTGGCACGCCCTTGCGACAGCATCGGACGTGTGACCAGAAGGCTTTGCGGGCCGTCGCTCTGAGGGACTAGGGCCAGCCGCAGCCCTGAGTTGTTCCCGGCTCTACGGTGTTGCCCGTCGCTGCCCGCCGGTGGGTTTCTGACCGCAACAGTCTCTTTGGATTCCCACTTCCAACCCGAGCCAGGTCGACCGTGGTCTGCATCACCCACCTGACCGACTCTGTAACCGATCGGCCCCCCTCTCCATGCTATTAAAGATCCCTCCGCCCAACTATAACCGGCAGTGTAGAGGCTAACTATAAGGAAAATGCTTAGGATCCCGCGACCGATCGGTCCCCAGCGATTGGTCGTCCAGCCTCGCTCGCGCTTCAGTTTAATGGGCCTATTTTTTCGGCCCAACAATGGTTTCGCTGCAAAACACATGAGTGGGATGATGAACTATTTGTTGTAAACAATCCGTAATTTTTGTAGGATTTGTTGTTAACAATTGTTGTAAAGAGACAACATTTTTTATTTTTTTTGTTGATGCTAATAAAGTGATTTTTTTGTTGTTGTAACCATTTGTGACTTTTGGATAAAATAGTAGGTGATTTTTGTTGTAATTCAATCTGTAGCAAATTAAATATCGCTTGACCACTTTGCATTATTTTTGCAAACATATTGATTTTTTACTGTAATCGCTTGTGACTTTTTGTAAAAAAAGTTGTTGACTTTTGTTGTAATTCAATATGTAACAAATTAATGTTTTCTTCTTTCTTTGTAAACATATGGATTTTTGTTGTAATAGTCTCCGGTTTTTGTTAATAATAATGGCTACTTTTGTTCTAAATTGATCTCCAACAAAACAATTTGTTGGTTTAACCACTTTATTTGTGACATTACTTTTTAAAAATGTTGCGACTTTTTGTTGTAATAGTATATATTTTTTGTACGCGGAGAGATGATTTTTGTTGTAATACTCTTCACATTAGGGAGGTACTCGCGGGTTGGTTTCCAGAAAAAGGAAGGTGGCAAATGTAAAACTGCATTTAAACTATTATCTGAGAAATATAGTACTGCGGGTTGATTCTCCACAAAACCGGGGGCTATAATGTAAACTTCCTAATGCGACTGATTCTGCCTGTTGGATCGCCATCGGACGGCGCGGAGGACAACCGATTTTTGGCCCCAGATCCACCGCCCGACGCGTAGCGTTCGCCTAACTACAACCTGAGATCTATCATGAGACTCACTTCTCAACGGCCTGGCCTAGGCCAATTTCATCTGCGTGATTTTCATCTGGCTAAAGGCCTATATGGTCCAAAAATTCGTTGGTCTATTCATAATCTTGAACACCAATACATGGAATCACAAAACTAATAAAAATTATAATTAAGTCTTTGGACCACCTAGCGACTAAGAGCACTCGAACGAGCCGAAGGCAAGCCGCTATCCTCGCCCCTCCCTCATTTGAGTCAGGCAAAGCTTGTCGTAATACATCTCACTGTAGCAAACCGATAGAAAGTTGTCATGCTAAGGTTCCAAAGAACCAACGCAGGAGATCAGCAACCATCGCCGATATAGAGAAAACGTAGATCAGAAGTAACACCGACCAAATCCGGCAATATCTGTTGTGAACCAACCTCCACACGCGAAACAACAATGCTAGAAGCACCACCAGGATGGGAGCTAGGCGGCAAGAACTTTATTCCATCCTCAGAGAGTCACTCAAAGATATAATTAACCCTGACGAGGCTGAGCAATACCATCTCTTGGAAATTCTACCAACATTCAATACCTGCAACATTGAATGCTAGACCACCAACATGCAGGAACCAAAATGAGGTGCTTGTCATAGACGTCATCAACGATTATTAGTTGATTGTGTAGTGATCATCTAATAAAGTACTCATATCCATGTTACAAGTGTTGAACTATGTAGTCTTCTATGCATGTGAGCTATACTGAGATTTAGATGGGTGATGAACTATATGCTAAGTCCTCTATATGTGAACTATGCTGAGATTTTTGAATTGCATTTTGTTGTCAATTTCAATGATAGCATCATATTTTTTTTTAATTTCAGATAATTATGTTAGCGGGGTGGCTTACTACCGCACACACCACTAGACAATATGACACCTACTGCATGTCCCTAGCATGCCACAAGTATGTAAAATACCGGTGGCGTGGCTTAGACACGCCATATGTACTAAATACCATTGAAACAACACCAGTGGAGTGTCCAATCCACGCCACTAAAGATGATTTTGGCCACACTACTGCTAGGGTTTTCTGCAATTGTGTAATATGTTCCCTAGCATATTACAGAAATATGTAAGTGTGATAACTATGGTAGTAGGTGCGTTACAACATCTAACTTCCACGAGACCTGATATTTCGTGTGCGGTTAATAAGGTCCGTCAACATTTTCATGCTCAAGCCACTACACGTTGTACTGCTACAAAACATATTGTCAGACATACATACGCTGAGCATTGGATTGATATTTGCGAAGCCCAGCTCTACGCTAGTCAGCGCCTTTTCAGAAACACACTTCCTGGTAGTATAGGTGACCGTAGACTAGATCTTTCATGAAGTGCTAAGAAGCAAGCTACCGTTTCAAGATCTAGCACCAAAGCAGAATACAAATCCGTGACCAACACAAACAGTAGAGGTAATTGGTTACCGTCTTTGTTGGAAGAACTATGAGTCAACTTGACTCAAACACCGTGTGTATGGTGAGATAATCTGAGAGCGGCATATTTATCAGCCAATCCAGTTCTTCATGCGAAATCAAAATATTACTTGGCCCATCTTTTTTTTCTTTTTTTCCCGTCACGCGCGCACGTACTTAGGCGGTCGAGACGTAGTGAAATGATTCATGTCCTGGCACACGCTCCAGACACCATACCATACTCCAGTCCAGACGTATTCCCGATGGGGTTGGGCTATCATCTATCGCAATCACCGGTGAACAGCAGCTAGCAAGTTGCAGAGAACGACCCTGAGTTGGATTGCAACTCACCCTATTCGCGGAGAGGAGGAGGAGGAGGCCAGCTAGTTGGAGCTCTTGGCTGGTCGAGTGCAAGAATTTCATTTGGCTTGCGCGCGTGAGTAATGGTCAAAGCGATCAAGACGGCAGCGGCAGATAGCCATGTGTTTGTTTAACTCCACGCGCGGCTGCCAAGGGATGATTATTAGCGATCCACGAGGAAGGAAGGAAGGAAGGAAGGAAGGAGCGAAACTGGCTTGTGGCGAGATGGCAGCGACAGGCAGAGGGAGAGATTGGATGGCGGCTGTGCTTGCTGGCTGGCGTCGCTGTTGTCGCGGGCGGGTGGACGCGGTGCAGGCGCCATCTCCCCCTATTTAAACCGCTATCTCCGCCGGGCGCATCCGGCTGCTCGCCGACGCCTCCCTCATCCTACATTCCTACCCAGCATCTCATTTCGGCCACAATTCTTTCCGGCGGATTCCTCCGGCGCCGGCGCGCCGCCGCCCTACTGGGCTTGCCTGCACATTCCTCATTCAGGTAACCAGCCAGACTCTCCTGCTATCGCATATCTTCCGAAATTTCCGTTGATCCCCTACATGCCGTTCTCGGGAACGCCCTGCCATTTGTGTTTACGGCTAAGCTCGAGAGAAACGAACGTGATCACTGATCGCCTTCTTTTGTTTTTACCCATTCGAATAATTCCTCCCTCGTGTTTATCCTGTCCAACTGCGAGCGAAATTACCAGTCATCCCGAGAGCTTTGGAGAATTTGTTGCCGGGCCGTTTGCATCACCACTTGGACTTGTCTTCTCCTACATAGCCGCTAAAGCTAGCTAGGTGCTTTATTACGCCTTCACCACGTGTATGCTGACTAATTGCCTGCTGAAGCTACCCTACCCAGCGAGGAACCAGCTGCTGTCTCTTTCAGATAACACCAACAACACGGCAATCCAGCAGCCAAATATTTCAAACAACTAGACCAATGCCATCAATTCAGCTAATTAATACTAATACAATTGATCCACCA